>NC_056734.1:248321461-248561461 GCF_019279795.1 Protopterus annectens
TATTCTAGCAACTTTCTAAGCTTATAAGAGCAATATTTAAAATGTGTCCCTATTTTGGGGCATTTGTCTTCCCCATTATTTTATTTTTTTGTCTAGATTTCTTGTGCTAAGAGGTTTAGAGGTATGGTTTGTAGTAACAGGGCTTTGATTCAGTCCATGTAGGGCATGTTGCTTAGTCCTTGTATCTTTTTGGTAAGGTATCTGTGTGGATGTTCCAGTTGTTGCACATGTCTGGACATATACATGCCAAAAGGGGCATTATATTCAATGACTGGCCTAATGAGGACTGAGTAATGGGGCACAATGCCACCCCTAGATCTAGACACAAGTCTTTTGTTTATAAGTTGTGCATTATTAAAAAAATAAACACATGCTGGTCAAAAGTTAGGTCACTGTCCACATAAGTTTCCAAATCCCAAACAAATGCAGCAATTCTTAGAAGAGTATTATCGATGTAATAGTTCCCTGGGTAGATGACTTCTCAAAGGATGCAATAATGCATTTTTTTGCATTTAGTTTCAATCCATGATTTTGGCACCAGTCATTTATTTGAGATAAACCTTCCTGCAGGATGACTAAGTCATTTGGGGATTCAGTTACTGCTCCTAGCTTGCAGTCATCTGCAAACTTAGTAAGCCGAAGTCCTTTGATATTGGCTTTTACTTCAGAGAAGTAGATGCAAAACAGGAGAGGTCCCAAAACAGAACCCTGGTGGACTCTACTGGTAATGGTCTCTTTGTGGATAAGATGTAGCCATAATGACTAAGATGGCTTATGCTATAAGGGAAGCAGCATATAATTATATAGAGAGGTAGGAACACATTAGAAGGGGCATGTAAGAATAGTTGCAGGAAAGGATAACATGGGGAGAAGACAAAAAAAAGGTGAGAGAGGTATGCAAGGGGGAAGAATAATAGAAAGCAGAGGAAGCATCATAGAGATTTAAACAAAAGAGGGAAGTAGGATGAAGGAGATGCAGTAAGTGACGGGATGACAAGATGAGATAAGAAAGGATGAAATAGGGATAAAGGGGTGCGAGAGAGCTGCAGGATTCATGTAATGTGATCTGAGTGAGTGCAGCTGCATTTTGTTTGGGTGAAGAGATGTTCCTTAAACTGTTGTCTGAAGTCTGAGTACTTTTGGTTGTCTTAGAATGGAGTCCCATATTTTATGTGCTGGGATGGAAAATGTATGGTCAGTGCAATAAAGTTTACTTTTTGGAGTTAGTAGGTTGGGTTGAGACTGAGAACTTCCCCTGAGATTATATGTGGGGGTTTGGGTGAAAAGTTTATTAGCAAGAGGGAGCAATGTCTTAGGAGAAAGGGCTTTGTGAATTAGTGATCCTAGTAGGAGGTAGGAGGTATTTAGCTTTGGTGAGATCAGGCAGTGATGTTCATTACTGGTAGAGTTAGTAATGAACTGGCAGATTTTATTGGAAGTGGTTTGTAAGGAGTGGCATTTTTCTTTGAGGCTGCAGCTATAATGGGCAGTTCATATTCCAGAAGAGTAAGAGTATTCTTTTACCTATATCAGCTTTAGCTGGGTTGGACAGAAGAGGTGACAGCTTGTTTGCCCATAGCAGCAGTGTGTTAACCTTTTTGCATGTGGTTGAAATGTGTAGTTAAAAGTTAAGATACTGGGCTAGACAAATGCCAATGTATTTGAAGGATATGGTAATTCAATTGTGTTAACATCTTTAATATTAAGAAACCTGGGTGCTTTGGCTATTATGGTTGGTTCTAAATAGCATTGGTTTTGTTTTTGAAGAAATGAGCATAAGTTTTTGACCTATTAGCCACTGGCTGAATATATATATATATATATATATATATATATATATATATATATATATATATATAGGTTATGGATTACTTGGACTATGATAAACTGAAAAAAAAAAAAAGAAAAAGAACTTCTACCTAGAGCAGCTGTTACACCTAAAATGCAGTCTTTTATGACTTTTAATGTCAGCAGAACAGTAAGAGTTAAAAGGTATGAACTAAAACATATTGATAAGCTGTCAGTTAAGCATGATACTAATTGTAAGGTAGAAATGATAGAGCTAATCACTGCCAGTAGTTTTAAATGAGCATTGTTTGTTAATATTCAAATCTGGGTATATAAAAGTGATAACCAACAAAGCACTTCTGTGCTGGCTCCCCCAATTCAATCCAGCCTCAATACTTGTGCAAAATACAATAATTTATTATTTAGCACTCTTGTCTATACAGAGACTTCATCAGAGTTACAGTGCTTTGTTGATTATTTATTAGTTGCTGTTGTACCGCGGTTTCCTATTTGGTTTGTGTTTTGGTTGTCACTATGTCAAAGTGATCCCAAAAGTTCAGATAAACCGATAACAGCTGATAACATGCTCTAGCAATTACATTGTTTAAAACTGAAATATGTCAGTCTAAATCCAGACCAGTAGATAACAAGTCAGCATTGCCTTTGAAGCACACTATTCCTTCTGCTGAGCTAACGTATTACAGGTATGACAAGCGTTTTCGCCACCAAAATAATGTGGCTTCTTCAGAGAAAAATATAAAATAGACAACAATGTTAAAGCACGCTCGATATAAATAACATCATGAAAGGAAATGACATCACAATTAATTAAGGAACGTATTCCTATACACATAAAATGAATTAAATAAACTTAAAATACATGAATCAAAGCTTAAAAACTATATCAATCAGAGTTATAACAACTGAATAATTAAAATAACCATGAAAGAATAAAAATAAGAATGTTGTGACAAGAAGCTAGTTCCATGTCATTAATAATCAATTCTTTAGTCAAAAGTGTAATAAAATAAAAGGCAACTTGGAACAAACCAAAAATGCCATGTATAAATCATGTTATAAAAGGCAATGCAAGACTTTACCATATAACCAGTCAATAATAACAGGCCAAAAAAATTATCAAGTAAGTGATGTTGAATAACCAGTTGTTATTATGTCCAGAATAAATTCAGATGAGTAACTTTCAAGAAGTTGATTTCAAAAGGTTAATATAAACCCCTACTATATAAAGATAAGCAAGCAAACCCAGTCTATGCTATTAATATCTCTACCTTAAATAACTTCTTAGTCTCAACACTGCGGAGATATTACAGATTGCGTGATCGGGTCTACGAACATATGTATGCTATAAAGAAAAAAGTCGACACCAACGCTTTAGCAAAGCATGTGGACAACTTTCCTGGCCATTGTTTTTCATTTATGGCCATTGATCAAGTGACAGCCAACATCCGTGGGGGCCCTATTTCATTGCTTTTGGAAACCCGCGAGTTGGAGTGGCAGTTAAGAACTGATGCCTTTTGTCACCCAGGGCTCAATGAAAACTGTAATATTTCCGCAGTGTTGAGACTAAGAAGTTATTTAAGGTAGAGATATTAATAGCATAGACTGGGTTTTGTTTGCTTATCTTTATATAGTAGGGGCTTACAATAACCTTTTGAAATCAACTTCTTGAAAGTTACTTATCTGAATTTATCCTGGACATAATAACAACTGGTTATTCAACACCACTTACTTGATAATGTTTTTTTGGCCTGTTATTATTGACTGGTTATATGGTAAAGTCCTGCATTGCCTTTTATAACATGATTTATACATGGCATTTTTGTTTTGTTCCAAGTTGTCTTTTATACTCTTGACTAAAGAATTGATTATTAATGACATGGAACTAGTTTCTTGTCACAACATTTTTATTTTTATTCTCTTATGGTTATTTTAATTATTTAGTTGTTATAACCTTGATTGATATAGTTTTTAAGTTTTGACTCATTTATTTTAAGTTAATTCAATTCATTCTATGTGCATAGGAATACGTTCCTTAATTAATTGTGATGTCATTTCCTTCCATGATGTTATTTATACTGAGCGTGCTTTAACATTGTTGTCTATTTTATATCTTTCTCTGAAGAAGCCACATTATTTTGGTGGCGAAAACGCTTGTCAAAACAATAAATTTGCGTTCAGATTTTATTATCTGGTTGATTGCTGGTGCAAGGAGTCCGTTTCTTTTTTATTTTTTATTTTTTACAGTGGTTTTTGGTTTTTATTGGTTTCACTTGTATTACAGGTATGGAAAGGAAGGCCCCAAAGCTAGAACATCTATTAGTAAAGGAGACACAATTCTCTCACAACTAAAACTCTGTTATAGGGTATCACATCTACTTTCTCCTATTACCCATAAAGCACTGGCCAAAATTATCCTTTAAACAAAGCTAGATTATTGTTTTTCCTGTACTCGATGTACTCTCTGTACACTCTGCTTGTAGCACTCAAAGACTGCAATTCACTGAAAATAAAATTGCCTGATTTGCCCTACTTACTGTTGCCCAGGTACAATACCACAACCTTCTAAATTACATGAATTGGCTTCTCATTACTAAATGGTCCACTTAAGTTCTATGAATCTTATTTTGAAATGCTAAGGGATATCTACTGCCCTACTCTGAAAGGATAACTCCAAGTCATGGAATAGTCCTACTCCCTAAGGAATTCCCAGGGAACTAAACATCCCTTAACTATCCCCATTTATAACATCTCATGAACAGGCATAGCTCTTTGGAACAAACTACCAGCTGAAACAAGACACACTCATCACATTTTAGAAGCCCCTTTCTGAGCTTTTCTTCAAGGATGTTGCTTGTAAATGCATTAGGGATCATGGCTAATCTCTTTTTAAAGCTTAAAATTCGAATCATGCTTGCAGTCTCTCCACTGTTTTCCTTTGCTGTTTAACTCTTCTTACTTCTGTGTTGTCTTCTTAGTCTCTAGAGCTATCTCATGCTCTATTTTTTATTTATGGAAATTCAATTTTAGACCCTTAAGGAGCAATTTCATGTAGCCAAACTGCACTGTATACACATGTAAACTGATAAAACTTAATGTAAACCTACTACTTTATTAGAAATGTATAAGAACATTCTGCTTTATAAAAACTGTATAATAACTGTCATGAACTTAATTTTGCAGCTATGTAAACTTAACATTCTATCATAGTTTAAGTGTATAACACAGCCACTGTATAATGACTAAATTGGTGATATATATATATATATATATATATATATATATATATATATATATATATATATATATATATATATATATATAAAATATTTTTTTAGAAATCAAGGAATGGAAATGCTTATTAAATTTAAGCAGCATGGTTATTAGCTAAGAATCTTCATGCATGCCAGTGTAAGCTTAATATCAACCGGCAGGTAGTGGTAATTTCTGTTTACAGCAACAAATGCAAACTTAAGAGAAACAATACATAATGTAGCAGTGATATCTGATCTGGCCTATGGTATTAATATTATTTTGAAAGATTCCCCAGTTTAAAAACCTATGGAGATATAGAAAGAAGGGGAAGATGCATTGGTTAGTATTAGAAAGGTATTAACCAGTCAAGTGTACCATAACTTTCAGAATGAAAATAGAGGGTGAGGGTTAGGGGCTGTGACTGATCTATGTACAAATACTTAGAAATAACTGATTAGCACAAAGGAAAAGGAGAGAGAGAGAGACAGACAGAGAGACAGAGAGAATGTGCACTGAAGCTACTAAAGGAACTGCTATAGGAGTATGGTTAAATGATAAAAATGATCGTTAGCTATCAGAATCCTGAAATAAAAACATATCAGGATACTCCTTGTATGTTGTGTCTTTTGGCTTTTCCCGATTAGGGGTCACCACAGCGGAACTTCGGTCCGCTAATGATTGGCAGTTGATTTTTACGTGCCGAGTTGCAGCCCTGATGCACAACCTTCAACGAAGGTATGCCCATTCATGCATGTCTCCACGCAGAAGACGCTCTAGCTGAGAGTCGAACCGGACAGCGTCTTACTGTGAGGCGACAATGCTACCGCAGCACCACCACCACGGATTTGTATCAATAGTCAAAAAGACAAGCTTTAGTACTTAAAGGAACACAATGGAAGGTGCTAGGCAAACCACAAAGCAGATGCAGTACAAAAATGTAACAGCGATGTAAGTGCAAATTTGAAAGAAAAAAGTCACTTAATGAAGGAGAAATGGGGAGTAATGCAGAATTACATGATGAAAATGAGATGTGTGTCCTACAACAGAGGAACTTGCCGTAACAGAGACAACAGAAGGATACAAGTTACATAATATAAATTTACTTGGCTTGCACAAATGTTTGACATACAAAATTGTCCCACAGGGACTTAGATTTTATAAATACCCCTTCGGGATTTATTATACTGAGAATGTGATAAATGACATGCAAACTTTCTTTGATGATTGTGGTTTTGCATTGATGTCCAAACTGATGAAATACAATGAAGTAAAACTTAAAAAATTATTAGTGGAAGTAAATGAATGTCAGAGTAGTATTATTAGGGACTTGTTGTTTGAAGATTATGAAAATTTGTATATGAAAATTTTAAAGAGAGTGGAAGAAAAAATAGAGAAAGTGTATTTGAGAAAACAAGGAAAATTGACCAGAGATAGAGAACAATACAAAAAAGGCAATAGTTACCCACTTCCCTTCCAGAAAAGCAAAACTAATCAAAAAGAAAAAAGTGGACACAAGGTTACAAATGGCCATTATAAAGAAGTAGGAAGAAATAGGAGGGTAGAAATCCAGGAAAGGTTTGAGATGAGGAATGGCCACCTGGATGAATTAGATACATTTCAAGAGGATATTGAAACTTTTTTAGGACCACGAAGGTCGGAAAGGTTAGCAAACAAGCAACGGAACCCCTCGGATCCTGGTCCACAGGGTTTTACAGAGGAGAGGGAAGGGGGAGAACCAGCATGGAGAACCAGAGCAAGGAAAGGGAGATAGAAGGAATATATATTGAGGAGAATGGTATAACACAGGTATACAAAGGATTTAAAATTCACAATTACACAAATTTGAAAGTGGAAAAATTACACTTTGATTTATTTTCAAAGGGGTTTAAATTTGTTAAAACAACATGTGGGGATTTAGCCAATATTTTATTGGAGTTAAAAATATTTTTACGAAAACTCAATTTGAAATTAATGTGTAAACAGAAACAATCTGGAGATACATTACGAAATGAACACCCAAGTTGTGGCCAAGGTCCCAGTAGAAGTAGTATTTACAATCCCCCATTACATCCCTTGATAGGGACCTTTGAAGCTATAGTAACTAATGACATTTACGATACGTATGAAAAATCCAAAAGGTTGCATAAAAACATGAATTTAAATGAAAAAGAAACAACATTGATGAAGAATTTAATAAAAGATACAAATTTGAGGTTCATGCAACCTGACAAGGGTGGTGGAATGGTCATTTTTAGTCAAGAAGTTTATAACAACATACTAACAGAATTATTAATGGATGAAAAGACCTACACCACAGTATCGTACAATGAAATACAAATTGCCTACGGCAGAATTGATAGCTGGTTGGAAGAATATCTAATAGATATTAGAATCGGGAAGGAAACATATAATTTTTTAAAGCAGACATATCCTTATATACCACACATCTTCGCAATTCCTAAGATACATAAGAACATTTTTAAACCTCCCTTTCGTCCTATAGTGTCAGCAAAAAGATCAAAAACCCAACCTTTAGCGGTTTATATTGATTACCATTTGAAAGAAATAGTGAAGAATCAAAGCCATTTGGTACAAGATTCATGGGATTTTTTAGGAAAAATTGCCAACAACCTATGGTCTGAAACAATAAAACTAGTGACCATAGATGTGAAAGACTTATTTACTTGTATTCCTAGAAATGAAGGGTTTGAATACTTTGAGAATAGTGTGTATAAATATTATAATGCAACAGATGACAATAGAAAATTACTAATAGAGTTGACAGAAATGGTCCTCGACAACAACTTTATAACGTTTCAAGGAGAATACTATAAACAAGTTACTGGAGTAGCTATGGGGGCAGCATGTGCCCCCATATATGCAAATATGGTACTTCTTGGATGGGAGGAAGAAAATATTTTTCAAAGCCCATATATGAAAAACATAAAGATATATCTGAGGTTTTTAGATGATATCTTTTTATTATGGGAAGAAGACACCCCAGAAGATTTAAAAGACTTTATGTCTTATATAAATCAAACCACTACTTTTTTATCCTTCACCCATGAGATCAAACAACAAAATATAAACTATTTGGATATCACCCTAAGTAAGACAACCAGTGGTTTTAAGTCTAATATTTTTCGAAAGGAAACGTGGTGTAATAGTTATTTGCAATTCAACAGCCAACACCCTTTACACCAAAAGAAAAGTATAGTCAAGGGTCAAGCTGTAAGGATTGCTCGAATGACTTCCCAAAAAGAAGATTTGGAGAAAGAGTTTTCCTTTTTATTCGAAAAATTTAAAGAAAGGGGATATCCGTCACAATTTATAGGTGATATTTTAACAGAAGTGTATCAAGGATGGGGTATAAAATTTAAACCATTATTGGGTGAAAGATTTATTCCCAATAATATGAACATTGATGAAAAGATAGATTATAACAGTGCTTGCATAGTGGAATATAATGATTTTTCAGATTGTTTTACTGGGATTATTAGAAATAATTGGAGTATCTTCAAAACCAACAAGGACATCTATGAAGTGGTTGGAAAAAAACCAAATTTTACATATAAAACTGCCAAAAATTTTAAAAGAATCTTTGAGACCGAGGTAAATAACAAAGATCAAAAGAAAGGCACCACAAAATGTGGCAGATGCAGACAGTGTGCACACATTAATCCATTAGTGGAAATCACACTCCAGAATAGTTTAAAAAGTAAGATAATATTTAGTAAAGGTAACTGTAGGAGTCGAATGTTGGTGTATTTGGCTACTTGTTCTAAATGTGATTCGTTTTACGTGGGTAAGACTGAGAGGACTCTCAGAGAGAGAATTTACGAACATACCCACGACATTAAAAGGAGAAAGGAGACCAATGCCTTGTTTAAACATTCTTTGGAATGTGAAAATTTCACAGATTATAAGTTTGGTATTGTAGAAATAGTCAAAAAGGACACCAGGGGGGGCAACATTAAAAATGTTTTGTTGCAGAAAGAAATGAGATGGCAACTTTTGTTAAGATCTAACACCCCTCCAGGACTTAATGAATATATAAGTATTAAACCTACATTAATAGATAAGGCCTCAAGGATTTAGAAGTACAATCAACAAATAAGCAATAAAAAACTTGTTGATTCAAATAATAACATTTGTAACCAAGGGATATATTAATGTACATAATTACACTTTATATTATATCGCTTGTATTAGACCTTAAGCATTAGTGTTTATTGGTTACACCAATTCATTTTATGTTCCTTGGTTACATAAATCATTTTTATATCCCGCACAAAATTTATGTAAAATATATACCGTTATTTAAGCCACAGTAATTTTATATCTAAGTTACATAATTTTATATGTTCATATTTTGTATAATTTAGTTCTCTGGTGAGTTTTCTTGTTACAAACAATGGAAATAAGAACATTAATTTGACAATTTTAACAATATAGTTGATAAAAAATGTTTAATAATAATTTTTTAACAATTTTTTTAAAAAATGGAATGATGAGGGATTTTTATTTAATTGTTCTTAAATATGTAAGAAAATTTAGCAAGACAAGAAGTTGTCATGCCATAACAATAGGCATTCATTAAGAAAAGGGATATTTTTAATAGAAAATTTTTAATGAAAAGTTTCATAGTTCGTTACTACATGTTACAAGTATGAAACGAATGTAAATTTATCATATGAAACAAGTTCCTATATATGAAATTCGTAAACAATTGTTAGCAACATATTTTATGCGCATATATTTAATTCATATATTATGTGAACATACATATTATATTTCTGTGTATATTGATTATAATATATTTTATCAAAGAAAACAGAAAACTGTGCAAAGAGTTCAATTTAATTTAATTTAAGCATTAATAAGTTTTGAAAGAAAAAAAGAAAAAAACAGGAAAGGAACTTCTGAATGGTATTTTGTAAAGCATTCAGAAAAATACGTATTTTATGGTTCATGTTTACACATACTTCCTGCCTTTTGTGTCATGACCATATAAGGAAGCAAAGCAGTTACGGAATATAAGTATTACAATTGTTTTAATTAACAGATTTGATTGATTATTAACTACAATTATGTAGTAAATTGTTTTAACTCAAATATATAAAAAGGAGAGGAACTGTGAATTTATTATTCTGATGAAGTCTGCCTGCAGCAGACGATAGCGCTGAATTTTTGAATTTTATCCTTGGTTATTAAAGAAGATTGTGGTCAGCACATGCGGAGTTTATTTTTATGGTCTGTTGGATTCTTATACAATTTTTGAGTATTAGTATTAGAAAGGTATTAACCAGTCAAGTGTACCATAACTTTCAGAATGAAAATAGAGGGTGAGGGTTAGGGGCTGTGACTGATCTATGTACAAATACTTAGAAATAACTGATTAGCACAAAGGAAAAGGAGAGAGAGAGAGACAGACAGAGAGACAGAGAGAATGTGCACTGAAGCTACTAAAGGAACTGCTATAGGAGTATGGTTAAATGATAAAAATGATCGTTAGCTATCAGAATCCTGAAATAAAAACATATCAGGATACTCCTTGTATGTTGTGTCTTTTGGCTTTTCCCGATTAGGGGTCACCACAGCGGAACTTCGGTCCGCTAATGATTGGCAGTTGATTTTTACGTGCCGAGTTGCAGCCCTGATGCACAACCTTCAACGAAGGTATGCCCATTCATGCATGTCTCCACGCAGAAGACGCTCTAGCTGAGAGTCGAACCGGACAGCGTCTTACTGTGAGGCGACAATGCTACCGCAGCACCACCACCACGGATTTGTATCAATAGTCAAAAAGACAAGCTTTAGTACTTAAAGGAACACAATGGAAGGTGCTAGGCAAACCACAAAGCAGATGCAGTACAAAAATGTAACAGCGATGTAAGTGCAAATTTGAAAGAAAAAAGTCACTTAATGAAGGAGAAATGGGGAGTAATGCAGAATTACATGATGAAAAATGAGATGTGTGTCCTACAACAGAGGAACTTGCCGTAACAGAGACAACAGAAGGATACAAGTTACATAATAAAATCTTGCAGCCTGGAAGTAATGTGATACAGGGAGTTGTACTGATTAGGTGGACTGCAGAGAAAAAATGTCTTATTAAAAGGGTGCCATCAAAAGAAATGAAAACTGAAGGTTTGAAAAACACATAGCCTGAGCAGAATTCTAAACTTTCTGTCAAACTGAAACAGAGATCACTAAAAGTGGGGAATTCTAAACGGCAGGTACATATTAAAAAGTGGAACTTTGATGGTACAAAAGAACTTACTAGTGCAGAAGTAACACAATCTGGTCTAAGTCTTAAACACATTTCTGTCAGTTTAAAACAGATGACTCAAGTAAAGGGGAAACTCTGGGCAACAGATCTGTGTGACTGATAAAAAAGTGAAACCGAAAACAATGTTGTTGTTTTGACCAGACATTTGTTGAGGGAATACTTGAATACTTAAGAATCTATAGCAGTAAATGTTGGCAAGAAGGCCGAACCATCCAGTTCAAAATAAACCATCTAAATTTAGCAAACAGAGGTGAGCAATAATAACTTCAGAAAGCTCAAATGGAAGACAATACATAAAAGTAAGGTAGGCTATATATGTCATAGCGTGAGATGATAACAACTTAAACTTACTTTGTACCCTTACTTTGAGCTACACAATGGTCTGTTTATAGAATGAGTAAGAATAAAGAAGAAATGTTATAGCAGATGCTTGTTACTAGACTTTAGTTATGAAACTTGCATTTAGGTTGGCACTTGAATGTTACCTGGCAATGGACAAAACTAAAACTTAATTATTGTGCAGATATTGCTGTCCATGAATTATAAAGAAAATAATAAAAAAATGGTCAACCTGTCCAGAATGTCAGAAAACAACTCCACAGTCCATATTCACAAATCATTTGATTCCACTGCCTTTTATAGATGTCCTATTTGAATACATTGCTTTGGATATACTTGAGATATTTATTTTATTTTATTTGCTTTCGTTTACTGTGGAAGCTGGGTTTGATATGTTGCCTATTTTCAGCAGATGTTTATGGAGAAAAGTTACCAAAAATAGTAGATTAAACAGTATAAACAAGATTTAAAGAAAGGTATACAAAAAGGTGAAATTCATTCAAATGAAATAAACAAGAAACATCACATAAAGTTATAAAGTGTAGTAAGTTTGAGGAAGTAACATTGGTGCACATCACAGAACATCACTGAAACAGGACATTACCAGCATAAATGTAAAAATATCACTAAGCAGTGGAGAGTATCAGAAATCAAGGAACTAAAGTAATGTGATATGCATCTGTATTCATGCTGATATATAAGCCAATAAAAGAACAATAATGCCTGTTTCTCATGGGAGGAGCAGTGCAATTAACCTACTTTTCTACAACATAAAAAAGTCCATTGGGAAGATATAGTTTAGTAACTAAGAAGAGGAAATCTTAAGTATTTTGGGTATTTTTATCCTGGAGAATCAGAGCATTTGCAGATTGTTGTATGATTTAGATGTAGTCTGAGGTTGATGTTAAAATTGAGGAGGTTGTTTACTTGTCTGATTGTGTGGGGAATACTGTAACACAGTATAGTTATACTTACTGACGGAGCTGTACTTGTTTCATCAAACACCCATTGTCGTTCCTTGATCTGGCATCTCTCAACTGTAAGTTGTGGGTCGAAAAAGAAAAAGTGGACTGGTTATTCAGGACTATTCCTTCTTCTTTTAGAACTATAGCTTGCTACAACTTATACCTTGCACAGAGTGCTGAAACACTGCAGTCCTAGAATCCCAACCAGAAATGCAGTATCACAATTCATTTCTGTTCTGGCATTCAGAAATTCTGGGACTGCACTACTGATTGATCAGTATTTCTTGTTCACTTCCAATATCATGTGCCAGAGGTGGTTGTCCCTTCATCCAATCCTAGCTACACCTCTGCTTACTGAGTATAAGGATTTGTTGGTCTTTTTTTCAAAAATTTATTTTGGTTTTGTTCCATTTTTATTTATTACCGATGGCTGAAGTTTCGGATGGATGATATAGTGTTTTGTTTGCCATTATGAGCTATATATATGATATTTTGAGTGAATGCTACTGTTTCCTGCTTTTATTTGTACACCACTATATTTTTTGTAAAAGAAATTGCCATTCCTGTCACTGCTACTGCTGTAAGACTGTTTTGACATTGTCTTCAGTGAGGGTTTCCAGCTAGTTGTTTAAATGGTCTGTGTTAGCATAGCACTTGCACACTTGCAGGTCTCTTCTATGGTGATTCTATATTATGAGGACTGGGTTTATTCATCTTGTGGCAAGAGATGTTTGCCTGGTCTGTCTGAGTTGGAAAACACAGAAAAGGGCTCTTAGTGCAGTCATTTTATTGTCCAGAGGGCTCATTTATTAATTTTCTGGGTTTTTTCTATGTTGCTATAAATGTGGCATGTTTGCATAGAGCTGCTGACTGTGCAGTGGCGGTTAGCAGTGCCCTGTGCAGTAGCAAATACCTCAAAAGCAAAGTTTCACTATATAACGGTCCATAAAATTGTACCCTGTAAAACAATAATTATATAGGAGATATCTTGGTGCCAGCTAGCTGGGCACCAAGTGAAAATACCTATAGGTTAGTCCTGTTTAGCATAATCTGCAGCAATAGAGCACGCTTATTAGCCTGCATCAACAAAGCACCCTTAATAGCCTTCTAACCCCAGTACACCACCTCAGTTGTAGCTCACCAATCAAATGACTGGATAAAGATATGTAATTTGCTAACATCTTGAGGCAATGTAACAATTGTCTCATATTTACTGACAATCATCCAATCCTTAAAGAAACAAACACAGTATGCAAGAGGTGTACTTCCACAATGACACTGGAGTCTGACCTCTCACATGCAAGCACACATCAGGTTGTCAAAACTATCCACAAAACACCCACCTCACAAAGCACACAAGGTACACAGAGACTAATGTATGTTGACGCACTTAAAGCAAACTTCCTAAACAACAAAGATTGCCTAAACAGCCCATTAGCAATGATATGCCTCAGCAAGCCCAAATGCACTCCAAAAACAACACCTAACATCACACATATAGTCACACTCAATAGACTCCCAAACACTAAGCTCTTAAGTCAAGCAAACACACTCCCCAGGACTCCTGTCATAGGGGACTCCATTGTAAGATGTACTGATACTCTTATAACCAGCCTGAAGAAGGACAAGATAATAGTCAGTTGCTTTTCTGGAGCCAGGATCCACCAAATCACTCATGCACTCAAGTCATTACACCACAGGTACCAGTATGATTCCATCATGGTCCATGCAGGTGTAAATGACCTGAGATATACCTCCCTGGACTATATGAAGACAGACATTAGGGAGCTCTCCGACTATGTGTCTCAGGCTGGTATTAGCCTTGCATTGAGCAGCATATTACCTATTACCATCACCAAGGATGATGCCACAGTATGAACAAAATATGATTGATTTTAACAATGACTGCCTTCGTGGTGTCATTTTCAATATTTGTCGTCTTGGGAGGACATGGCTAACACACCATTTTACTTTGCCAAGGATGGTCTACACCTGTCCCTTCTAGACTTTTGAATACTGGCTAAAAGGTTATCCACCCCATAATACAGTTTTTAAGCAATGCCAAATTAACAAGCCTACCATCATCAAAACCAACTAACTGCCAGGAACCTTAAAAAAAAAAAAAATATATATATATATATATATACTCTCTCTCTAAGCCCTCCTTACACTCAAGAATAAAGATGTCTGTGCAGTTGCCAAGACATTGGTTTAAAGCAGCAAAGAGTATTCCAGCAGTGCAATTCTTTAGTGCCTTCAACACGTTTAGCCCAGCAGCTGCACAGACAAGGGCTGGTGTTTTGATATACATCAATAACAAGCATAGCTCTGGAATGGTCAGACAGGATAACTCTCTGGAGTTCCTCCATGTGTAGATTGCCATAGACAAAGTCTTGTACCTTATTCTAACCAGCTATAGTTCACCGTCCATGTCCCAAGAAGCTCACAATGCATACCTGGATCTACTGGAGACACCATCCAGCATAACACTCTCCTCTCCTCTTGGGAGACTTTAATTATCCCTCTATAGACTGGGAATCCTAAACTGCCTCAAATCTGCAGGCACAGAGATTCCTGGACTTTGTAAATACAAAGCTGCCTCTTTCAAAAACAAAATCAATTCTGTAATCCCAGTAAATCCAGTAAAATATATAAATTGTTCCAAGGTAAGCTACCTTTTATTAAATGATGATTTGTCAAAATCCAATGCACCTTCAAACCCCGAAAGCACAGCAGCCTATGCAGAATCATCTCAGAAACTTGGTACAACCATATCAATGTCTGCATAGAAGCTGCTGTAGCAGAAGAAAGCCCTGAACTAGCCCCAGAAACACACCACCGTGGCGGCATCCCAAATTAAACAACATATACAACAAAAGGAAAAATGATAGAAAAAATCAAAAAGAGTAGTTCCCATAATGATAAAACCTCTCTCATCAAACTAAATAGGTAACTAAGAGGGCTAATTAGGTCAAACAAAGCCAATTTGAGGTTATGATAGTCTCCCAAGTGAAAAATAACCACAAGGCCTTCTTCAACTATGTCAGAATATTTAAGGGGCGCATGCATTAATGTACTCAACTGTTGCTTAACTGTGGCACATTCACCAAGCCTGGTGATATAGCAAATTTGTTAGTGAATAAATTCTGTTCCAACTTTACCTCCTCTCACCCCCAACCACCCCCTAAGAAATACCCTTACACATAACTCCTCCAACTATAACTAGGAAGCATGTCTTGGCTGTGCTAGCTAAAACCAATAGCACAGTCTCAATGTGTCATGATAACATCCTGAAAATCCTTCCTGAACAGTCTAAAATATGATTTATCAGGACCCTTGGAGTCACTATTTAACTATAATCTTAGAACAGACTTTGTGCAATGTGCATGGAAGACTTTGATGGTCACCCCTTTCTCAAGGGAAGGCCTTCAACAAATCAAGGAAACTACAGATCTATTTGTCTGACAAGTCTTATTTCAAAGCCATGGAAAATATAATGGAAATTATCAACAAGGACATAAGAGACCTCCAGACACTGGATCTATCCCAGTTTGGCTTTGTCAAAGGAAGATCATGCTTACCAAACCTGGTGGACTTCTTTGAAAAGGTTACTCAGCAATGGATGAAGAAAGCAGTGCATACTCCGTACCTAGATCTGGCTAAAGCATTTGATACAAAACCACACTCGAACATTGTTAACAAACTTATGGAAATAGCCACAAACCCCTTTTTAATGTTCTGGATAGGTAGCTGGCTCACGGAAATGACCCAAGAGATTAGGATTAGTTAGGCCACCTCTGCAAAGAGGCTGGTCACCAGTGGAGCCCCTCTGGGCTCTGTGCTGGGCCTACTCTTCTTTGGCATATACTTCTTGGAGGTCAAAGCCAACACCAAAAGCTTCCAGCTGACCAAGTTCACAGTTGATTGCAAACAGGGAGCAGTCATTGAATCCCCATCACAAGACAATAATACCCTTCACGAAGGTCTAACACAGACAAACACTTGGTGACAAAACCATGGCTTAAAACTCAAAACCAAGAAAATGCATTATAGTACCTTTTGGGAACCTGGCTACCCGGGTAACTATATCATCAAAAAAACACCCCTAAAAGTTGATTCAGTAGTCAGGGATATGGGAACTCATGTAGCTAATAACCTAGCCTTCAAGCAATGTGTCTAAGGTAGTATGAAAATTCTTCTGAGCTGCTCAACTTATAAGTAAGGGCATGACATTTAGGCCCAGAGAGGTCATTGCACCACTGTACTTGGCCCTCATCAGGCCTATCACAGAATGGAATGTCCCCTTCAGTATGCACCTGACTGGACACATGCAGCAACCGGAACATCCACTAAGGTTCCCTACAAAAAGAATAAAGGTAGTAAACACAATATTATGCTCTGATTGCTGTCCCTTTACTCATACAGATTTCTGAGATGTGATCTTTTCCTGGTGTACAAGGCATCCCTGGACCATGTTTTGCTGAACATTTTACATATCCACAAAACAAACAGCATCACAGCTACTACATCAAGAGACCTAAATTTTGCTTGTGACATAAGTAGGACATGTAGAGACAGACATGTTTCTCAGAGAATTCTCATTCTTTGGTATAGGGTCCACATTCATGTGAAGCAGAATTCCTCCCTAAACCTATTTAAGTGTAACTTGCACAAATGGATGATTAATCAGAAATCCACCCATGGTCTGGTTCCTATGTCTCTGATAGACAGGGGTAGTCAGTAAATCACCCCTAATATAAGTAAAATCTGTAGGATATATTTAGGTTGCACAGCTAAGTTTATATGAGCCCTAGTGGTCGTTAGCCTAGTTCAAGAATCTCGATGGCAACACTCAGATCTGCTCTGAGTTACAGCACAATGGCACTAAATATAAAGAACCAACTGATATTGCCAACATCCTGGCAGATAGGTTCAATGATAACTTTAACCCCTCTCACCCCTAAAGGGCCCATCTCTATACTGGAAGAATGCAAAGTTCCTGTAATCACGGCTGCACAGGTAAAAACCTCACTCTCCAAAGCCAAGAACACAGCATCCATAGGACCTGACAACATCCCAGGCTGCCTTCTACATGAACTACAGAATGAACTGGCACCCCACCTAAGCACCATGTTCAGTCATAGCCTCACCTCAGGCTTTGTGCCCATTGAATGGTGCACCACAATGATTATCCCACTCCACAAAGGGGGAGCCACGACAGACCCCATGAACTACTGCCCCATTAGCCTGATGAGCCTGGTCTGCAAGGCCATGGAATGTATCATCATGGAACTCATAAACCAAGACATTGGAGATCTCCAAACTCTGGACCCCACAAAGTTTGGGTTTGTAAAAGGCAGATCATGTCTCTCAAACCTGATAGACTTATTTGAGGCAGTCACCAAAGCCATAGATGATGGTAAGGTGGTTCACACAGCCTATCTAGATTTCACCAAGGTGTTCAGCACCATCCCCCACTCTGGAATTATAGATAAACTCACTAAACTAGGTATAAATCCCTATGTCACAAGATGGGTTGTTGAATGGCTTACTGACAGAACCCATACTGTAGGACACTCCAAATCAGACTTCAGACCAGTGACAAGTGGAGAACCACAGGGTTCAGTCATGTGTCCTCTCCTGTTTGGTATCTACTTCTCTGAAGTACAGGCTAACACAGAAGGTCTTTGGCTAACAAAGTCTGCAGATGACTGCAAACTAGGAGCCATAATCAAAACTCCTAACGATGTGGACATCCTACAAAAGGGCCTCACTGAGACAGATGCCTAGTGTCAAAGCCATGGCCTTAAGCTCAATGCCAAAAAGTGCATTGTCATCCTCTTTGGTAAAAACTCTGTACCCATGAACTACCACATAGGTGGTAGTCTACTTAACACAGAAAATGTGATAAGAGACCTTGGGACACAGGTAGACAGTTGTCTCTCCTCTGATAATCACATCACCACAGTGGTCAGGAAATCCTTCTACATGGCACACCTCATCACAAAAGGTTTCTCATCCAGAAAAAAAGAGGTCATTGCTCCCCTCTACTCATCACTCATTATAGAGTACAATGCCCCTTTTGGTATGTACCTCACAAAACATCTACAACAACTGGAAAGGCCACAGAAATACCTCACAAAGATGATTACCAGCCTCAAACAGATGCCTTATGCAGACCGTCTCAAAAAACTCCAGCTTTACTCCGTCGCATATCCTCTAATCAGAGGCGATCTCTGCCTAACATACAAAGCTATGTCAAACCCAGAGCTGTTGGACATGCTTCACTTAAAGAAATCCCAATCCTTCTGAGCTGCACACTCTAGGGACCTAAACCTTGTCACCACAATAAACAGAACATGCTAGAGGGATAGATTCCTGTCCCAGAGACTTCCCATACTCTGGAACAGACTACCTGTCTATATCAAACAGAGCTCCTCATTAGCACTCTTCAAGAAAAATCTTTATGATTGGATGAGAAATAGGAAATTCACCCCAGGGATCACTTCTGTGGCTCTGCTTGACAGGAGCATATGAAAATAATTTTCTTGGGTGGCGAAAGCCAGGGTACCTTTTTGGCTGGGCTTGTATAGGGCCTAGGGCCAATAGCCTAGTACCTCCCTATGAACCTATGAACCTATATCTGTTATGTTAGTTCTAACCAGCTAATATTTGCAATTTACAATGAAACATTTAGTACTAGCAGAGTAAATATTTGCAATGTATGCTAAAAAGCATTTATATAAAATACAGTAAATATTTATAAACAAAGGCTGAACACACTAATTTAGAGTATGTACAGTTAACTTCAATAAGTTTTGCTGTTAAAATAGAAAATGTACTGTAGGAAATTTTTGAAATTCACTACAAATTGCATGGTTGTACAGTGCAGAATATACAGCTGTATTACTGTGCATGAGCATGCTAGAGCACAAATCCCTCATTTAATTCATATTTTATGTAAATATTCCTAGTTCCTTTACTACTGGAAAGATTGTGAAGCTGCAGTCATTGCAGTATGTCTCATTAAGGGAGCTTAGTATACTGGGAATTTTGTGCCAAATAGTGGCATCCATTTAGTCTTGTAAACAGTTATAATGGTATCAGGCTCTCTTTGTGAATATCTCTTTCATTTGATTGACCTATAAGAACTATATTTAAGTTGTAGGTATATGATAGCGTCTGTAAACACTAATTACTTTACTGTGGTATCAGAATAAAGTTGTTTCACCAGAAGCTACATTCTGTTCTGTTCTGAAACAAATTGTCTACATATTCTCTTTTATGCATGTGTTAAGTCAGATCATTCATTAGACTACCAGAGTATTCTATACACAATTTTATTTGCCTTTGTTGAACTGGGACTTCTCTGTAATTGCCAACACCTTTACATCATTCACACCTGCAGTACTGATCTCACTATGTATAGCTTCATGTCTGCAGTGTAGTTGTGTGTTGCCTGGTCCCATTCAATCCTACAGTGTTTGAAGGGCAGACCATACACAACAGTATTGTTACAATGCAGTTTAATTGCAATATTGAAATTGCAATGTGCAGTGTTGCAATGAATTGTCTTAAAATAAATATGATTTAAATTCACAAGTCAAAATATGCTTTACTTTTTAATTCTAAATATTTTTCTCACATTTAAATTTTACTTTTGGGTCACGGCTCCTACAATTTCTGCTCAGTCTGCCAGATCTCAGGAATTTGACACCCTATTAACTGAGAGCTGTTAGGTATTAGAGTTAAATCTGAATGGAAACTTCTCTGAAAATTAGAAACTGTTCATGCAAATGTTTTAAGTTGAATCTTACTGTCAATGTACTTGCTAACAAACCAGAACACATTCAATGTGCTGTGTTTATTCATTCCACAGCCTGGAAAAAACATTTTTAACGTGTTACCTTTCAGAGGAAGAAAGAGAAGTGATTTCAAAGCTTAAAGTGCATTTAAGGCATATTGTGAGTGAAAGAACAATTTGCCATATATCAAACATTTATTCTTTAACTAGAAGTCAAGGGGATTCAGGAATCATTAGATAAATAACAGACTGATTTTAACACTAGTTGCAAGACTATGACGTTGTTTCCTTAAGCAAGTCTATAATGAGTGCAGGCAGTCTGAGCAGGCTGTTAAAGGAAGAAGATCTGAGAGCTGAAAACGCCATATGCATATACATAGTGAAATGTCTAAAATTCAGTATAAACATATAACAAAAAAGCTATACTATGTGTAGCTGTAACATATGTAAAGTAAATATAGGGCACTGGAAACAAAGTAGAATGACATTTAAATCTGCTTACATAACATTAAAAAGTCTAAAACTGCTAGTGATGTTATGTCCATCAAGGTGACACTTAGCATCAAACAAGTAGTAAGATACCACAAGCAGTGCAAGTATTGTGACTTCAGATGTAAGACAGCATGCTGCAGAGTTTTAAATGAAGTTTGGAGGCTTTGTCAAATTTGCGATAATTTTACAAGAGTTTATAAAAAGTGAAATGAAGTGCTACAGCAAAATCTAAACATAGAAGTCAACAGACCGAACAAAGCAGAAGTGGTTTTACTGACAGTATAAAACTATAGGCATTCATACTGCGACTATAAACAAAAACTGATAATATGAATGTAATTCAAGTGCTAGCTGCAGCAAGTTAATTGCCAGACGAAGTTGGTAATTAGAAGCATGTCTGTATTTTAGGCACTGGGACAGTCGGCAATATTTTCTGTGAGTCTGCTTTCAAATCTCCCAAATTTTTAAATTTACAGAGCCTACTTTTGTCTTATTTTGGGTACAGACTAAAGCCTAAGGGTTAAGTTTTGCTCAACAGTGTACAAGTCCAAGAATTTCAAGTTATGATTTCAAAGTGTTTTACTTCGTTAATTTAAAACAGCTTGATGTTTTATGTGAAGTGCTTCTTTTAAAGACTGTATTACATATGGACATGGGTCATGTGACCTGATGGAGCTGGGTATTTGTAAATACTCTAGTGATCTAGCAACATGTCTGTCAGTTGTGCTGTTGTGTCATTATTATCAGAAAACCAGAATTTTACAAATATGTATCTATTTTCTTCACAGAAGTACAATATGACATGCATTTAAATTTAGACAGATGTATGAAGATCTGGTGTGCTTAAATAGAACATATTACATTAAAGTATAATCAGATTCCATGTAAGTGATTAATCCAACACAAGGAGTACATCTAGCTGTAAAAGAAAAGGCAGAAAAGGACTTAAGTATATGAAACAGAATAGACTATCCACAAAGTAATAGCTGCAAAACTAGATAAAGTCAGAACCTGCAGAACTGGCAAGACCATATCAAAGAGTTTCTAAGGGAACATCATCCACTATAGATAGTCTCTCAAAGCTGGATGCTAATTAGGGATTTTTCCAAATCAAGGTAGATGAAGCAATTTTGAAACAGTGTACCTTTAGAACACACTTGGGTTTTTATTTATTTATTTTATTTATTTTAGTTTGATTACCGGGGAAGTCCACTGGGCCAAGAAGAACCCATTTTCAGTGGAGGCCCGGGGAGAAAAGCTCCAAGGCAGTACAACAATACAATGTTTAAGAAGAATGCAAAGATAATCCACACAGCAAGAAAGCATAGTAAGACACTGCAAATGCAAATTTACAATAGAATGTACACACAGTAAGAACATTGTAAATGCATATTTACAATAGAATGTACATGTGGCAAGAATTCGTGAAGGACACATCAAATGCTAAAGTAAAAACAGCAAAAATAAAAATTAAAAATTAATCGATTTTTTTTTTTGCTAACTTTTCAATATTTTCATCCATACAGTGAAGTTAGAGCCTGCTAAAATCACAGCTAGAGTTTGGGTGCATAAAGGTGCAGGAGTACAGGGGCTTAGTCTAGAGGAACTTTGGGATTATGTAGGGTGAAAGCAAGAACATTTCCATTTTGAGGATAAGTGTAAGAAAAGTTGGGTTTTAAAGTAGTCTGAGTTAGGTATGGTTCTAAGAGAAGGAGGGAGAGAGTTCCATTTCCTACCTAGAGAGAAAGAAAGAAGTTGTTGGCCAGCGGGATGTTTAGGTCTGGGGATGGAGATTAGATTTTGGTGTTCAGATCTTAAAGATCGGTTGAGAATGTAAGGGGGGAGGATGTTGGATAGAGCAGGGCATTTTTCTGGGTAGAATATTAATTTATGAGTGGTTGTTAGTTTAAGATAGTCAAGGTGGTTTGGGAGTTCTAGCCAGTTTAAAGATTGAAGGGAGAGGCAGTGGTGTGTTGAGTTTTTGGATTTGGTGGTGAATTTAGAGATTTTATTATAGCAAGCTTCAAGTTTAGAGGAGAGGGAGGCAGACAGATTAGTTAGGAGAGGGGCTCCATAAAGTAGAGAGGGTAGGAGGAAGCAGGTAGCTAAGGTTTGCCTGGAAGATTTGGAAAGAAATCAATTATTCCTGTAGAGCATGCCTAGTTTTTTGGTGTTTATTTTTATGTTTTGTTGAATGTGGAGGTCAAATTTAAGGCGTTTGTCTATGGTTATGCCAAGGAGTTTGGCATAGAGGACCACTTCTATAGGAGTGTTAGATTGGCTGAGGATGTTGAAAGAGTTTTTGTCCAAGGAAGAAGTCTTGGAAGGGAGGAAAATTTGTATTTTGGATTTATTGGAGTTGAGGGAGAGATGGTTTTGGTGCATCCAGTTTTCTGTAGTGGAAAAAGCTGTTTGAGTTTTAGAGAGAAGTTCAGATAGGTTGGGGGCAGCACAGACTAAGTTAGAGTAATCAGCGTATTGGATGACTGTAGTGTCAGGGAGAGCAGTGTAAAGGTTGTTTATGAAGATGTTGAAAAGTATGGGACCGAGAATGGACCCTGAGGAATGCCGGTAGGAGTAGGTAAGAAGGAGGAGGTAGAGTTCTTCCATCTGACAGCCTGGGATCTGTCAGAGAGGTAGCTGGAGAACCAGGAAAGAGTATTAGTGGAAAGATTAAGGTTGGAGAGGTGGCAGAGTAGGTGTGAATGGGAGATGGTATCAAAGGCTTTAGAAAGGTCTAGCAGAACAGTGGATACTAGAAGTCCAGAATCTCGGGCTTGATTAACTGTTTCTAAGAAGGAAAGTAGGGCAGTTATGGTGCTGTGGCCTGGACAGAAACTGTGTTGGGTGGGTGTAAGTAGCTGATTCTCTGTTAAGTAGGGTAAGAGTTGGCAGTGGACACATTTCTCAAGAATTTTGGATATAGGAGAGAGTAGGGCTATAGGGTGGAAGTTAGAAATGGAGTTGTTTTTACCTCCTTTATGAAGTGGTAGAATGTAGGCAGAATGCCAGAGTTTGGGAACGTATGACTCTAGTAAGGATCTGTTAATCAGGATGCTAATTGGAAGAGCTATTCCTTCGGCTGCGTATTTGAGGAAGGAGGGGGAATGTTGTCGGGGGCGTTGGAACAAGGTTTTAGTTTGATTAAGAGTTTTTTTATGAATGTTGTGGAAACTGGTTTGAGTTGAAACTTAGGGTGACAGTCATTAGGAGAGTTTAAGAAGTTGGAAGGGTTGTTGTTAGGGAATGTTTTGATTAGTTTGGCTATAGAGTCAGTAAAGAAAGTGTTGAAGAGTGAGCTTAGTTCATTGTCAGTTAAACTAGGGTCAGGATAGATTTCTGAGATCTATTTGTCATTGTATAGGCTCCAGAAGTCTTTCAAAGAGCTGCAGTTGGTATGATTGAAGGCTTGGAATGAGTTGTGACTTGTGAACATCATTGATGATAGTTTGATTTGGCATTCTACCAAAGACCAGTTCAATACTAGACAAATTAAGTTACAAGTCAGATTAAGGTCACAAGTGTTAAAACTGAACTAAGCACATTGTAAACCTGATATGTTAATTGTGAAGCATGTGGGTCATCTTCTAACAACTAGTGATATATGTAGACAAGGCACACTCTATTGTAGTTATGTAAGCTGTAAGATGACTGGAGATGTTACAATACCTGTCCAAATCCATGCCTCACTTATCAAATCTGATAGTACATCCTCTGAAAAAGCTGCTTGAGGAGGATACAATCTGAAGGTGGATTGAACAACAAATTAAGATATTTCTGTGTTATTGAACAGACTGGTAACTGTCGCATCTATGTTAAAATAAGATGATGCAATATTACCAATGATGCTTCAAATAGGGCAAACTATAAAGGACAAGGAACACTGCTACTACAGGAGGATATGTCAACTGCTTATGTATCAATAGCAATGACAGATGCACAGAATGAAAAGCAAATCCTAACCATAGTGCTTTCATGTCAGAAATTCCATGATTGCTTTTACTGAAGACATCAAAGCTGAGATTAGTGTTTGGGTGTCAGAATAGCCTGTAAGCTCTTTCCTTAAAGGTCACATCTTCATACTTCTTGGTTCCACTTGTATATATCTTTCCTGAGAGATGCTGTCAGTGCAAAGACTATCATCCTCAACATATCTGCCTTACCTGCTAAAGTTTTCACTTTTCCTTTGCATTTCCAGTTTTTTGCCTTGTGTACTCTCTTAACATTCTATATTTCTATACTAACCTCTTTTAGCAACTGATCCTCATGCTTTGAACCATAGGTATACTTTGTCTTCCTTTTCATCAATCTCTATTCTATAACCAACCTCTGTCACCTCTCCAATTCTGATTATTTTTTCCTTATCACATCCTAGTCCAGACACTTTTTTGTATATTTCAAATTTCCATAATGTCATTTATTATTTGATCTAAATTTCAGCCAGTAACAGTCATTAGTAAATAGTCTAAAGAATGCCTTCTCATTCTCATTTTCTCTAAGTCTTTCAGCCTATTGCTTGCAATTCTTGTAAATAGCTCCATTACTTGAAAAAAAAACAGATATTGTGATTACTGTCAACATTGTTTCATACCCCCAACTCATTTTTATTTTTCTGCCTTAATGTCTATTCATATTCACCAACATTGTTACTCATGGTTTGTAATCTAATGCTTTTAAACAATTCAGGAGCATTTTTAACACATTAACTCTCCACTACTTGAAAAAAAAACAATTTCAATGAATCATATTTTTTTTTCTCATATCAAATAGTGCTACCTCTGACAAACTCTCGTCAATACTTTCTCTGCAGAGCATTGCAGCCAGCAGTTTTTAATGGCTTGCTTCTCTTTAAGAAATCCCGATTGCCTTACTTAAGAATTTGCTAATTACCTATTCAACCTTCATTACTAGTATTTTAATCATTATTTTATTTATTTATTTATTTAACATTTGTTAACCAGGAAAGTCCGACTTGGAACAAAGCCAATTTTCAGCAGAGAGCCAGGGAGAAATGCTCCAAATGCATGTCTTTGTAATGTGGGAGGAAAGCTAAGCACCTGGGGGAAACCCACATGAATGCAGGCAGGACATGTAGACTCTGCACAAGAGGTACCCCAGCATTGAACCAGAGAACCTCTTGCTGTGAGGCAATGATGCTACCACTGCACCATCCTAATTTGCTGTGTCAGTAATATCACTACCTTATGCCCATCCTTACTAAATCTGGTAATCTTCACTCCTATTAAGGGCAAGCTTGGCACTATTAATTAGGCATCCAGGTTAATCATCTGGGCTAATGTGTTTAGTTTTAGAAAGCATAACCAGGGCATGTTCCATGGTAATATTAGGGGAATGGGTGAGATTTGGGGATTTGTGAATATTAATTTAGTATTTCTGGAGCAAAATTAACACCATATGTGTCTGTAAGTATGTTTAGCTATTACTCTAGGATCAGAGTGGGTAATGATAATCTGGATTTGTTCTGCACATTAGAAGGTGTTATATTTCAGTTTTCTTATGTAATTAAAGAAGGATTTGTAGTTATCGTTGGCTTCTAATGGCAGTTTTAGTACTTGTTCAACTCTGGCCTTTCTGATGGCCATTTCTAGATCCATGTTGATCTTTTTTTTTTAAGTCTTTAATGTTGGTGGATTTATTACAGGACTTTTAAACGCTTTTATTGTTACAGATCTTATTTATACACTTGGACTGCCAATGTGGCTTATTTTTTAATTAAACAAAGGCAATGACCAGCAGACCGTGGTGTGGAAAAGATTATAATTTATTGAGTGTATGTGCTAAAAAGCACATTCCAAAGAGTGAATATTCAAATCCAGACCGGTTTCGGCTGTAATACTGTGCCTTCTTCAGTGCAGCATAACAAATAAAAGAACAATTCCCTGCATTTAAATATGTGGCAAGCAAGCCTCATGTCAATCACCTGAAATTCTTAAAGGTGTTCATTCAAACCTGGAGAAAATAAACCTCCTAACTTAATAATCCATTTTTTCTCCA
Organism: Protopterus annectens; assembly: GCF_019279795.1. NCBI lineage: Eukaryota > Metazoa > Chordata > Ceratodontiformes > Protopteridae > Protopterus > Protopterus annectens. The sequence continues at coordinate 248,348,430 of NC_056734.1, forward strand.
TTCGATTTAAAACATCATGCCAGCCTGCAGTTTTAGATCTGTTCCTTTAATCTTATCCATAATTGTAAAAAACAAACCTGGCCTTGGGGTGTTTAACTGTGTGTTTATATAGGGCATTGGTAAGGCATTTATGTCTGATATCACACAAATGTTCTGCTATCTGAAATTTTACTACCCTGGAAGTTTGCCGTACATAAAAAGCCGAGCAGCTACATGTTGCCAAATAAATCACCCAGTTGGTTTGGCAGTTACCAAAACAAGAAATCGTACAGTCCACGCCTGTATTACTACTGCTGAAACTAGTTGATTTATTAATGTTGGAACAGTACATACAATGACCACATGGGAAACATCCCTTTTGGTGGTCCCCTGAAAGGGTAGATTGTATCATCGGGCGTAATGGACAATGTCCCCTCTTGCAATGGCTAAAGATGGATCCCAAATTCCTGCCCTTCCTATAAGAAAATAAACATCTATCCTGTAACATAGTATTCAGCTTGTCATCTGCCAAAAGAATGTTCCAATTTTGTTGTACACTGTTTATCAATCTAGCTGTATTACGTCCATAAGTTGCAACTAAACGTGTCACTTGGTTAGTGTTAGTAACTCTAGATTGATATTCAAGTAAAGGCTCACACTATCAAATCAGCCGTGGTTTCTGACATGTAACACTTGTCCCAACTTATAACCTCTTTGTAGGAACTGGTTGGTTAAGTCATCCCTAAATATTTGGTAAGAGCTGTCATCTGAACATATACATTTAATTCTCATATATTGAGATTTGGGGATGTTCTTACAAATATGTGGCGGATGATAGCTGGTGGCATAGAGGAAGAAATTATACTGGGGATACTTACGGTAGACTTCAGATCTAGGAGTATTGTCAGATTGTTTGGTTATCAATACATCCAAAAAAAGTTATCTGGTCAGAATTATAATTAGCCGTAAAGTAAATTCCCCATTTATTCTCATTAAGATAATTAAAAAAATCCTGAATATATTCAGAATCCAACCTCTATACCAACCAGCAATCATCAAGGTAATGCCTCCATATGTCCATGTCCTGTAGAAAAATGTTATGAGAACTATCACATATTATCTGCTCTTCAATGTAGGCCATAAATAAATCGGCATATATAGGGGCAAAGGATGCTCCCATTGCCATACCTTTGATCTGTAAATAATAAGAGTCACGATAAAGAAAAACTTTTTTCGTCAGTACATGTTCCGCTAATCCAATTAATAAGGTGTTAAATCCAGGAGGATAAAGCTCAGATCTATCAAGCCAACATTTTAAGGCCTCAACACCAGCACAATGAGGGATATCGGTTTACAAACTTGTAACATCTAAGCTACATAATAACCAACCCGTTTCCAGCTGGGACTCAGAAATAATTTGCAAGAATTCAGTGGTGTCCTGAATTCTAGAACATATCATCTTCAGCAAAGGTTTCAAACATTTAGTCAGAAACTGTGATAATGGTTCAGTCAAAGAGCCACGGCCCAAAACTATTGGTCTACCTGGTGGGTTTTGTAAATTTTTGTGTATCTTTGGCAGAAAATAAATATATTGTGGAACAGGATCATGGGCAGTCAAATGGTGCAGTGTTTTATTAGAAATAATTCCCTCTTCTTCAGCCAGAAACAAAAAATCATCTATCTGTTTCTTAAAGGTGGGTGTAGGGTCAAAAGGTAAACAGGTGTAATAAAAAGCATTAGAAAGTTGCCGAGACTGAATTAGCAGTTGGAATTATTTTGAGTTTTGTGGCCTTTTAAACTCATGTCAACTAGCTTCTCTTGGTGATGTAACTTGCTTTTGGTGCTCAGAGGAAAAATATAGGAGAAAACCCAGTCGCGGGTTATTGTTTGCAGTTCAACATTGGACAAGCAACTTTTGGACAATATAATTATTGCTCGTCAGATTACGCTATATGGTAAAACTGGGTCTTGGGTTTTCTATCGTGGTTTAACAGCATTTGGGCATAAAACTACAGCCTGTCAGCTTTACGGTATATGTATAATAACATATACTGTTTACTTCAAAACAATTCAAACGGGCACAAGGTATGGTGTTTTTTAGTTTGAACCATGACAATATTGACTGTGGAGCCTTTGGCGCATCATTTCTCAACTGATAATTTTCCATCTTTGTTACTGAAAAGAGTGGACCTGCTTATGGTTTTTGTTTCTCAATAAATGGGTTGTCGAAATCTTTAAGTACTGGAATTTGGTGATAAACTATTAATGCTTGGAACTTTTGGACTTTGGGGCATATGCGGAGTGGTGTGTGCTCAACAGTAATCAACATATCCATTTTTTGTTGTGAAACTTCTTTCTCAGTGATCCACCATTTTGTTTTTTCGGCATTATAAATAGTGATACAAACATTGCTTTTGGGACAGTGGATTGCTATCTGGTTTGGACTTTGGATTTCAATTGGTTGTTTGAACTGGGTTGCTCGAGAGTTTTAAACAATTACCAACTGTTCATTCTAGGGGTGTTATCTAAAATAATCTCAAATGTGTTGAAAATTACATATGAAAATATTGCTGCTTATCTGTTTTATATCTTTCACTATTATGATATTATTAATCAGATCAAACTGATGTTTAAGCAGGGTCATTTTCTTTTACATTTGATAGTCACCCTCTTTTGAATAAGTGGTCATATGAACAAGGGGTATATTACAGCATTTAAATTTATTGACTTCTAACAAATAGCCATTTATATGATTTATTAGTAAACTATTATGCTTTTTTTCCAGATTACTGTATGTTAAACGTGAACTAAGAATGGATATTACTTTTGCATTTGTGTTTTAAAGAATAAGTGAGACAGCAGAAGATTTATTTTCTACTGGGAGTTTCCCACCAAACCAAATATAATTTTGGAGTTTTAGCCATATTTAACTAGCAGTTTTGAAGCATCTATATTTAACACCTAATGATATAGGGCCGGATTCACGATGGCTTGCACGGAGTCTAAGAGTAGAGTAAGACTCCAGACAGCCAACATGTCTGCCAAGCGATCCAGGAACAGCCGGCATGGGCGTGCATGAGAGCTCTTAAAACGACTCTTGCATGGACAGTGTTAGGATATGCAAATTACCTCATCTGCTCTATGCAAATGAGGTAAATTTGCGATCCAGGAAACACTAACCTGTCCGAGTAAGAGTAGTGTTATTTGCAGAAATGTACTCAGTTGTTAACTGAGTACCGTTCTGCAAATAGCAAAACGGAGCTATGACAGCTCCAAATAAAGGATGCATCCAGTTGAGGAAGCATGCCAATGGCCAAATATAAGGCCATTGGCATTATTATGTGTTGCAAAATAATAAAAAACTATTTTTCCCCCGATCTTCGATGTTTAAGCATAGCGCAGCGCCGTGCAAACGTGCGGCACTCTAAAAACCAGAGGAAAAAAAAAGTCTAAAAATGTGCATTTTATTACATATATTCATCTGCCATGCAGGTGAATGGCAGGCTGAAGACAACATGGCTACTGAGTAGAGGTTGCTAAGGGGGGAAGCTCAGTCTAAGAGATGTAATTCCAAGCATTAGTAGGCAATCCTATGCAAATGAGTATACGGACAGTGAATCCCAATTTTCCCTGCCATATGGACCATGTCCCTAGAGTGTAAAAGTAGGATTAGGGGAGTAACAGAGTAGAAGATAGGTGATATCATGAGGGGGGTATGTTCCAAAGACTGTAAGCTTATTGGAGCAGAGTGGCATGTGTTTGCTGTGAGTTACTCAGGACTGGAAGAGGCGTGTCTACATTTGTCTGAACTGAAATCCAGAAACTGAAGGTGTATGCCGTGTCTATCACTAAAGTTTCTTGCAAAGATGCTTACACTGTGTGTGCACGTGTGCGCACCTGTAAACCTGTCTAAGCCTGTGTGCGTGTGTGCACCCATGTAAGTCTGTGTAAGGCTGCCTAAGCCTATGTGTACGCATGTGCACCCGCCTAAGCCCGTGTAAGCCTGTGTAAGCCTGTGTGTGTGCATGTGCGCGTGTTTGCGCTTGTTTGCGCGTCGCTGCCCCCTGTGGAAACAGAAAGGGAAAAGGAAGGAAAAGAAGTAGTAGGAAGTTAACCAAGGAGAACTAGCAGACCTGCCAGGTGAAATCAATCAGAATCAGCCAATTACACAGGCAGTACACTAGCCCAGCCCAGCACTTAAAACTCTGCAAACAACATTCCCCCATGTTTTTCTCAGAAACACTGCAACACTGCAGTCTACAAAGAGAAGTGAAAACTTAAAAAGCTTAACTGAGACAAAAAAATGTTAGTGGCTGCCATTGCTATTGTAAGGCAACATGTGCAAGATGCTGAGGGTGGTGCCATTGCAAATGCTGCTGAGCAACCCACAGTGAGGAGACGGAGAAGAGTGTACAGACCCAGGGTAACCTACCAGGGGCTACATGAGCTGGAGATAGTGGAGCTCTATAGAGTGGACAGAGACCTCCTGCAGCAAATTGTTGAGCTGTGCAGGCCATGCCTCACACACAGAACCAACAGAGGGGAACCCATCCCATTGGAAACCAAGGTATGTGTTGGCCTAAGAATACTAGCAACGGGTACCTTCCAGAGACCAACTGGTGATATGATGGGGATTTCACAGGCATCAGCATCCAGGGTACTGCACCAGTTCCTGAATGCCATATCAGCACATGTCGGTGATCATGTATATTTCCCCAATTCCCATGAGGTATTGGCCAGCAATATGCATCTCTTCCAGCAAATAGCGGAATACCCTGAGGTAGTGGGTGCAATTGACTGCACACACATACACATCAAAGCACCAGCCAGAGTGGGGTAGGGCCTACATGAACCGCAAGGGCTTCCACTCCATCAACTGCCAGGTCGTGTGCAATGCCCAGGGCATAATACTGAATGTGTGTGCTGGCTGGCCTGGAAGCTACCACGATTCCCATATCTGGCATCTGATGCAGCTGTACCAGACATTTGCCAATGGGGACATCCCTGACGGTCACCTAGTGGGGGATGCTGGATACGCACTGGAGCCGTGGCTGATGACACCCATCAGAAATGCACACACACCTGAACAAGACCTCCATAATGAGGCACACGCACAAACACCAAATGTAATCGAGCATGTGTTTGGGATGCTCAAGTCACGGTTCTGGTGCCTGGACACATCTAGTGCAGCCTTGCAGTACTCACCAACTACATGTACCCAAATTGTCATGGTATGTGCCATGCTACACAATATGATCCTGAGAAAACAGCTGCAGCAGGAACAGCATGGGGAAGGGTCACACAGCCCCCCACCATTGCCAAGGCCTGCACAGGCACAGTGTGACTCAGAGGAGGAACAACCTGAGCCTGCCCCAGTAAGCAGAAGGAGGCGTGCCCAGTATGCCTTGGCCTTGGCAAAGAGGCAACACATAGCACATACACTGGCTCAGTAGGAACCCTGGAAATGATACCTCTCTCTGACTTGCACATAAAATAAAAGGGATGCCTAACTTGACACTACCTGTTTCCAAACATGTATAGGGAGTGTAGTATGTGCATCCGACATAGGCAGCCCTGCAGCACCACCTGAGGCATGATTGCCATGTTTTAAGCAATATAAAGCAGTGCTAAGCAGCATTTACCAATATTTAGTATATGTAAACAAAATTGCCCATGTTAACTAGTGCAATGTTGGGCAACATTGAGCAATGTTGGGCAAGGTTGGGCAAAGTCATGCAAAGTTGAGCAAAGTCAGGTAAACATGCTCATATTTGCTTTACTGTTCTTTAAGCAGTCTGGTCTGCCCAGCATGAAAATAAAAAGCAGTGAAAGGGCTCGAACCTATGATACTGTGCACTATAGTCACAGTACTGAACCACTAAGCCATGATAGCATTTCAGTGGCACTGACACATCAGGACAATTGTACACTAATGCAAACACAAAGAAATGCTGTATCTTGCCCCTAAAGAGGCATATGGGTAAACTCCCCCACAGGCCTATGCAGACAGAGAACATCAGGCCAGGCGGTGTGATGTGGGTTGTGTAGGCTATGAAGTCACAATCTAATATACGTGACATTGGACACTAGGATTTGTAGCACAGTAGTATGCCTCAAGCCAGTACAATAGGCAACAGTACAGACTGAAATGGTGTACCGTACATAGCAGTGCAGGCATAGCAAATGTGTATAAGTGTCAGGTGAAACCTTCATCCTATGTACACCTACAGTAACAATCAGGTGTGCCCCCATGTAGAAATGTACAAAGAATAGCTGTCCCCCCTGTATGTGGAAATGTTGATAAGTCTATGCAAAGTGTCTCGTGGAAGCCCTGCAGGCACAGCATGATCCCTGTTGATCTATGACTCAAAGGTGAGCCCTGCTGTAAAAATACAACTTGATTTGCCATACACATATAGTATAAATGCCTATACTGGGTGTGCTCACACACTCCAACAAATGTAGTGGATTTCATTCAGCATCACACTGAAAGGTCATACTGGGCATGCTCACACACAAAGAAATGAAGCAAATGTCAGGCAGCAACATACTGAAAGTTCATAATGGGCATGCTCACACAGGCTAAATACGGATGTGATAATAATGGATCTATGGACAGATGTGGATAGTCATCTCTACTTCCAGAAACACATTCACAAAGTGGTCAGAAAATCATGACGTGTTCACACAAACTGCCAAGGTCTGTGCATGTAGATCAAAGGAGGTTCCCACTACTCAGCGGTCATCAGACCCATCAGAGGGTACCACAACACACTTGTGATGAATCTGACTAGGTATGTTTAGCATCCAGAAAGACCACTGAAGTACCTTAACAACAGGATTACTGGCCTCAAATAGTTGCCCCATGCAGCAAGACTGAATGTAACCCAATCTGTACTCTGTTGCATACTGCCAACTCAGGAGATTTCTGCCCAACAGACAGGTCCATGTCATGGCTATACTCAGATCTGTTCTGAGTTACAGCTCAATGGCACTAAATATACAGACCCAACTGATATTGCCAACATCCTGGCAGATAGGATCAGTGTTAACTTTACCCCCCCCCTTACCCATGAAAGAGCACATCTCTATAATGGAAGACTGCAAAGTTGCTGTCATCATGGCTGCACAGGTAAAAGACACTCTCCAAAGCCAGTATTACAGCAGCCATGGGACCAGATAACATCCCAAGCTGTGTAGCATTTACTTCCCTGAAGTAAAATTTAACATGGAAGGTCTGTGGCAACTGAAGTTTCCAGAGGACTGCAAACTAGGAGCCATAATTGTAAACATTAAAGATGTGGACATCCTACAAAAGGGCTTCACTGAGACAGATGGCTCTTGTCAAAGCCATGGGATTTAGCTCAATGCCAAAAGGTGCATTTTCATCCCCTTTGGTAAAAACTCTGTAGCCAAGAACTACAACATAGGTGGTAGTATACTTCATACTGAAAGTGTGACAAGAGACCTTGGGTCACAGGTGGACAGTGGACACAACTGTGATAACCACATTCCCACAGTAGTCAGGAAACCCTCTTATGTGGCATACCTCATCACAAAATGTGTCTCATGCAGAATAGAAGCGGACATTGTTCCCCTCTACTCATCACTCACTAGAACTATAATAGAGTACAATGCCACTTCTGCTATGTACCTCACAAGACAACCACAACAACCGGAAAGCCTGCAGCAATACTTCACAAAGAGCATTAGCGGCCCTGAATACATGCCATACACAGATCATCTCAAAATTCTCCATCCGTACTCCCTTGCATATCACCTACTCAGAGGTGTTCACTGCCTAACATACAAAGCTATGTCAAACACAGAGCTGTCGGACATGCTCCACGTAAAACACTCAGAATCCCTCTGACCTTTGGACCCAAAACCACGATTGAAATACAAAAGGAAGAGGTGTACCTATTCACCTTATGGATACCCACACCTTCAGGTTAGTGGCACTGCATGAGGCCTTGGAGACCATGCAAGTGCAACTAACATTGGGCAAAGCTGCTCATCAGATTGTATCCTGCTACAGATCATGTATCTTGTCTCAGGAACCTCACTCAGTATTCCTGAGAACAGTGGAAAATACAAGGGTCCTGTCAAACACCATTATATGAGGAGATTACAACTACCCAAACAGAGATAAACCCCTCGCTGGTAATATCAGATCATAAAGTAATCACACTGGACATCCACATCCCACTCCCCTCACCCAGTCAATGAAACCACTGTGAAGACATATTCCAAAGCAAACTGCACACTTCCCAAGACCAAAGTGGAACGTTCCACAGACCTTTTGCTATAGGATAATGGTATACAATCTGCAGAATCATTTACAAGTGCATCCTATGAGCATCTACAGGGATGCATGGAACGAGACAACACAAAGAAATCCAAGATGCACTCCTCCAAAAATAAGACAACAATGTTGTTGCCCAAAATAAGCTAGACAACAGAAGGAGGAAATGAACACATGATAGAGCCAACTTCACTAAAGGAAAGGCATCACTGATCATTATTAGGAAGAAACAATGATCGCTCATAAAATAATCCAAAGACTGTTTCTAAAGACAAATAGCCAAGGAATGTAAGAATAACAACCACATAGCCTTTGGTAGCTATACCAGACATGTAGGTGTCAACTTCCAAATATGCTGTCAGCTACTGAAAAAGGAAAGAAATACACTGAACCAACTCTCATTGCCCACAACCAGGGGGACAAGTTCAGTGTAAACTCCCCACCATCACCCCCAAATGGCCCTGTGTCCATCACAGAAGGATGCTGTGCCCCAGACGTCATGGACATGCAGGTAAAGACAGCCCTCTCCAAAGCTAAGAACACAGCATCAAAGGGACTGGATGGTGTCCCAGGCTGCATCCCACACTCGGCCCAAAAGGAACTACACCCTCACCTACATCCACTGTCCAGTCTCAAGTGTACCACAGGCTATATACCCAAAGAATGGCATACACTAACAGTCATCCAGCTCCACAAAGGGGGTGCCACAACAGAACCTGGAAACCATTGCCCTATATGTCTACTCAGCCTGGTCTACAAAGCTATTGAGCAAATTGTTATGGAACCCATAAACTGAGACATTGGAGACCTCCAGACACTGGACTCTACGCATCTCCACCTTGTTAAAAGCAGATCCTGTCTCCTACACCTAGTTGACTTATGTCAAACAGTTACCAAGGACATAGATGGAGGTGAAAGTAGTCCACACAGCCCACCTGGACCTCACTAAGGACTTTCTACACCATTCCCCACTCTGTCATCATGGACAAGCATACCAGCTTGAACAGTAACAGCTATGTCACAGGATGGGTGGCCAAGTGGCTCACAGATCAAACACACATGTTCAGAGTTGCGGGTGCTATGTCCAACTCTAAGCCAGTCACAAATGACATCCCACAGGTCTTGGTCCTGGGACCCCACCTGTTCAGTAGATACTGCTCAGAGGTACAGGCAAGCACGGAGTTGTATGGCTGAACAGGTTTGCAGATGACTGCTAACAGTGGTCCATAATCGACTCTACGGCTGACACAGACATCCTCTAGAAGTGTCTTACAGAGACTGATACCTGGTGTCAAAACAATGCCCTCAAGCTGGATGCCAATGAATGCATAGTCATCCCCTGTGGGTGAAGCAATGTGCACACAAATTTCCACATAGGTGGTAATCCAGTATGTACGGAGAAAGTCATTATGGCCCTGGGGATGCAGGTAGATAGCAAACTCCAGTTTGATGGTCACATGGCCAAAGTGTTCAGACATTCCTTCTATGTTGCCCACCTAATGTCACCTAATGTAACCCACATTGTATAGTCTGATGATGTCACCATCCTACAAATATACCTGTGGAAAGGAGAGCTCACAGTAATGTGCATAGCGTGTCCTGTTAATGCGTATTACTCTAGTGCCATGAAGTAGTTAGGTAGGGGTTTGAATCCTGCACTTGACAACTGTGTGTGGTCTTCTTGGGAAGGAGCAACCTTTTTGGAGAGTAGTAAAACCCCTTAAAAGTGGTATACTAATCATTGTCAAGTCTGATGATGTCACCATCCTACAAATATACCTGTAGAAAAGAGACTTCCCAGTAACAAGTATAACACGACGTGTTAATATGTACTCCTCAAGTATCATGTAATAGTTAAGTAGGGGTTTGAAACCTGCACCTGACAAGTGTGTGTGTGTGTGTTTGTGTGTGGTCTCCTTGGGAAGGAGCAACCTTTTTGGAGAGTAGTAAAACACCATAAAAGTGGTATACTAATCATTGTCAAGTCTGATGATGTCACCATCCTACAAATATACCTGTGGAAAAGCGATTGCCCAGAAATGTGTATAGTGCGTCGTGTTGATGTGTACTTTTCTAATATCATGAAGTAGTTAGGCAGGGGTTTGAATCCTGCACTTGATAACTGTGTGTGTATAATTACCTTTGAGAGCAACAACCTTTTTGTAGAGTAGTAGTACACCTTACAAGTGGTATACTTACCTTTGTCAAGTCTGATGATGTCACCATCCTACAAATATACCTGTGGAAAGGAGACCTTCCAGTAATGTGTATAGTGTGTCGCGTTAATGCGTACTCCTCTAGTATTATGAAGTAGTTAGGTAAGGGTTTGAATCCTACACTTGGTGCGTGTGTGTTCTCTATGTGTGTGACAGTGTTTGTCAACGTGCTGTGGGTTTTGCTTTTACTACCGTATGACATATCAGTAGGCATTGCACATTTGAGGTAGCTGTGAGGCAAATACATATACGTACATGTTACTTCAATTATTGCATGTGTGGGAACCCTGCTTTATCCAAGAACACAGCTGTCATCTTTGCAAAACTGTGCTGCTGCTTCCCAGACCTTAGGTCACATCTGTATGCTTGTGACAAGGCCAGCCACTGCAGTGATGCCTGGTCTAGGTCATCCATGTCACACATACTCATTACAGTTTCTATTGAATTGTGTGAGTGAGGGTTTATGGCCGAGGCATATGTCAGACCTGTTCAAATGCAGCAAAGTCTGTCAATGATGACTATTCATTATAGGTGTAAAACAACCTTTGTGGACATGCATGCAGACCCCTTATTGCTTATGTGATCCACCGAGAGATTTCAAAATACCTTAGGGAATGTGATTATCAAAGGAGAGATGATGTAACACTAGGTTGCATGTACACATCGGTACCTGTTCATCATGTTGGTGGCTACTACCTATGTGGTACTGTGGGGATACTATGTTCCGTAAAGGTGGATGACTATGCTTAGTTTGGCCTATAGCTTTACAGCATGGGTTTGACAACAGGTATCTGTCTGTATGATATCCTTGTGGAGGATGTGTGTGTCACCTGGAGAATGCAGTATAGGCCACAGTATGCATTAGCAGATGTGGACAGATATATCCCTACTGTGATTGCTTGTACCTAAGAGAGCCATATGCCAAACAGGAGTGGTCTCAGTAATGGGTGCAGGTGAATACCACTGGTTACTGGCATAGTATAGTACCTGAAGGATCCAAATGTTGCTGTGTGTCCTACATCTGTGTGTCAGTTGTCAAGACATCATCTAACAATTGGTTATGGTCAGGCTGTTGAAGTCATGTATACTACCAGAATGCAAAACAATGACAGATAGTAACAGTATCACCCACAGCACAGTGTCAAACCATGTCATACACACATGTGTAGTCAGGTTCCGAAATGTGTGTAGTACAATGCATACTGGCCACTAATAGAAACTGTGGAGTGTTACTGTGTAATACAAAGCATGTCACCCTGTCCATGTGTCCACTATGCACGTACATGCAGACAGTGCACCTCCACCATTTTCACAACTGTACACCTGCAAATCTGTGCTACACACATCCCACACATACTGTCCACTCTCTAACACATGCTGCCAATACTGCGCACATCAGCCAAGTGGCATGTGGGTGGACAATATACAGTTGGAACTAACACTGGTGTAAACAACACTACAATGACAATCATAGCTTTAATGCATCATGCCTGCTCAGCTACACCTTCAATCATTACACTCTACTGCTGACAACATGCTAACATTGCTATACTGTTATAAAGACACCCTGTGCATCAGCACCATGGTAGCCTGTTCTTGCATCGATGTTACAGATGACAGGAGGTGGCACAGGTTTCTTCATATGCACAGGGTGTGTTGTTGGTTTCCCAGAGGCCTACAGTGAGCCATCCAATCGACATGTGTGTGTGAGGGGCAAGAATACTGGTATGGGCCAATGTTGATGTAATGTGTGTGGGTATGTGTTAGCCCTAGGTGTCTGGATTATGTGTGTGTGTGTCTGCATGCACACAGTTCCACCATGTGGCTGCCATATACGGGTATTTGTGAGACAGCCACAGACTGTACCTGCGAGGCTTTACAGATCACCGTCTCTGGCCACGGATACGGTACCTGTGCCTGGCAGGGGTGCTACTGACACTATCAGGTACTAAGTCAGACTGGGTACTATCCCCAGAGGTAGATGGATGTACACTGGACCCAGATCCCTGTTGGGACTGTCCAGAGCCACGTGCATGTGGTCTTCTAGGATGTTCTATGGACAGCCCACCCCCAACATTGCTGGGGCTGGTACTGGCACTACGGGAGCCGCTGTGGCTTAAGGGACGTCCGCGGCAACTGCCAGCTGCTGATGTTGCTGGCATTCATCCACGTCGATGACTCAACCGTCCCGCACTGTCCTGACACATGGACATGACATTGCGGAGGACATCTAATGTCTCTCCTCAATGTCTATCAGTGACCTCAGTGTAATTATGGATGGCACCAGCTAGGTCACAAATACTGTCTATTACGGTGGTGTTATGTGCCCTCTGTGCCCTTAGTCCCTGTCTAGTGTACTGTTCCATACGTGCCTGTGCCTCCATGACAGCCTGGAACATGCGTGAGGTTGTAAGACCTGTGGCACATCTGCCAGTGGCATGATGAGCAGCAGTGCTCCGACTAGAACCCCTGGACATCTGCCTATGTGGTACCCTTCCAGACATCTGGGTATGGCTGCTGTGTCGGGATGCATGTGCCATGGATACCACACTGTCCTGGCCAATACCGACTGTACGCTGTCCCTCTGCTAAGGGCATTGGTAATGGATGTATTGGCAGTATGACTGTGTGCATGGATGGGGTGGACACTTGTGTACTGTCGATTGGTGGCCCAATGACAGACCCTGGCAAACATGCCTGTGCCTCAACACACCTATCATCATTATCACTATTATGCTCAGTGACATCAGCTTCCCTGCTGCATTGAACCAGCCCAAAATCAGCATCTGTGAGAGGAAGACAGGAAACACACTTTACGACCTGTACATGATGTCGGCACACATGCACAGATGCACACCTGAACACATGTACACATGAACACATGGACACCTGCACACCTGCACACATGAACACATGGGCACATGCACACATGCGCACATGAACACATGCACACATGAACACATGGACACATGAACACATGCACACATGCACACATGCACACAAATACACTCCTCACTAAAACAGACACACACACACCACCAGCAATCCCGAACATACTCAATAGTGTGTGATGGTGGGGTACAGTATCACAAGCCAAACATTTATATCAAACATGCCAGCATGCAGGACGTGTGTTGCTCAACAGCATGCAGTGTGAGTGTAGACAACCCTTGCTAATAACAGTATACATAGCTTTGATGCATGTGTGTTTTGTTCAGTGAATGCCTCACCCTGGAACGCAATGTGTACATGGACACAACATTGCTGTGCAAGTATTAAAAGCTCTGCAATGTCCTGTGCGTCATCAGTCACAGGTATACATACTATGGCTGGACGTGTATCAGTGCGTCACATAGATATCCATTTCTGATTAGAGCATCTGTGTCTTTAGCAGATGATTGTGGACACAGGTTTAGCATATGCATGCTATGTATACACACAGGATGAGTGGTGCATGTATACCTGATGGAATACCATTGCTCAACATAGCCATTGTACAGTGGTTATGGTGAGTGTAGGACATATTGTGGACATGCCAGTGCCAGCCATGACATGACATGCTACAACACAACTGCAACATAAAACATCACGCATACACAATGTGTGTCATGTGACCTATACACTCAATAGCATTACAAGACATATGTGTGTCACTTTGTACAAATGGTGATTGCTATGCATATTGTGTATAGGTGCATATGTTTGCACACACACAACATTGAGGTGCACAGCAATTCATGATATGTGTAGTACTGTGGCCACTGTAACTAGATGGGGTGTAGTACCATGAGCCATCATCATGCAGCATCATGTGGTCACTCAAGGCTACTAATTTGTGCCAGACCGGCACATAGCATGCTGCACCTGAACTGCAGTACCATGGCTGCATTCACCATTTCATGGCCAGTTGTTACATGGGTTTGTAAGGTGCCCAATAGGGGGTATTGCTTAACATGAATATGTTATGTGTTGAAGAGTGTCACACAGCCACATGAGAGGCCTCTACCCCTCAGGTATATTATGTGTGCTGTGTGGATGACATTTGGGATACTGGAGTGTGACCTTACAGCGGGTGTCTAAATACGCCATGTGTAGCATGTTAACATGTACTGCGTATGACACAGTTGTGTATGTTGCGTGCATGTGTATCGACTCTGCCTATCCAACGTCCACTACAGTGTTGCCACAATTGTGTGGGATGCTCTGTGTATTGCATGTGTTTGAGGCAGCTACTCACATTACTGAGATGTGCATAGTCTCACAGCAAACATGCACAGCATGCATTATGAGCTGGTGTTCAACATGTACATGCCCTACACCTCACCTATGACATGCACATTTAATTAGCAATATTAAATGTAGAACACACTCACCAGCATGGGTCTGCTGCCTTGTTGTCACACCAGAGGGACCTACAAGGATATGAGACAGTTTGTCAGTGGCAACAACCGTGGCATTGCTACTGTATGTTTGCAATCTTACAGTAGTATGACTGTTGACAGTCACAGGCCTGCAGATTATATTCCTAATTATTATTATTGCACAACACTAGGCACCACATCTTGTAACTACACAGTACACATCTCACATAAACATGATCTACCAATACAGGTAACAGTAGTGTACAGCTATGCCATGTTACCTGCATGCTCCATGTCAACTTGCTGGGTGGCTCCAGCCTCCATGATGATGCATGTTAGTTGTTGTGCTTGCTGTTGGCCAGGAGCCACCTGGCTCAGGAGCAGCTCCTCCACTCTGGTGAGGGGGGGGATGGATGGCTACCCCACCACCTGTGGCAAGCTGTTGTCCACGGATATCAGACTCATGCTGCCGGACATGTCTAGTTAAATCACTGCAGTGATGGCGTACCTGCTCATATGTCCGGTTATGCATGCCTATGTCATTTACCCTACAGAAAGGTCTTGTCACAGTGCAGTGCACTCATGCTGGTCCTGGCTGGTTCTTGAGAACAGCAGGCTGTAGTGCTGAACCATGGTGGCTGTAATCACTTCCTCCTCTGCTGGGCTATATGAAGGATTATGATGGTGAGACATGACCCTGGAAGACAATGAAACAATATGTGTGAGCAAGTCAAGTGGCACACTTAACATTCTAAAGTACAGATATCAATTAACTGCCATATATAGCAAACTATTGGCTGTCAAAGGGTACACACTTTCAATACCACTTATCAGTGCTCAACCCACAACTCCCTGACAGTGCCTGGCACACTCTATATATCAAACCATGTTTTGCACAGCAACAAAGATAAATCAGTATGTAAGATTATACAACAGTTCATGGCACACTGTATGCGACACAATGCACCACCTAGCCATAGGGGGTATATATCAAGCTAATGCATAATGTAACATGTAATCCATTGCAATGATTGTAAAGTCCAGTTACAGTATTACTAGTATACCACACTAGTCATTGATGGAAAACCCCTGCCTAACATATGTGCTCATTCGTTAATATAGGTAGTATACTGCTGTATTACACTATACATGTTGCTAGATGCACACCTATATCCTGTAACACACATATGACCGAGGCCATGGTGCAGGCATACACACACACACACACACGTCAGACATACATACCAGACACAAAGGTATGGCAACCCACATGACCTTTACCTGTGTACCATACAGTACTGTGTGTCACTAGTTACAAGACCTTATGCCTGAGGTATGTCATCTGTGAGGACTACAGGGAACAAACAAAACAGTGGTTCCAAGACATGTGGACATACACCATACTGTGCTGTTTAGGCATACAGCTTCAGGTAGTACTACAGTTCATTCAGGGATTGGATTCACCAGCAGTAACACTCAATAAAAATACATGTACTGCTGTAGCCTACAATGAGACACACCGACGGACTATGTCAAACCGTATGGCATACTGCTTTTTCTGCCTAGCAATAGCATGCACATCTTTTGCTGGGATCACAGCTAGGACACATAATACCATGACAGAAACAGTTTCCCACTTAACTATCACACATATATAGAACTCTGACACATTCGCCAGCACATTCACCATCACACTCAGTCAACCTCACATAGCAATTATTGCAACAAGTACATGTGGGTGTGTATCGGTTCATAAGTAGGTTATAGGTTATTGTCCCTAGGACCTATAGATGTCTAGCCATATGCTACCCTGGCCTTTGACACACAGGTAATTTCATTTCACGTGGCCTTGTCAAGCAGAGCCACAGAGGTGATTCCTGGGGTGTATTTCCTGTCTCCCATGCAATCATCTGGATTATATATGACAACTGCTAATTAGGAGCTTTGTTTGCTATTGATAGGTGGTTTGTTCCAGAGTATGGGATGTCTCTGAGATAGGGATCTATCCCTCCAGCATGTGTTGTTTATTGAAGTGACAATGTTAGGTCCCTAGAGAGTGTAGCTCATAGGGATTGTGATCTGTTTACGTGGAGCATGTGCAACAGCTGTTAGGCAGAGGTCACCTCTGGGTAGGCGGTATGTGACACAGTCTAGCTGTGGTTTTGTGAGACGGTCTGCATAGGGCATCTGTTTGAGGCTGGTATTACTCTTTGTGAGGTATGTCTGTGTCCTTTCCAGTTGCTGTAGATGTCTTGTGAGGTACATACCACATGGGGCATTGTACTCTATACTGGGTTTTATGTGTGTGGAATAGAGGGGAACACTGACCTATATTTCCCTGGATGACACACCTTTTGTGATGACGTGTGCCACGTAGATGGATTACATGATTAGTGTGGCACTGTGACTATCAAAGGGGAGACTACTGCCCACCTGTGTCCCATGGTCTCTTATCACACCTTCGGTGTTAAGTAGACTACCACCTATGTGGTAGTTAATGGGTACTGAGTTTTTGCAAGGAGGGATGCCAATGCAGTGTCAACATTGAGCTTGAGTCCATGGCTTTGTCACCAGGCATCTGTTGCAGTAATTATGACCCTGTCTCTCTCTCTCTCTCTCTCTCTATATATATATATATATATATATATATATATATATATATATATATATATATATATATATATATATATATATATATATATATATATATATATATATATATATATATATATATATATATATATATACACACACACATACATATAAACATCCATTGATGTACATATAGATATACATATAGGCACATATACAGTCCACTTTTCATGGTGGTAATATCAAGTATGGGAAGGTTGTGAGGTATACAGTTATGTCATAATATTGAACAGTGTTGTGGGGAATGCATTGAAGGTGTTCTCAGCCCATGTAGCTTTAGCAGGCCTCACTGGCTGCAACACTGCAAACCTGATGAATCATACCCACAGCGTTTAACCACCACATGTCATATACCAGCACTGTATGCTGTCTGGTCTGCCACACACTACAACCTACATAGAAATATGCACATAACAACCTTCAACAACATATATATATATATCCACCTTTCAGAAACAGTTGCAGTATGTCCCTTGCTCTATGCACATGTACAGATGCTAATATATCTGACACAGACAGATCTCTCCATATGTGTGTGCCATACACACACAAGGACCACACTGTTGTAAGTCCATGTACCTCATGGCTGACCTGTTGGGCCTTGCTGCAACATGAACAGGTGTCACATGTGAGCACACAGTAATATTAGAGGGTGTATATATAGCTGCTAATGCTAAATTAGCATACTAGCCTGGTACAGCTGTTGCCAATGCTAAGCTACACGTTAATATGACTATCATGCATTTGTTACTCTGTCACATCCATGTTTACATAACTGTATGCACTACTCCCCCAAACAGACATTGTACACACTACTGTACAGAATACAGATAACATGGATCAGATGTTTGACATTTAATGCTGAACTACATATGTCACAGTTATATCCCACTGCACACAGCTACACACTACTTTCTACATGGCAGTAGTTATACAGGGCATCTGTGCATAGATACGTACTGCTGACACATATGGATGATTCAAACTATGTAGAGTACTCTTCAAAAACATCTACTACATGCCAGTAAATACATATTGTTTACATACCTTTCCTTTGTATGTGTTTGTAGTTGTCAGTTCTGTGTGTTTTGTACACTTTGTTTTGTTTATATCTTATTTTTTTCAAGATATTTCTTTTTTATTCTCAATATATTATAATTTTTAGTATATTATTGTTTATCAATATATATATATTTTCAATATAATTTTTTTTCAATATATTTCTTTTTTCAATATATTTTTTCAATATATTTTCTTTTTTAAATATATATTTTTTTCAATATATTTTCTTTTTTTCAATATATATTTTTTCAGTATATTTTATTTTTCTATATTGTTTTTTTTCAAGATATTTTTTTTCAATATATATTTTTTCAATATATATTTTTTCCAATATATTTTCTTTTATATCTTCTTTGTTTCCTGTTGCTGTTGCTGTTGTGTCGCTCTGTAACGCTCTCTCTCTCTCTCTCTCTCTCCATACCTGCAATGAAATGATTGCATGTGTGGACAGCTAGTACAGCCTGCTTTTATAGGTATCTGCACATGTGCATGTGATGGCCTCTGTACCAATTGTTGGCCACCATTTGGCAATTGCATGCTGCCTGCTGTGTGGTACTTGCAGTACTCACTGTCATAGCAACCAAATGCTATAAATTGCTAGGTCAGGTAGGCATAGCCCTTTCAGCTTTCCAAAGTGGGGACCATGCTTGTTTGCTGTGAGCACCTTGTGTAAGTCAGAAGGTTGGTATACTTCTCATAACTGATGCTAGGGGTGTAGCCAGTGATTTGAATGTTGTACTCAGACCTGAATGTTGCCACTTCCAGTACACAGTTGACAGTGTAGAATTTTACTAACTCCTACAAATGCTAATACAAGATACATGGGAGTATGCATTTTCTTTTCTACTTATACAGTTAGCTGGCATACATATGTAGTTATTGGGATATTTTCATTTTGCACATGAACTGTTTAGGAACTGCCGTACTGTGGATATTAACATACTCACTTCTGCACAGTTTGTGCTTTTTCTTTTGTTGACATTATCACAGGATGCTCATGAAAACTGGACAATTCCAGTACTGAGTATGCCTACCTACATCCTTGCTGTACCTTGAACACACTGGTATTTTGTACATTTGGGTGGGGATTGTCCTGCTATGATACTGTGTGGGGGTTGTAAAGTGCTGCTGTAACATTATTTACTGCTAGAATGTCTGGTTCTGTTATCACAGTCATGTAATGCAATTCCACAACAACTGCTGGTAAAGTTCCACAGAACAGGTTTTGTGTTATGGCATTCCTATCTTTCCTTTACATTCACACATTCTGATGCATGATATATATATTTCAGCAGCAACCTGCTGTATAGCTACTGTGGCCTAGTGGTATTTCATGCAGTTTAGTGTGTCCAAGGTCTGGGGTTCGAAACTGACAGTGGTGTTTTATTTTGCTGCTGAGCAGAACAAGGCCACTCATACGCAGGGTGACTAAGGCACTTTTAAGCAGTTGTAAGCGGGTTTGCGCGGGTTTGCGTGATGATTAGCAATTAAGCTAAGTGCACACATGCGCACACTCGCTCAAACCTGTTTACTACTGCTTAAAATGCTTATTCATGTTAACCCCTGTGCTCATTTCTTTGAAAGAAAAGAAAATGGGGAGATAGGAAAGTGATGAAAAAGGGGCACAAAGAGGGAAAGACAGTAGGGAAAACAGCTTGGGATGTGTAGGACAGGTGTAGGGAAGGTCCATAGCTGCCCATTTCTTTAACAGCAACAGCTGTGCATATACTAGTAATTTGGAGGGAGATTTGAAGCCTTCCACCCCTGAGAGAGGGGTGAGGACAACGAAGTGTGTTATACTGCAAACTGAATTTTAGTTTCTGTGTCCAGCGGACATTTGTGCAAAATGGGCAGCTATGTATGGGGCGTAATTTGTTTGTGGGAGCAGATTGCCCATTTTTTTCAGGTGAGAGTGGAATGTGGGGTAGGGGAAGTAGGTATATTTTGGGAGGTAGGTTGGGGAGGTAAACAGACAAGACAAACAAGATGCATACAGGGGCGGAATATGACACATGGGGTGGGTGAACACCATTGATGGGGAAGGATGTTTGGAAATCGCAAGCCCATGAGCCCACAGATGGCAACAGTGGAACTGAGATCCCCACCCATGGGCAGTCACCACTGCACCTTCACATAGCCCGGAGGGTGGCTGTGCTGGGGCTGTGTAGGAGGGGCAGGCTCACCCATGAGTCACACCACTCTTGCCTCGAGCTGGCATAGAGGATCAGTGACTGAACACTCGATCTCCCTATGCACCACAGCCCGGACCATTTAGAGGGTGATAGGTGGCCCTCCTCCAGCCATGCTTGCAGGGGGGGTGAGCCCCATCCCCTGCAGTGCTTCCACCTGAAGGTGGCACAGGGCCAACGGAGGAGGAGGTTCCGGGCTGGGCACCGGACCTGCTGGTGCCAGGTGCCATTGCCAGCTGAGGTGGGACAGGTGGGTCCGCTGGGACCAGCCTTCCCATACATTCTGTGTTTAGGAGAATTTAATGACAATATAGGTTGGTAACAGCCAACAGCATTCCAAATTAGTTGTAACAGCATGCAGTAATATTCCCATTAACCCAACACACCAGTGTTCCAACAGTTGAACAGCAAGCATAACACATGCATATATAGAATAACAGTGGACATTCCAACAGCATGCAGGATTGATTGGTGTTAACAGGCCACCAAGATTGTGGTGTTTGAGCAGGGCACATGAATCAAAGTAAATGCAGATATTTATAAACCAATAGGACATATGTCCCAGCAAATGTTTTGAGATTACACATACCCATTGAGGTGTGGAATTGCATTGTTTATGCACATACATTAGGGTGTAAAAAGATACCTCCATTAACAACTTATATGTACTTATAGTTTACACTATATTCCTATTGACTGCAAGTATATATCCCCTACATGTATTATTACACTAGGCAATGTCCATTAAGTTGTGAAATGTGTTTTGCTAGTTCATTATATACCTGACCTGTATCTGACATACGAACTCTCCAGGATGCAGATGTTACTGCTACGTATTTATATATTTTATTTATATTTATATGTCTACATATCTGGATGTGTTCAGGTGACATTATCAGTTATATTTTAACAGCCCCCTACATTTCTAGCAGCACACTGACATTTCTGGTGAACATAATAACAAGCTACTCATGTGCCAGATTTACCTATACATGCCAGCCTTGAAACAACAGTTGAGGACTGTATATATGCTTAACAGATACTGGCACTCCCTTCATTCACTTTCTATGGGCCTACCCAAGTGTGGGTTGACAGAGCTTAATACAACATTACTATTTCTATACTGCAAGAGTACATCAACATTTCAAAGAAAGTGACACGGACACACTACAGGAGTTATACCTTTATTAATTACATTACACACTTTTCTAGTGGCTTTCTCATTTATTTGATATTACAGTGCATGCAGACGTCTTATTCAAGATGTACTATAGCTTCTTTTATGGTTTACAACACTCTTTTTCAGGCTCTCTCACTTATTTTATATAACAATACATGCAGAGAAATAATTCAGGACTTATTACACCTTTATTAATGGGTTACAACACTCTTTTTCAGGCTCTCTCACTTATTTCACATAACAGTACATGCAGAGAGGTTATTCAAGCCTTATTATACCTTTATTATTGGGCTATGACACTTTTTGTCAGGCTCTCTCACTTATTTTATATAACAAGACATGCAGAATAATTACTAACCTGCGTGGTAGCGCAGCCTTAGCAGCCTATCTGCATAGGCTTGCTGATTCGCAGCATGGACACCTGCAGCTGTGAAGTAAATGAAGTGATATTGAGACATATACCTATCCATACTATCGACTACACTAGCAATTTTTACATACTTCATTCCATGGCTACCTACACAGTAGTGGGGCATTTTCCATCCCACAGGCCTCCTGTATCCATTGGTTCAGTTGGTCCTGCTTGCATCTCTTCAGGTCTGCATGGTGGTGTCTGACCTACTCACCAGTCTGAGGGACACCTGTGGCACTGGTGAGTTCATGTGCAAGACGGTTTCAGGCTTCCGCTTTGTATTCTGTGCCCTGGAACTGGCCCTGCAGGAGTCTAGCATCATGATGATGGACGAGGAGGCAAACCATCACTTTTGACTCCTCAATGCCCCACTGTTGTGCTCAGAAGTGAGAGCCCTCTCCGACACCAGCCATTGCTGCCTGCAGATGGGAGCTACAACCAGTTATGGCAAGTATTCCCACCTATGGAGCTTAAATATGCCTCATTTCCCACACATATTTGTGATTGGCCAGATTTGAAAATTCTCAGCTGAGTGCACACCTGCTTAGCACTGGGTAAACTTTGATTAATATGTATATGTGTGCTGACAGTCCATGTACATCAAATGCTGTCATGGCTTAGTGGATCAGTACTGTGATTATGGTGCACACTATCCCGGGTTTGAGGCCTGTCATTGCTTTTTATTTTACTACTGGCCTGACCGGTAGGGGGTGTGGCTGTGTTTAGCTGACTTTGCTCAACTTTGCCCACCGTTGCTCTACGTTTACCGACATTGCCCGACGTTGCCCAACGTTGCGCTAGTTAGTGTGGTGTGCAGCTTGGTGCAAACGTATTTTGTTTGCGCTAGTTGGCGTGATGCGCAGCTCCGCGCAAAGCTATTGTTCTAGTTAAAGCACTGCTTAGCTATGAGCAATTATTCTTAAATATGCTTAATACTGGTTAACTTTGCTTAAGATACATTACTTATAAATTTATCAGTATGCATGACCATTTCACCTTCTTATATATATATAAAATATCGTTCACTACTACATAGGCCATTTCAATGCATTTTACTAATATTTAAAAGGTAAATGTCAGGAATTATTTTTATGCACAGATTTACTAGAGAAAATGGGAAGGGGAGTCCGAACCGGGAATGACTCCTCTTTGTGCGAAGGCTCTACCACTACGCTATTGCTATTTCACTTAATCTGCATATAAGTAGTTTATTATCCTCTTCGATGTCTTAACTGCTAACTGTAGCTAAGCAATGGGCAAACCCACGCACACACACACAGATATGGGCAGCTATATCTGGAATGAGAAAAAAAAATGGTTTGACATTTTATTGTATTTGTACACGGGTTTGGAATGTGGGGGAGTGTAGTGTTGGAGATATACACATTTGAGCAGACTTGCTCATGTCTGGCAGCATTTGCTGTTTAGGCACTTGCAGGGGCGTGGATATTTGGACTGCTTGGCAGTCTGACACGCCCCTTGCACTCGTGCATGCACCGTGTTAGCTTTGGAGTTGAGTCAGCATGCCCTCATGCATATGCATGACACGCTGATGTCATACCCTTAGAAGGCAGTCTCCGAGTAAGACTTAGTTAGTCTTAGATGGAGGATTAGTGAATCCCGGCCATAGTCTTCTCAATGTCTATTTTTATGGTCCATGATTCTTTATAGGCTGGTCAGCTTGTTCATTACTTTATGAATGACAATAGCTGAAGGCTGATTTTGTCCACTTTTTTAATCGGGACTCAGCTCAACTTGTTGATTAATATTTCATTCAATAAGGAGCCATATTTACTTTTCACGTATATTTTTTAGTGGCTGCTTATCTCCGGCCTAGCAACTTATACATTTTTTGTTTAATATATTGTCTAACTGGACGCAGTCATTAGTCGAAGGCTGATATTGTTCATTTTTCCAACAGGACTCAGCTCGGCTATGTTGTTAACAATCTTGTTGTGAGTAATACTGATGTTTTCAGTGGATTTAATTCACACAGAGTGTATCATTCCTATTACATCACATATAGTGGCTGTAATTTGTCCAGAGTAGAAACAATTTTATGAATCTTACAGCTTTTTGCTTAATGTATTGCTAAACTGGATGCAGCATGCTTTTTCAATCTGGGCTATTATGAATGGGTTTTTGTTACTATATTGGACATATAGACATTGAGAATTATCTATCTTTATAAGTGCCAAAAGTATCCATTTTTTAGGTTGCTGCTTGACTGGTAGCTATTTATTATGGATCTTAATAATTTACTTAAAGGACTAGCTTCAGACCGTAATGATCTGACGGTTTTTGGATTGGATGCGAAACACCCAGGTGAAAAAGTTTGTATTTCTACACCAAATGATAATTCTTTAACAACACAATTTTTACAACTTGGCAAAAGTATGAAGTTATTTCGAAGTAATATATGTCATTCAAGGCTGTTTAAAGCATACATGCATAAAGATATTACTTCCACAGATTTGAGAGTCAAGGTACAGCCCTTAGTTAATAACAGTGACGATTTACTGATGAAAGCCTGGGGGGAGGCCCAACACAAAGCAACTATGAGTTTTGTTGAGATCTTGGTGGCCCACTATGAGAGAACTATTGATCAGGACCTAATAGAGATTACCAAGATGGTTGATTCTATTAAACAATTTGAGGGGGAATCCCAATATTCCTCTAACTTGAAAAAACGCACTCTAGTTAATGACACATGAGGAATTATTGAAAGAAAGGAAAAAGAAAAAATTCCAAAGGGATTTAGTGGATTACACTAGTGGGGATCCCTTCTGTAAGAATACAGCTAAGCATGCCAGATTTCAACAGTCACCCAAATTTGTACCTAGGAAAAAGCGTCCACGCTCTATTTTTAAAAAATCTGTCACCAGTAATGATACTTCAGCTGAAGATTCTCCCTCTGCTATTGAGAATCAGATATGCAGGGCACCACAGATTTTCCCACAGCTAAAAGAAATAATACCATCCCTTTAGACATACAAAAAAGAGGGGAGAGAGAAAATACAAACGGGGTACACGGTATGGAAGGTCTACTATGCATGTTGCCCAGAAATAAATAATACGAATGTTTTAAACATTTCTTCTTTTACTCTATCACCTACACATATTGATGTGCTCAATAAAGGATTAACATTCATTCCTGGTTTTTATGTTCCTGAAGATGATTTTGCCAATGATATTATATAATTTTGCAGACTTTTAAATTTATGTTTATTTTTTTCAGGACAAAGATTCTACTGATGTTCAGGATGAATTTCATTATCATAAATCCACTTTTCAACCTCCCATGAATCCTAATGTTGTGCTGTTTCAGAAAAGTGTTCTTAAGGATATCCATTTTCACTCTAGAGAAGATCATGTTGGTCCAGATAACCTCTCAAAGATACATTCTGATTGTATTAAAGAACTTGCCTCAAACCACGAGTTGGTTATTTTGACGGCAGATAAAGGTGGAGCAGTAGTGGTTCAAGATTGGGTAAAATATAACATGGAAGCCTTGCGGCAACTTTCTAATGCCTGTTATTACACCTGTTTACCTTTTGACCCTACGCCCACCTTTAAGAAACAGATAGATGATTTTTTGTTTCTGGCTAAAGAAGATGGGATTATTTCTAATAAAACACTACACCATTTGACTGCCCATGATCCTTTTCCACAATATATTTATTTTCTGTCAAAGATACACAAAAATTTAAAAAACTCACCAGGTTGACCAATAGTTTTGGGCCGTGGCTCTTTGAATGAACCATTATCACAGTTTCTGACTAAATATTTGAAACCTTTGCTGAAGATGGTATGTTCTAGAATTCAGGACACCACTATATTCTTGTAAATTATTTCTGAGTCCCAGCTGGAACTGGGTTGGCTATTATGTAGCTTAGATGTTACAAGTTTGTATACCAATATCCCTCATTGGACCGGTGTTGAGGCCTTAAAATATTGGCTTGATAGATCTGAGCTTTATCCTCCTGGATTTAACACCTTATTAATTGGATTAGCGGGACATGTACTGACGAAAAATGTTTTTCTTTATCGTGACTCTTATTATTTACAGATCAAAGGTACGGCAATGGGAGCATCCTTTGCCCCTATATATGCCGATTTATTTATGGCCTACATTGAAGTGCAGATAATATATGATAATTCTCATAACATTTTTCTACAGGACATGGACATATGGATGCATTACCTCGGTGATTGCTGGTTGGTATGGAGGTCGGATTCTGAATATCTTCAGGAATTTGTAAATTATCTTAATGATAATTGTTAGAAAAATATGTATTAATGTGTGTATGCTTAATGCCAATTAATAATCAAAAGAATTAATACGCTTTTCATTCTATTTTACATGCACTGTGTTATATATAAATTGAGTTTCATATGAGACTGAAAAAGATGCTTTTTGAAAACTGCAGTATGCTTTCTGAAACTTGCAAGATGCCCTCTGATCAATAATTGCTAGCACAGCAATATTCATGTTTATGCCTTTTGGAAATGTACTTGAGAAGCAGGTGCTTATCTGCTAGGTCAGGAACGAATGAATGAACAATACTATATTCTGTAAATGTAATGATTTTAGACAATCAGCTCTGTTTGAAGCATGAGAACATGTGCAGCTGCAGAAGCTTAGAGATAAAGTAGACAAAGGATTATTAGAGAAATGAACTGTTAGCATTGTGCTTGAATTAGCCATAGTACCTTGAATGGTAACATAACATGTATCTAACTGGTAGTAATCAAGGCCATGTTGTTTTCCTCAGGAAGTTTCTCACAAAAAATGATAAATCAGCAGAAATTCATGGGAATGATGGTCAACAGATGATGATGAAAAAGCTGGTAATCTGTTATGTCAGCTTGGTAGGCCATGTCTAGTTAGAGAATGTATAAAAATTAAAGTATTTCCTGTTTCTAGTTAGCCAAACTCTGTAATAGGACATTTTTGTCTCCTTGCTGCAAGATTAAAGTGCCTTAACCTGAACCTACTGTGTTTTGATAATTTTTAAAGTATATTTTTCCTTTGACAGTTTGGTCCTTCGGACCAGAAAGTACCTCTCGCTCTAGGCCTAGGTCAGAATTGGGCCCGGTGGCATGCATCCATACGGAGAAGAGGCCAAATCGGCTCTTCTGTTTTGAAAGACCTCTGACTGAATTGTCGTTCGAAAGAGGCCAGCCGCTGTTTCTGATCTGGGATTGGAGGATGAGTCAATGATCCGGTGGATCAACTCACGAAGGGTCAGGTAAGGAGGAATTACCTTATTTCTGTTTTAAGATCAGGGACTAGTTGCAGAACTGTTTTTGTCAGGAAGATTTGCATGTGCAGATCAGGGACAAAAAAAAGGTTCCTGTCTTGTCATAGATCAGGGAAACAGAATAGGTAGGCAGCTATTCTAGATAAATTGTGAAAAGGTGTAGAACCGTGGTACCACGTGATAAGAAGGGTTATGTAGCAATTTACAGCTTAGCTAAGGCAACAATGGGAAATCAGTGCACAAAAAGTTCTCGAGACCCGCCCCTAACTGAAGACGCGAAATATATGCAATTACAGCGTGCCGACAATATTAAGTACTATACAAAATGGGTTGATAAGTATAAATTTGATGGTAATTTAGATAAACTTGCACTTATTAAACTTGTCAGGCAACTAAAGACAGATGCAAAAGGTCAATTAAAAAAGCAACGACAATTAGGAGTCCCTCAGGCACATAGGTGGCTTGAGGAAGCAAATCGCAGGGAACAAAAAATTAAAAATTCAAAAACAATGTTCTTAGACAAAGAAGATAATAACTTGGTAATAGCAACGGCCCCTCCTTCGCCCCCTCCGCTTCCCTTACCAGAATATGAAGCGAGTGGACAAGCTGATCCACCTCCACTATACCCAGCTGTTTCTACAGCATCAAAACTATTTGTCAGGGATCCTATCGAGACAAGGTCTCGAACACGTGACTTGAGAAGGGAGATTGAACTATGTGAAATAAATAGAAAATCACAAGCTATGAGTGAGGAAGAAATATGTCCACTCATAGAAGTACCAAATCCTCAGGCAGGACAGGATCCGACTCTTTTAGTTTATAGACCGTGGACACCAGAAGATATCCAGAAAGCCACAGAGGGAATTCCCCACCTGAAAGTGAATTTTCAAAAATTTTTAGAAGACTTACAGGGTATGAGATTAAGTTACCATTTGAATGGAGAAGAAGTAGAAAAAGTAGTTAGACAAATCGTAGGTCCAGATTGGCACATGATCAGTGGCGACTGGAATCCCCGTGATGCACAGCTTAGACCACTCCCACATACTAATGCAGAATTGGATGGCAGAGTGAAAGGTCTGACAGACCGAATCTCTGAAAAATGGAAGCCTAGGGCTGATTGGACTTGCATTAATCAGTGCATTCAACAAGAAGGTGAAACAGTTGATAGATATTATGCTAGATTATTAGAGTGTTTTAATAACCACTGCGGAATGCAAATACCAGAAAACCAGACACAAGATTCCCCATATGAGCAACAGCTAAAGAATGCGTTCTTGAAAGGTAGTATAACTCCCATTAGCAGCTTTATTACAAAGCACATGGTAGATCATCGTACGAGTAGATTGCAGCCATTACTTGAATATGCAAGGCATGCAGAAAGACATTTTAGTAGTAAAAAGAAAAAGAAAACTCAAGTATTTTCAGCAGAAGATGGGTCAGAAGTATTTGTAGTACAAACTGGGAGAAAGGGTAAGAAAAATACCCAGGGAAATAAACAATCTGATAAACGTTCAGAAGATTTTGAAGAAAGAAAGAAAAGAGGTGAATGTTTTAAATGCGGGAAAAAAGGACATTTAGCAAGGGATTGCAGGCTAAATAAAAAGGTGACTACAGAAAATAAGGAGGATGAGGAATGACTATATGATAGTCAGGAATCACTGAATGAAAATAAACAGGAAAAGACAAGTGCAAATGTGATAGCAAGGGTAGAGGATGTGACAGAATGTGTAGAGGATGTACATGAATTTGTAGACGTTGAGGAAAATGAAATTTTGGACTTAGCCTTATTGAGCCTAGAGCTTTACTTAGCAGATACAAAACCAGAAGTGACGTTTCTGGTAGAGGGGAGGGAAGTCAAATTTTTGTGTGACTCAGGGGCTTCACAGACCCTGATACATCCTTCCAAATTACCGGAAGATTCAGAATCACCAGATTATATACTAGTAAAATCAGCTAATGTACAGCTGTATCGGGAGCCACTCTCCCATGACATAGCAATAACAGACACCGTTTCAGGAATGACCCAGAAAAGTAAAATTGTAGTTTCTGCAAAATGCCCAGTAAATCTTTTGGGTAGAGATTTAATGTAGATATTTGGCATAGCCGTAGTTCCAACCATGCAGGGTATTGAAGCACAGCGACAAATGGAAACTTTTGTAGTGCGACCGGAGGGTGAGACATATTATTGGTACAGCCAGGACTTGGTTACGACTGGTCCAGGGGCAGTAACCGAAGAACTGATGAA
The DNA here is from genome assembly GCF_019279795.1 of Protopterus annectens. Lineage (NCBI taxonomy): Eukaryota > Metazoa > Chordata > Ceratodontiformes > Protopteridae > Protopterus > Protopterus annectens. The sequence goes on from NC_056734.1 coordinate 248,378,294, forward strand.
TGTAGCCATCAGTAAATCCCCCTCCCTCGACATTGACAAACAGCATTTGTTGCATTGTACTCTATATTATTGTAGTAGACCAGGACCTGATAAAGAATATGAGCAGGAACTGTTTCAGAACCATGCAAACAGACTAGTGTTACGAAACCTGTACTGGGACACAGAAGAAAACAGTGTAGTAAGCTGTTCATTGCCCCAGGAATTTTAAGCACTTTACAAATCTAATCGATTGCCACATGTGAGTTTAACTAAGAGTAAAAGTTTGAAATTTGCAGACTTGGGAGAAAAAGTCACAAGGTGGGAAAAGCAGACAGAATTAGAACTCTCCGAACAAGGAGCACAGAAACAGAAATTGAATTGGATAACACAGACACACCCAGCTGTGCACTCACAGGTTAGTGAGAATAGCTGAGTATTACTCTTATTGGAAGAAGAGGAAAAAGCCTTGCGAAACATACCAGAGACTCTCTGGTCAACAGGAAAATCAGATGTAGGACTTATACAAACAGCAGGACCAGTTGCTATTACGCCAAAGTCAGCATTTAGACCTCAGAAAAGACAGTATCCCTTGAGAAAGGATGCAGAGACAGGGATCAAACCTATAATAGCAGCCTTACTTAAGGAAGGAGTCTTAATAGAATCTCCCGATTCACCATGTAATACACCCTTATTTCCTGTCAGGAAAGCGAACGGGGAATGGCGTATGGTCCAAGATTTACAAGCTGTAAATAATGCAGTTATACCCAGGGCACCAATGGTGCCAGATCCGCATACCTTACTGAATGATTTAAAGCCTCAGCAAAAGTATTTTTCTGTGGTAGATATTAGTAATGCATTTTTCTCAATACCGATACACCCCGACAGCCAACATTGGTTTGCATTTACATTTCAGGGGAAACGGTATACATATACGAGATTACCACAGGGATATTGTGAAAGCCCAACAATATTTGCACAAGAAATGGCAAGCAACCTGGCGGGATTTATCCCACGAGAGGTAGTCAGATTTTACTTTATGTAGACGACATTCTGCTGGCAGCCCCCACCCAGCAAGAATGTAGAGAGGACACCATAGCATTATTACAGTTTTTAGCTACTCAAGGACACAAAGTAAACAAGAACAAGCTACAACTTTGGAGAAAACAAGTTAAGTACTTGGGATATGTAATATCCAAAGAAGGTAGAATATTAGATGAAGATAGAAAAACAGCAATATTACAAGCACCTAGACCAACTACCAAGAAGGAAATTATGTCCTTCCTGGGAACTACTAACTTTTGTCGGAGTTGGATACCAAATTATGCTTTGGAATCTGCTCCACTGACTAATTTGATATTCAAAAAGCCGAATGCAGCACAGGATTTATTACAATAGACACCAGAAGCAGAAGCAGCTTCCTGCAAGCTGAAACAACTGATAGCATCATCCTTAGTTTTAGGATTACCGAACTATCATAAGCAATTTTTTCAAACTGTAGATTGTAAGCAAGATTATATGACATCAGTGTTAACACAGCAACATGGGGACAAGCAACACCCCATAGCTTACTATTCATCACAGTTAGACCCAGTGGCGCAGTCCCTACCCCATTGTGTACAAGCGGTAGTTGCAGCTGCAATGGCAGTGCAGGCTTCGGCCTCAGTAGTGTTATTCCACCCTCTCACATTGAGAGTGCCTCATGCAGTCGCAATTATTTTACTGCAAGAAAAAGCAGCATATCTCTCTCCTGCTAGATATCTTTCCTGTAGGACTATACTGTTGAGCCAACCTCATATGACAATTGAACAATGCACAACTTTGAATCCGTCAACCTTGCTCCCAACCCCTGCAGATGGCAAACAGCACTGCTGCCTGCAGGAGATTGAGCAAAAGACATTACCGAGACAAGACCTTACAGATGTTCCCTTGAATGATGCGAGGTGACATACTATGTGGACGGCTCGTGCAGGAGGGGTCCTACAGGACAGATCCTAGTGGGGTATGCAGTCATTTCTGACACTGAAACTTTAGAAGCAAAATCTTTACCACACAATTTATCTGCACAAGCAGCAGAGTTGATTGCCTTGACAAGGGCATGTACCTTAGCAAAAGGTAAGAAAGTGAATATTTATACTGACAGTCAGTATGCTTTTTCTACTGTACATGTTTTTGCACAGCAGTGGAAAAATAGAGGAATGATAACATCTACTGGTAAACCAATTAATCATGCACAATTTATTTTAGATTTATTAGACTCTATTCAGTTGCCTCAAAAAGTAGCTATTTCCAAATGCGTAGCTCATACTAAGCAACAGGATAGAATTTCGAAAGGTAATGTACGGGCTGATACAGCTGCGAAACAGGCAGCTTCAGCCTCAGAAGCTTTTCTTTTGAGTGAGGAATTACAACCCTCTGAGATTTTAGATTTAGAAATGTTAAAAACAATGCAGACACTTACTACAAATGTAGAAAAACAGAAGTGGATAAAATGAGGAGCAATCCTTGAAAAGTGACTGTACATATCCAAGGAAAAGAAACCAATTTTGCCATCTAACTTGTTTAGATATGCAGCTTTGTTGAGCCATGGGCAGAGCCATGTCTCAACAGGGGGTATGGTACAGTTAGTGAATCGAGTGTTTACAACGTATGGATTTACAAACTACACAAAAAAGTTTTGTGCAGCATGCCATGTTTGTAACAAGCATCATGCACAAGGGGCATTGAAGCCTAAGCAAGGGAGTTTCCCTACACCACCGTATCCATTTCATACTATTTGTATGGATTTCATAGAACTGAATAAATGTGAGAATAAAAAGTATTGCCTTATCATTATAGATATGTTTTCCAAATGGGTGGAAGCTTTTCCAACTAAAACTCCAGATGCAGCTACTGTTGGAAAGGTCCTTGTTAAAGAAATTATACCCAGATTTGGCATACCTGAAAAGATTTATAGTGATAATGGTACACATTTTGTGAATCAAACAGTGCAACAACTTAGCCGTTATTTCGGAATATCGTTAAAAAATCACTGCGCCTACCACCCCCAATCTGCAGGATTAGTTGAGAGACATAATGGGGTGTTGACGAATAAGCTTAGGAAATTGATGAGTGAGACACAGAAGAACTGGGTGCACTGTTTGCCTCTAGCACTGTTGAGCATGAGAACTGTTCCAAATGCAAAGGGATTAACTCCTTTTGAAACTTTGTTTGGGAGGGCATATTATACACCTCAGTGGAAACCTCTCATGTCTGCAGAGCAAGAGGCTGACAGTTCGCTTGCAGGGTATATGAGACGATTTTTGAATAACAAACTTTTGCAGTTAAATTCTGTTTCAGATAAAGAGCAACCGGAATCGGAAGCACCAGTAGCCCCAGGCACCTGGGTCTGGGTGAAGATTGTGAAGAAAAAGAACTGGAGTTCTCCGAAGTGGGAAGGACCATACCAGGTACTACTGTCGACACCCACTGCAGTCAAGATCGCAGAGCGAGTTTCCTGGATTCATTTGACACACTGTAAACTGGTTAAGAACTTTGAATTGGACAAAAACTTTGTTACTGTTGTACAACGAGAACATAATGGCCAGGTACAGAGTGAATAGAGACATTGAGCAACCTCAGAAAACTTGCATGATCATTTTGATAGCTATGCTAATCACATTGTTCTTTTTGTTGTGGCCACTCCTTTTTCCTGCCACAAAAGTTGGACTGATTAAACGTAATGAACCAAATATAGACTGGCATCCGAACTTTAACACTTATCAGGCAATTACACGTGTGCATGCTGAGACTTTTAATGTTTCGAACTGCTGGGTCTGCACGGCCATACCAACAGCATACGGGGGTTTATTGATGGCGGCTATCCCCCTAGGGGTCAATGAGACCTGGGAAAATCTGTTTTTTGACACAGTTGCTATTAAAGCACATGATAAGGTAGCACTGTATTTGCCTGTAACACAAAAAGGAATTGTATGTTTTTACAAAAATGATACCATCCAAGTGGGATGGAGCAAGTGTAATGTCACCGTACAGTATAAATGTTATACAAAAGCAAATGATTTAGGTGGATCTTGTAGTACAGATTATAACTCATTTTTGAAATCTATGCATAAGACTCTTGATCAGGTACAACGTAATCCTGTACTTTTTAAACAATTATCTGTAATAGATAGGAAAATGTTTCATGCAGGGCAGTCATTTCGTAACAAAGTAACAACTAAAGTAGAGGACTGTTATTTTGTGTGTGGTAAAAAAGCATATAAATGGTTACCTGAGAATTGGTCTGGCAGTTGTTTTTTGGGATACCTGGTCCCGGCCATACAACACACTGCAGTTTTGCCTCAGGGAAGTATTCGAAATACCTGAGATGTAACCAAAAAGACTGTTAAGAAACCTGAGAATCCAGTGGGACAGATCGAAGCAGGCTGGAAAGACCATCGTAATGTGGGAACCAAACTTGCGCACATGGACTTGAGTGATGCTGTCATATCATGGGCAGGTATATTACCAGCATATGGTGCAGTTAAATGGATTTGGGAGCTGCAAAAACTGTCTAAACTTCTCGAAGTAATGAATAATGCGACTTTCTCTGCTCTTGAACTAATAACTGATGAACTGAATGCCATGAGAACTGTAGTACTCCAAAACCGAATGGCTCTTGACTTCTCCCTAGCGGCGAGGGGTGGGACATGCGCTTTAATCAAAGAAGAGTGCTGTGCATTTATTCCTGATCATCAGCATGAGATTAACGATCATCTCCAGGTGATTCAGCAAGTGTCGGCCATGACCAAACCAGGCCCAAACCCTCTGACAGACTTTTTCCAGAATGTATTTGGGGGGTGGGGTTCCATCCTAATGAACATATTGATTGCCATTGGGGTAGAATTACTCCTAATAGGAGTTTGTGTTTGTTGTAGAATCCCCTGCATGAAGAAATTAATCAAAGAATTCATAGATGTATCAATATCTAAGACTATGTATCAAAGTACTGAATTTGAAGAGCTGCTAGAATGTGAAACACTTTCATAAAAGTTTAAACTGAATGACTTTCTTAACTGCAAATCCTAATTGGAAGAGGTTAGGAAAAGAAGCAAACTGTTTATTCTTTTTTGAAAATAGAATTAAAAAGTATTAACAGGAGGGAAATGTTAGAAAAATATGTATTAATGTGTGTATGGTTAATGCCAATTAATAATCAAAAGAATTAATACACTTTTCATTCTATTTTACATGCACTGTGTTATATATAAATTGAGTTTCATATGAGACTGAAAAAGATGCTTTTAGAAAACTGCAGTATGCTTTCTGAAACTTGCAAAATGCCCTCTGACCTAGTAATTGCTAGCACAGCAATATTCGTGTTTATGCCTTTTGGAAATGTACTTGAGAAGCAGGTGCTTATCTGCTAGGTCAGGAACGAATGAATGAACAATACTATATTCTGTAAATAGGTTCATAGCTTTTACTACATCAGGTTCAGGGCAGGCTATAGCCCATAGTTTTTTGGTAAGCCACATTGAGTTTAGTTGAGGTAGTATACAATTTAGTATGCTCCCTGCCTCTCCCCTTTTCAAGGTTAAAGATCTCCCCTAGTGTATACAGTGCTCTGCCTCACATATACCCGAGATTTTCCATCGGAGTCTTTTCTTCTTCCACATGAATCATTTGGTCTCCTCATCATTATAGTCCCCGAGCCAAGTCTCTATTTATCGTTCCTTCTGCTGTGGCTATCTAGATTTTTTTTGTTCATGATCATCAGCATATCAATTTCATCCTGTTTTTCTATTTATCATTATTCAAGCACCCAGGGTTTGACATGTGTGTGTGATTACTGAATATCACCTCTGAGTTAGGCAGTCGGGCAGCAGACATAGGACAGATGTTTGAGACCCTTTTCCTTTATCCTTTTTGAGACCCTTTATCCTTTTGGTGCTGCTGCAGGTAGATACATAGATACATTCAATCATTATTGGTGATGAACATCAATGGTCTGATGAGTGATGAGTATTTGACGATGAGTGATCTTGATCTAGATACTATGACCTCACTTCATGATGATCTGGGTCCTTCATGATAAGGTGGGCTATGGGGGGAATGAAAGACTAACTTTCAACTACAGGCTACTTACAACTTGTCCTGATAACTTCTTTCTGTGCCTGGTGATTGCCTTCTATTTGGTAGCTTTCTTCAGCTAGGGTTTGCTATGCTTTTTATTTGCTTTTTTTTATTTTTTACTTTTGGGCTTGGCTGGCTATGGTTATTTCTGTGAGACCCCCTGCTTTCTTCTCTGCTGTATTTGTGTCTGTCTGTGTTTTCTGCTATGGCTGTGTTTTGCAGTCTTTCCCAACCTGCAGTCATCTTAACCCTTGCTTGTCCTGTGTTTGTACTGGAAAAGTAGATGCTGGAAGCAAGAGGCCCAGGACTGGAGCCCTGTACATCATCACTTGTAACAGGCTTTGAGTCTGACATTGGTTGCAACCCTGACCCTGCCTGTGGGTTCTGTCACTCACCCCAGTTTTGGTTGTGATCCATTGTGATGTTTACAATAACATTTGTGCTGATTTGTTCAATGAAGGGGAGAGTGGGTATTGATCAAGGCCTTCGGCCCAGATCGAGGTAGTCACGGGACTGCCCTCATCAATGGCTTGGCTTTTTCACTCCAAAAAAAAGTCAACCAAGTTTAAACATGATCATCCTTTGACAAAAAAGCCAAACTGGGAAATCCAAAAATCAAATTCCTATGTCTGTATTTCTATTATGTCCTCCATTATGATCCTCCATGATAAGGCTTTGCCAGGCTTGTCAAGGGCTAATGGGGTAATGGGGTCGGAGTGGGCGCACCCTTTGTGTGAAGTGGGACACAGTTGCAGTTGCCCACCTGGGGGTACATCCAGAGAGGTAACTATGATTAAAACAGCTGTCCTAGCTGTGGGTTTATTCCTCGTGAGCTCAGGCAGCACACAGCTCGGGGACACCATCAGTCCCCATGGGCTGTGTTTTTTTGCTGGAGAGCAGTTCTCACTTGGGCGTTGGAGATGTTTGTAATGAATGTAATGATTTTAGACAATCAGCTCTGTTCGAAGCATGAGAACATGTGCAGCTGCAGAAGCTTAGAGATAAAGTAGACAAAGGATTATTAGAGAAATGAACTGTTAGCATTGTGCTTGAATTAGCCATAGTACCTTGAATGGTAACATAACATGTATCTAACTGGTAGTAATCAAGGCCATGTTGTTTTCCTCAGGAAGTTTCTCACAAAAATTGATAAATCAGCAGAAATTCATGGGAATGATGGTCAAGAGATGATGATGAAAAAGCTGGTAATCTATTACGTCAGCTTGGTAGGCCATGTCTAGTTAGAGAATGTATAAAAATGAAAGTATTTCCTGTTTCTAGTTAGACAAACTCTGTAATAGGATGTTTTTGTCTCCTTGCTGCAAGATTAAAGTGCCTTAACCTAAACCTACCATGTTTTGATCATTTTTAAAGTATATTTTTCCTTTGACAATAATAAATGGGGAATTCACTTTATGGCTAATTATAATTCTAACCAGATAACTTTTTTGGATGTATTGATAACCAAAAAATCTGACAATACTCTTAGATCTGAAGTCTACCATAAGTATTCCCAGTATAATTTGTTCCTCCATGCTACCAGCTATCATCCACCACATATTTGTAAGAACATCCCCAAATCTCAATATATGAGAATTAAATGTATATGTTCAGATGACAGCTCTTACCAAATATTTAGGGATGAATTAACCACCCGGTTACTACAAAGAGGTTATAAGTTGGGACAAGTGTTACATGCCAGAAACATGGTTGATTTGATACAGCGTGAGCCTTCACTTGAATATCAGTCTAGAGTTACTAACACTAACCAAGTGACACGTTTAGTTACAACTTATGGACGTAATACAGCTAGATTGGCAAACAGTGCACAACAAAAATGGAACATTCTTTTGGCAGATGACAAGTTGAATACTATGTTACAGAATAGATGTTTATTTTCTTATAGGAAGGGCAGGAATTTGAGATCCATCTTTAGCCATTACAAGAGGGGACATTATCCATTACGCCTGATGATACAAACTACCCTTTTAGGGGACCACCTAAAGGGATTTTTCCCATGTGGTCATTGTATGTACTGTTCCAACATTAATAAATCAGCTAGTTTCAGCAGTAGTAATACAGGCATGATCTATACTATTTCTTGTTTTGGTAACTGCCAAACCAACTGGGTGATTTATTTGGCAACATGTAGCTACTTGGCTTTTATGTAGGGCAAACTTCCAGGGCAGTAAAATTTCGGATAACAGAACTTTTGTGTGATATCAGACATAAATGCCTTACCAATGCCCTATATAAACACACAGTTAAACACCCCAGGGCCAGGTTTGTTTTTACAATTATAGATAAGATTAAAGGAAACAGATCTAAAACTGCAGGCTGGCATGATGTTTTAAATCGAATGAAGAAAAAATGGATTATTAAGTTAGGAGGTTTATTTTCTCCAGGTTTGAATAAGCACCTTTAAGAATTTCAGGTGATTGACATGAGGCTTGATTGCCACATATTTAAATAGAGGGAATTGTTCTTTTATTTGTTATGCTACACTGAAGAAGGCACAATATTACAACCAAAGCCGGTCTGGATTTGAATATTCACTCTTTGGAATGTGTTTTTAGCACATACACTCAATAAATTATAATATTTCGTACACCACAGTTTACTGGTCATTGTCTTTGTTGAATATTAATTTTGGGAGCTGGCAGCCACCTTAGTTGCAGGGCTTTTTTGTTTTCTGGATTATTTTTAAATTACAATTAGATTATATTTGGTTCTTATGGAGACTGCTAGATCTATGCACTTTTTTGACATGGGAGTAGAGTTCAGATAAAAAAAGTAGCAGCTGAAGCTTTATGGACGCAGTGATGTTACAAAGAAACTTTAATCGCTCACCTTAGAAATTAAGCAAGTTTGTATGTTTACAGAGTTTGAAATCAGAATTGTTGACTCTTGTGGAGTCAATGACTTTAAAGGTGAAGATTACTAATCTGTAGTCTGAGTCACCAGGGATGAAGATACTAAAGGCTTAGTACATGTGAGGGCAATGTTGATAAGGACCAGATCCATAATGTTCTGACCATTTGTGGACTGGCCAACTATTTGTTCTAAGGAATTATCATTTAATAGACTTAGGAATCTTTGGGCAAACCCATTTATAGCAGTCTAGGCATACCAGTTAGTTGAAGGTTAATTTCTAATCGTTTAATATAAAGAAATTTTCATGATAGTTTACTAAGTACATTTAGTAATCTACTGTGGTCTACTGGGGATGTGCACTGTGTCCTATTGCAGGCTATGAATTGATATTTATTCATATTAAGGGTAAGCTGTAGTTCAAAAAGTTGAGTAGTAAGTCATGAGCGATTTGCATAGAAGTGATATTATCTCTGACAAATATATGCATGCTCAGTGTCCCACAGGTCTGAAGGCATGGTAAGTGTAAGCATTGAATCCAGGAAAGTATGGCACCCTATCTTTGCACTGCAAGCAAGCTGCACCTATAATACAGACATGAATGTATTCTAGATGTAGGACAACCTCTGACAACACTATTCAAGGTAAAAGCAATGTGTTTTCTTGGATTACATAGGTGAGTGCATACTCTCCCTCTCATATATAATGAGTTATTCACACTCATCTACAGGCACAGTCTATGAAGTACCAAACTACCATGTTGAGTAAAACATCATGTTTGTGTGCCTACTTCTAAAGCCTGTCATGTGTCAGCTTGATACCAATGTAACTTACAGACTGCATAACTCATTAACACTCTAAAATTCTTAACCAGTATGCAAGCCCTTCCTGGATCCCATGAAGTGTAACAAAGGTTTACACCAAATAAGTCTTTACATATCGTGCAAGTCCTTTCTGAATCCCCAATGTGTGACTAAGTTATAGCCGTATAAGCTTTTGCAAACTACATTAGTCATTTCTAAATCCTACCCTAAGTCACAGTACATTTATGTTGTCATTTTTGAAATACAATCTCAGCCTGCTGAGAGAATCTTTTTTATCTCTAATATCTTACATTTATTTTACATTAAGCTGAATACATCAACTTATTAAATACATTTATCCAGGAAAATAATATTGCTGACACATGAAAAGCTGATATCACTCTTAAAGTAAGGGCAATCAGGACAGACACTTGGTTATTCAATTGTTCTGGAAAAATAAGTAAATGATATGGTTTATGACTTATATCTTTAAATTAATTTTAACAGACCACAGTTTTTTTTTCACACAGCAACAGCTCTGTTACTGGAAAAGCATATGTTCTTATTAGTTTTCCATACATTCATTTTAAGTTTTCTGTTTTGGGAAAAGCTATCAAATTTTAGAATAACCAAGAGACCTTCTTATAGTACGTAAAAGTATATTTTGATAGGAAACTGGAAAACTGAACTTTAAAAATAAATGTGTGTCCATATTTTGTTATGTAGTCTAGCCAAAAGAATAGTAATACAGTTCAACATGTGAAACTATTTGCATGCTCTGAGTTCCTACAGAGTTTCACTTTACCTGCAAGAGTATCAGACATAACATTCAGATAATCCTGCTTAAATAGAATATGAAAAAGATATGTCAGCATGTGGGCTACAACTTCATATGCTTCTTTATTAGACTAACAGTAGTCAATCATGTACTGTAGCCATCTGACAGCTGTGGGAGAAATTACTTGATTCAAGCACATGTGAAATTGCAGGCTCTGCCATTCTATTTTCTGTGGTCTCTGCTAAACTTTAGAAAGTTTAAATTTTCTTAGGTTTCATATCACAAGGTAGAACTGTACATATTTACTTCACAAAACAGTACAACATTTATACATTAAGGTGAATCAAAGAGAAACCATATGATTTTCATTCCTTGAGACACAACACTATCTCTGATTTCACTACAAATGTTATAGTTTTTAAAAACTGCCAAAAAAGACAATGTAGATCTAGCTGAATTTCTGAATAATTACATAATTTAAAGGCCAGTGCTACAAGAACTGTTATTTTTTGGTTTGATTTTTGTTTATTTTCAGGTTTCTTAAAAGAAGATAATTTTACTTTTCTGGCTCCTGATTGAAACCACTTTGGATGAAGAACCAACTTGCGGAGTGTAACTCATTGATGCTGAACTCCGTGATTGGGCTTTTCCATCAAATCACTTTTGGTGCAGTTTCTATTTTTCCTTTGTGTATATGCAGCCATACAGATGGTGCATATGTATATGTGTAATTATTTGTGTGTGTGTGTGATTTTGTGTGTGTGTGTTTGTGTGTGTGTGTATGTATATATATATATATATATATATATATATATATATATATATATATATATATATATATATATATATATATATATATATATATATATATATATATATATATGTATATGCATATCTACAGTGGATATACAAAGGGTATACACCCCTGTTAAAATGCCAGGTTTTTGTGATATAAAAAATGAGACCACAATAAATAATTTCAAAACTTTTATCACATTTAATGTGACTTATAAACTGTACAATTCAATTGAAAAACAAACAAATCTGTTAGGAGAAAACTTATAAACAATATAAAACGTACAATAAGTTGGTTGCATAAGTGTGCACACCCTTAAATTAGTACTTTGTTGAAGCACCTTTTACTTTAATTCCAGCATTCAGTCTTCTTGGGTACACACCTGCCATCAATTAAGGAGACTCGGATTAACTCCAAATAAAGTTCAGCTGTCCTAGCAGGATTTTCCTGACATTTACTCAGTTGCCTGCTGCAGCAAAAGCCATGGTTCACAAAGAGCTTACAAAGCATCAAAGGGATCTCATTGTTGAAAGGTATCAGTCAGGAGAAGGGTACAAAAAAATATCCACAGCATTGGATATACCATGGAACACAGTGAAGACAGTCATCAAAAAGTGAAGAAAATATGGGACAACAGTGATGTTGCAAAGAAGTGGACATCCCTCCAAAATTGATGAAAAGACAAGACAAAAACTGGTCAGGGAGGCTGCCAAGAGACCTACAGCAACACTGAAGGAGCTTCAGGAATTTCTGGCAAGTACTGGTTGTGTACTACATGTGGCAAAAATCTCCTGTTTTCTTCATATGTCTGGACTGTGGGGTAGGGTTGCAAGACAGAACCCTTTTCTTACACAGAAAAACATCCAGGCCAAGCTAAAATTTGCAAAACAATACATCAAGTCTCCGAAAAGCATGTGGGAAAACGTGTTATGGTCTGATGAGACCAAGGCTGAAATATTTTTGGCCACAATTTCAAAAGGTACGTTTAGAGCAAAAACAACACTTTGCATCACCAAAAGAATAGGGTTGCCACCTTTCCAAATGCCCAAAGTGGGACATTTGTTCTACAAACATCAGATTTTGCAGGGCAAAACATACCCACGGCCAGTACAAAGGACAGAACTTCAGTTTTTTCCTAAATAAAAGTTTATTCTTGTAGCATTTTAGTTCCTTATTCTGTTTCTTATAACATTTAGGTGTTTCAGATACAGAATAACTGTTTTATGCAACTATTACATAAAATATAGAAAATAATTTTGTCCTAAAATCTCAGGACATTTGCCATTTTTTCACTTTTTTTGCAGGACACAACTGCCCAAAGAGGGACTGTCCCTCACAAAGTGGGACAGGTGGTAACCCTACAAAAGAACACTATCCCCACGGTGAAGCATGGTGGTGGCAGTATCATGTTTTGAGGTTGCTTTTCTTCAGCTGGAACTGGGGCTTTAGTCAAGGTGGAGGGAATTATGAACAGTTCCAATACCAGTCACTTTTGGCCCAAGACCTTCAGGTGTCTGCTAGAAAGCTGAAGATGAAGAGGAATTTCACCTTTCAACATGACAATGACCCCAAGCATATATCCAAATCAACAAAAGAATGGCTTCACCAGAAGAAAATTAAAGTTTTGGAACGGCCCAGCCAGAGACCAACCTAAATCCAATAGAAAATCTGTGGGGTGACCTGAAGAGGGCTGTGCACAAGGGATGCCCTCACAATCTGACAGATTTGGAGATCTTTTGCATGGAAGAGTGGGCAAATATTGCCAAGTCAAGATGTGCCATGCTGATAGACTCCTACTCAGGAAGACTGAATGCTGTAATTAAATCAAAAGGTGCTTCAACGAAGTATTAGTTTAAGTGTGTGTACACTTATACAACCAGCTTATTGTATGTTTTTTTTTTTTATATTTTTCCCCTAACAGATTTGTTTGTTTTTCAATTGAATTGTACAGGTTATAAGTCACATTAAACGTGGAAACATTTTTGAAATGATTTATTGTGGTCTCATTTTTTTAATACCACAAAAACCTGGCATTTTAACAGGGGTGTGTACCCTTTGTATATCCACTCTACACAGACACACACATACACACACAAACACACACACACACACACACACACACACACACACACACACACACATATATATATATATATATATATATATATATATATATATATATATAAAATGCACATGTGGGTATATTTTCAATCTAGCTATATATATATTTATATATTTATATATATATATATATATATATCTGTGTGTGTGTGTGTGTGTGTGTGTGTGTGTGTGTGTGTGTGTGTGTGTGTGTGTGTGTGTGTGTGTGTGTGTGTGTGTGTGTGTGTGTGTGTGTGTGTGTGTGTATGTATTTAGAGATACACACAGATATAATATATATATATATATATATATATATATATATATATATATGCATATACATATACATACACGCACACACACACACACACACACACACACACACACACACACACACACACACACACACACACACACACACATTGTTCCCTTGTATTTTGCTGAATGTACGTTTTATTGACAAATGCAAGTGGTGGTGTTTTATGTTAAAATATGGATAGCTGAACACTGAAAATGTTGGACGGATTCATTAACAGCTATACTAAGTGCAGCCATTGTGTTTGCTGCATGCCTTCATCATGACAAGACACTTCTTGGTATTCATTAAGCTTTGCTACATGTTGTGTAGAGCAGCAAAACTAAAGGAAATGCCAGAATATGTGAATGATAGCATAAAGAGTGAAAGTACATGCTTATTAACCAGTCCAACATTATGAAGCTATTCAAGAAACTATAAATCAATCGTACACTCAGTGTAAATATTTGCCCTGAACTCCAAACCTCTTTGGAATACAAGCACAATTACACTTAAAAAAACATGTTAAGGGTTTCTGCTGCTATCATTATGATGCATGTACAACAGGCTTTAAATAAAGGTGGTGCTGCTGCCAGACCTTGGGCAAGAAGAAGAAGAGTGCTTAAACATATCGTGGACTGCATGAAAAGAAAAATTGCTGAGCAATACAAGGTGGACAGGAAAACATTGCAGAAACTATGCAACCTCTGCTGCACTCACATAATGCCCCAGGGAAATCATGGAGAACCCATGCTAGTGGAAACTAAGGTATGTGTAGTATTATGCATACCTAAGGAAACTTTCCAGAGACCCTCAGGTGATATATTAGGGGTGTCACATGCATCAGTCTCTAGAATATTACATCAGTGTTTAAATGCAATGCTACAACATACAAGTGATCACATCTGCTTCTCATGCACCCGACATGAGAGAGCAAGAACCATGCAAGAATTTTATGCAGTAGCGTACTTCCCTGAAGTACTGAGGCCAAAAATTGCATTCATATAGTAATAAAAGCCCCATCCAATGAACAGAGAAGGAAATATATCAACAGAAAATGTTACCACTTTGTAAGCTGTCACGTTGTCTGTAATATCCAAGGGATTATCTGCAATGTCTGTGCAGGTAACCTAGGCAGTTTTCATGACTCACCCATATGGGACACCTGTGAGCTGTACACCAGGTTTGCTAGGGGTGAATATTATGAGGCCCTAGAAATATCACAGACCATGTGTTTTGATTGCTGAAATCAAGGTTCTGGTGTCTAGCTGCATCAGGAAATGCACTGCAGTATGACACAGACACCTCTGCAGAAATAATTACAGCCTGTGCCATGTCACACAATGTAAGCCTCAGGAAACAGCTTCAACAAGGACAGCAAGAGGCAAACTACAGGAAGGGCCAGCAGCGGCAGATACAGATGAGGAGTCTGAGTGAGACCTACCAGATGCAGATGGTGCTAGTAGATAGAGGCATACACAGTATGCCATAGCTCTGGCTAAGAGGCAAAGGAGAGTACACACACACTCACTACCTAGGTCGAAGCCTAAGATCCCACGCACATACAAGTAGGAAAACTGTTTCCTGTCAAACTACAACTTTTACTTAACCATTTAATGGCTATGTTCTAATAGCATCAGGCAGGGACATCAGCCAAGGACACAATTTGCATCTGCAGTAATGAGAAGGTAAGTGTGGAACCTGTAACAAAAATGAAAAGGGTACATAACAGAAAGAGTACTTTCATATGGAAATATGTATATGCCTCTTAGCACAGCATTTGTTTGAGGTGTACAGTTATGTCTGTAATAGCTTATATGTCTGCTGTTTGTAATATACAGTTATGTATTCTGCCAAGTTCTGTGCGTTTCAGTTGACCGCTGCCTATAAAACATGGAACAGGTCAGTGGATACCCTTATTTTCACAAGTATCAAGAAGCAAGACAAAATACCTACTGGTATGACTGTTTTATTTACAATACTAACTGAAATACAATAAGGTTCAACAATTATATAAGCAATTATTCACAAATGAGTAGTGTTGCTCATCTAGTCAGGATACAATGGACGAGACTTTGTTTGTTCTGTTCAAGTAGCTTTATTATGTACAAACACATCAGAATTGAGGCTTAATAACTTTAACTTAGATAAACTTATGGGTCTATATTATATCATCGAATGCTTAAAAAGATTGATCGACCTAATTTAAGCGAAAGCTTACAATCTGGAACTGACAGATCAGCAATTTTTTTCCCAGGGAAAAAAATCGCTGAGCCAAAGCACATACACACAACACAAGCACACCAAACAAACAGAAATCCACACACATACACCTAAAATCTGATACCTAACCCTACACTAAACTATGCACACATCACTAACTACCCACTTAGCTTAACCCAAACCCTAACCCTAAGGTCCGTCACTATCGCACACTCACCTCACTCGCTCCCTAACCCTAACTCACTTAAATCTGCCCTAACCCTCATGTCCACTCAATCGCACACACACCTAACCCGAGCCCTAACCCTAACTCACCTAAATCACCCTAACACTCACATCCACACAATCGCACACTTACCTGAATCCAACCGGTAACTTTCCACCATAACACTGAAAATACCAAAGCAACAGAAATGGACAACTGAATTCTTTCCCTAGGAAAAAATTTGAGTTTCTGCTGCTTCAATATTTTGCAGTTTCGCGAAAATAAGTTTGATCAATCAGCGTTTGCTTTTTTAAGCGTTCGAGGATATAGTATAGACCCAAACTTATAAACAAACTTGCTATTATACTCATACATGCTCACTCTCTGGCTGCACTCTCAAAATGGCACTGAAGCTAGTATATGTTGACTATTTATATGCATGTTCAGTCCTTGAAATGCTTCATAAAGATACAGCACACATGTACTATTCTACACCCTTCCTTTTTGAGAAAAAAGTCATGCAATATTGATGACATTAATTGACATGCAATCAATATAAATAATTATTTGTCATGCAGTTATACTTAACTAAATACAGATATACAATTATGTCCAGGTAGCTGTGTATTTCACTCTAGGATTGGAAATATGACCAGATCATGTGACATGGAAATTAGAATCGGGTCTAGCAAACGTGACTGTCTCTGCTGAATGTTCAACTTTTTGGACATCAGGAACATCATCAGGAATGGAAGTAGAAGTTAAGACATGTTCTGCAACAGGAACATTGTCTGGATTGCTCTGAGATTTAGAGTCTGTATCACAGGAACAATGCTGCAATATCGATTCGGATACAGGAAGAAGATGTCTGCGATTTCTCCTGTACTCCACACCCTCAGATTCTATGAAGTAGGATCTTGGCTTGGTACATATACCTGTTACTTGACCAAACTGGTCAAAATATTTTACCGTTTGTATCCTCACTGTCTCTACTTTTTTCAATCGATGAAGAAATCTGCTCGAGTTATCATAGCTGGACTTCTGGAAAGAATGCTTTCTGAATAGTTGAGCTCTAATTGTTGTATTGTTCTTAGCTTTAGGCCTCAACAAAGTGGAACTGATAGGCAGTGTTGCTCTGGTTTGGCTAGACAGACGTCTCTGAGCAGGTGAGCCAAGTATATTGTCACAAATTATGTTTCTGAGATTGAGTAAATTAAAAAAATGGTATTGTCATGCTTTGACCTCTCAAGTAATTGCTTTGCACTCTGCACTGCACATTCAGCTAGTCAATTTGTGGATATTCTGGACTACTAGTAACATGTGCAAAGTCCCATTTTTTTGAAAATTTCTGAAACAACTGACTAGTAAATTGAGTACCACTGTCAGAAATAACTTTGTGTGGACTACCATGGACTGAGGAATGATGCTTCAACTTAGTAATAACAGCAACTTAGTAGTAAATCAATCTCAAACCAGTTCAAACAATGGTCTACCAATACCAAGTAATGCTGGTTGTTACACTCAAATGTATCAGTGGCTACTGTTGACCAAGGTAGTTCAGGAACTTGACTTAGCTGAAGTGGTCCTTTTTGCTGAACAAGAAGAAAGTACTTTGTCAATGTCTTTTGCCCTTCTTTTGGTAGATTCAGAGCCTGGGTGACCACAATGCAAAATCTGGATATATTTATGTTGTAAGGAAGCAGGAAGAGCAATTTTAGGACCTTTGAAAATAATGCCATCTTCTATCAACATCTCATCTCTGTAAGGAAAATAAGTTGCACTTCAAGTGGTACACTAGATTGCTTTGACAGCCATCCAGCATTAATGTAGTGGTTGAGCTTTTGCAAAATTGGATCACTTCATAGGTTCATACTAGGCCAACTGCCCTTGCAAGCCATTTTAAGCCTAGCCAATTATCCCCTGTGAGATTCAAACCCTGCACCTTGTGTTTATAAAGCAAACACCTTAACCATTAGGCCACTCTCCCAACATCTGTCAGCTCAAGTCTCATGGTAGAAAAATTACACACTTCCATGACATCAAAGTCAAAATTCTCTGCATGAAGCTGTTCCATTGTATTTATGGATGATCTGGATAAAGTATCAGGCAGATAAATAAGTTTGCCTTTTGTATAGACCATTTTGAAGTTGTACTTTTGCATTTTGAGCATCATTCTTTGTAATCTCGCTGGAGCTGAATGCATAGGCTTCTTTAAAATAGTAACTAAAGGTTGGTGATCAGGTTCAGTCTGAATAGCTCGACCATAGATACAATCATGAAAATTTGAACATGCAAATACTATTGCCAAACATTCTTTCTCAATTTGACCATATTGCATTTCAGTTTTGATAAGAGTTCTAGATGCATTGGCTACTGGTCTGTCTTCTTGAAGAATGACTGTGCCAAGACCAAATTTTGAAGCATCACAGAAAAGAGTTACTGGTTTATTGACATCATAGTATGTTAATGTAGGTGAGGTGGCAATTTTCTGCTTAAGGTCTTCAAATGCTCTATGGTGCTGTCCCCACCAAGACCATGTAACATTTTTGTGCATCATCTCTCTCAAAGGTGCTGTTAACTCACTGAAGTCTGGTATAAACTTGTCTAAATAGTTGAGCATATCCAGAAAATGTTGTAGAGCTTGAACATTATCTGGTGCTGGCATCTCAAGAATGGTTGCTTGTTTGGACGGGTCTGTTTACGTGCCGGTGCTGGTAAATAAATTACCTACATATGTAACTTCTGGTAGTCTGAATTTGCACTTCAGAGGATTCAGCTTTAAGTTCACTTCACATGTTCTGTCTAGAACTTTCTTAAGGTTAATGTCATGCTCTGCTTCACCATTGCCTCCAACCAATAAATCATCTACTATTATGGCACAAGTATAACCTGAAAAAAAATTGTTCCATTGCACACTGAAAGACTTTACTTGCAGAATTTATTCCAAATGGCATCCAGAAGAATCTATATCTGCCAAACAGGATACTGAAAGTTGTCAGTAATGAGGATTTGCGATCAAGCGATCATTTGCCAAAATGAACTTTTTGCATCTAAGAAAAAGCAGTGTCATCTGGTATCAGGGCTGCAACTTCCTCAACTGTATGCATTGGATGATGCGGTCTCTTTAATGCTTTGTTCAAATCTATTGGGTCAATGTATATTCTGATTTTGTCTGAGCCCTTTTTGTGGGCTGCTACCATGGATAACACCCATTCAGTTGGTTCTATAACTGGACCAATTACACCTCACTGCACCATTTTATCCAACTAAACTTTAACTCTATTCTGCATAGTTATCAGAGCTTTTCTTGCTGGTCTGACCACTGGACTGATCTCTGGGTTTAACTTAATAGAATACACAATGGGAAGTTTGCCCAATTTGTCATTGAAAACATCAGCATAGTCTCAGAAAATGGCTTCAGTAAAATTGGAACTAGGAGATGTGCTTATGTGATGAACTTCTTTGGTAAAAGAAAGCAGGCTCATTCTCAAACTGTCTCTGAGACCCAATAATGACTGCATAGGTCTTTGGTCTACATAGAATAACAAGCTGTAATAGTTCCTAACCAAATAACATGGAAGAACTACTGAGCCTTCAGTTTAAATTTCTTCACCTCCATAAGTAACAAGTTTAACACAACTAGTTACACTGAGTTGTTCATTAGCTATCATCTTAGCAAATGTATCTGGTGATATAACATTACACTTTGAACCAGTGTCTACTTTGAGCTCTGTTGATTTACCATTGATCTGGACAGTACAATGTACTTCATTGTTTGTCAGCAGATACACTGCATCATCCCTTTCACTAACTACCGATATACCATCTACATAGAAAGTAGAAATGCAGCTCTCTATTTGATCAACTTGCTTTTTCGAGTGACCCTTCTTTATAACTGTGTGAGGTTTACTTGATTTGCAAAACTTTTGAAAACCATTCCATTTTTTACACTTGTGGCATTGCTAACCAAATGCTAAGCATTTCTCTCTTTTAGACTCATGATTGGCACCACAATTACGACAAGTTAACAATAAAGCTGGACTTGGGTTTTGTTGGCTCACACTTGTACTGCACTCTGAATGCTCCTTTCTTAGAACTTGCTAGAAAACTACGTGGTTTCCCTGGTGAACTAGCAGGGGCTGTGGCTGCCATGTGCTTAGGTCTGCTTTTGCTTGCCGTGTGTTTCATGGTGTATACATTTGCTCTAGAGCCTGCTGAAACCTTAATCTTATCACTTGCAAGCATACTTGTGTGCCTTTCTGCAACTTCATGGATATGACAAATCTCAATAGCTTTGCTTAATGTTAAATCACTGTCATGAAGCAAAATCTTTCTCACAACAGCACTATTAATACCACACACAAGCCTGTCCTTTAACTCCTCTTTTAGGTCACCAAATTGACACATTTTAGCTTTGTTTCTCAGGCCAGTTATATAAGCTGCAAAAGTTTCACCTGGTTTCTGATCTCTTGTATATAACAAATGCCTCTCTAATGTAATATTTGTCTGGGGGTTACACATTTCCCTGAATTTTTATTTCAAACACTCGGGGTCTTCCCTTGATTCAGCATGTACAACAATATGATGGATTTCACCTTTTCCCTCATATACTGCTGTTGCATACACAAATAAACACTCTCGTTCAATGGCCTCTGACCCAGCTAGGGTTAGCAAAATAAGTGGCCTGGTGCATGCATCTTTGTCAGAATAAGCTGCTTGTATAAAAATATCGTACTCTTGCACAAATATTCTTAAATTCTCTGCAATATTCTGATCAAATACAAGTGGTGAGGGGTTTCAAAATCCATCTGCCATATTAACACATACCAGTGAAGGCTTTTGCAAATACGCAAGAACATACACACACATATACATATGCCAGAAATTTATACCAGCACTTGTAACTATGCCCAATAGCCTCTGAATAACTGAACTTTGTGAAATAAGTCTCTTGGGCACTGTAATACTCTTGAAATCATTGTGCTATAAGAAATAACCTCTTAGTGTAAGAAACATCTCAAAATAACTGCACTGTGTGAATGAACTGTGTAGAAGAAGCTCAGGATAAGAAATATTTTGAAGTAATTGCACTTTGTGAATAAAAAATACATAGCACACTGAAACTTTGCCAAAATGGTGGTACTTTGCTAATTAACTCTTTACAGTGCAAGAAACACTCTGTAATGGCGGCACTTTGGGAATAGACACACCCAGCAAAATAAACTTTTTGAAATGGCTGTATTTCGACTGCACTTTACAAAATAGTTGCACTTTGCACACAAATAAACTCTTCAGAATAAATACACAGTAATAAGCACACACTGCAAGCACTTTTACACACTTTGAGATACTTCAAATAACTTTAGTTATGCCTTGAATACAATGCAAAATAGTATTTATACCAAAACACAGCACTTTGCAAAAACACATGCAGTCGCCTAGCTTTATTTACGCTTAATGTGCCCTTTTCTGCCCTTATTATGTTTGTTTGGCTCATTTAATCTCATTTCATGCCCACTGTACTTTTCTTGTGCTCATTTTACTCTATACATGCCCATTTTCCTTTAAACATACTCGTTTTGCAATTCTGAGGTAATTTGAAATCCCTTATGTGCTTTTCTAACAATCATTTTATCCAATATCTTAATCTTAAACATTTAATTTAATTAATAAACCTTTTGTGCCTCCCACTTGTTTAATAATGCAGTCTGTGCCATTGTAATGCTCCATTTTATCTTTTTTATAAAATAAACTGTTAATGCAAGTTTTCATTACCTTTGTTTCTTTTTCATGCTCGTTTCTCTCAGTTTACCTTCGCTTTACTGCTGCATCTGGTAGTTCAGAATATCTGTCTCTGGAATCCCAATTCTAACACCATGTCACTTGTCTAGTCAGGATACAATAGCCGAGACTTCATGGGTTCTGTTCAAGCAGCTTTATCATGTACAAACACATCAGGAATGATGCTTAATAACTTTAACGTAGATAGAAACAAACTAGCTATTACACTCATACATGCTCACTGTCTGGCTGCACTCTCAAAATAGCATTGAAGCCAGCATGTGCTGACTATTTATATGCATGTTCAGTCCTTGAAATGCTTCTTAAAGATACAGCACACATACTGTATTCTACAAGTAGGAACAAGAAATAAAAAACGTTTCTTCTGCAATACATGCTGATAAATGCAAGCTTGTGAGTAAGCAATCATTAACTGTCTACTGTGTGCATCAAACATATATGTAATCCTAAGTCACAATGGCATGTGCGAAAGGCAGGACAGTTGGGTCTACTTCACGTTGTCGTAAGCTGACAATATTGAGTCTGATATTGTCGGCACGACAATATTGAAAGTGAAGAATATCATGCAAGTAAACGGAAATCTCCGTAAGGTGAGATTTACATTTACCTCAATGTAGTGCTGTCTCGGAGTTGGTATATTTAAGTGGGGGGGGTGTGGAGGGTGCAGGGGGGCTTGCCCTCCTGCCTACACCAATTTAGTTTTTTTTAATTTGTTTTTTTTTTTACTTTATTCAATGTTTTACTTAATCTATCAACAAAGTTCGACCTTTATTGATTTGATTAAGTAAACTTTCGATAACATGATATAGATGCGGGCAGTCATCATTATTAAGACAGGGTGGTTGTGGGAGGAGTAATAGGAGGCAAGTCTGACACCAAGGAAGTGAGTGTGTACAAGTACGAAACACATATAGCTAATAAAGTATACAGTACTCAGGGCCCAGTAACAACAGATATGTAGCACTCCACAGTACTGCTTAGATAGCTTGCATGTATGTTAGGTGGAATGGGCAAGTGATTTTTTTTTCAATGTGTGTGTGTGTGTGTGTGTGTGTGTGTGTGTGTGTGTGTGTGTGTGTGTCTGCATTAACACAATCGAGCACTGTGCTAACACTACATCTTGGCATATTGGACAGGTGTGAGCTGTGCATGGTAGAGTAGTCTGTTCAGCATCATCCCCCAACCTTGAAAACCACCTCTGCCGGGAGTTGCACTGCTACTTCCCTGGTCCTTTCTTGAAGCTGGGCGCTACCTGAACATGAGTGATATCTGCTGGATGAACTATGCTTGTGACCACATCCAGGACCATGACCCTGTGGCCTACCATCTCTGGGTGTGGACATCACAAGCACTGAGTTCCAAAGTGCTACTGTCAGAATCACCTATGATAACAAGCAATAAACACAACAAAGAAAAATTGGGAATTAAATCGATCAAAGCTTTTTCTTATACGAAAGGTATGTTGAGCTCTAATAGATGCTAAAGCAATACTAATATTACTCTCAATAAAACCTGAATCTACCTTATATACAGTAATAATAATAACAAATATGTGCTTACCATGTGCAGGTGGACTTGTAGACTGCAATCCAGATGTCTTTGTATGTAAAGAAGGGAAATGAAAGGATGTTGATATGTATCACAATGCAAATGAAACAATAATCAGAAAGCAACCCCCTTTACTTGTGGAGATGAAGAATGATCTCATACAAAAATCTACTAAACAGTTAAATTTCTACCCCCAAACACTCTCCTCTATCTCCCTATTACTGTGTTGTCTGACTCACACCTATCACTAGCTCTAGATATATCACACATATAAGATATGTGCATATAAAGATATATACAATAACACAATTTTTCTTTTTACTTTACAAAGCTGAAAGTTCTGCTTGAGACACTTTCGGTCTGTTGTCCACATCAGCACCAGTATCAAGGATTCTGTGTGAACTCTCTGCCGAGCTATCTGGATCTCCGACAGTGGATAGGACTCCTGTGTTTCAGTTAGTGGTGGTTCGGTAGCAGGGTCACCACCCATGGCCAGCCATACCTGGGCAACTACAGTCACTCTTCAGTGGGCAGATATAATCATATCACTTGCCCTGTGTCATTTACGGGAGTAATTTCTCCAGTGACAGAAATGCTGTCTTTGACTATCTGTTGCTATATCCTGTCTCAGGCACATTGGTCACTTTTATCTCACTCTCTAAAATAAAAGCTCCATGGTGATGTAAGGCCTGGAAAATTACCCCATTTTATGCATCAGTGAATTGCATTTTATGGGGTAGAGATTTCTTCTTGGGTGCCATGTCCCTGTATGAGATAAAACAGAAATCAGAGACAGAATTAAATTTATAATACACCAACAGAATGGCTATGAACTCAACTATGTATGAATGTATGCATCCATCATGCACCCAACAATTTAAAAGGTGATGCTCCCTATCACTGCTCACAAGTTAAGACAGCCCCCAAAATATATTAATATAATAACAACAAATATAACAGTTCTGTAATGGAGATAACCATTGCATAACTGCATAACACATTGCATAATTAACAATAATAATACACAATGTAGAAGTAGAAATGCAGAAAACTATAATAGTGTCATCCCCACTGGAGTGGAGAGCAGCCAGGTAGAAATCACAGCCTTAACACATTTTTTGGGTACACATGTAAAAATACCTGAGCTTGCTATGAAGTTATACTACACTCTTCTACAGTAGCTGTTCAAATTCCAAAAAAACAAAGCCTACAAAATATATGTCAGGTAACATTCTTTACCAAACTTTGTAATGCAGACAAATAACTGTATATATGGGCTATGCCAACAGTTAAGGATAAAAAAGCAGACAGATAAAAAATGTGTTGTATTGGAAATTGCAATTCATCCTTAATGTTACACTAAAAGCATTCTGTAAGAACTAGCAACATACCTTGAAAAGAAAACAGTTTATAAAGTAGATAAATAGTGTGTGCATTTAGCAGTATCAAGCTCTTTGGATCCAAACTTTCTCCCCACTATGATACAAGTGGATTAAGTACACAATTACCTTTATATAGTGCAGAGTCAGACCTCTGAGCACTGTGAGCATGCAAATGAGGTGGTAAATCATAATAAACACCGCAATTTGCACTAAGTACAGAGAAGGAAACATGGTATAAGGAGCTACAATGATTGCATGCACATGCCCTATCATGGGAAGGATGAGCATTGGGAAGTGTTACCTGCCTGCGGCTTAGAGGTGTTTATGATTAGTCTGATCATAGGAAGAATTAGCGTTTCATAGTTTTCCCTCTTTGGTGTGCACTTACTGAGGTCATGTCAGGCAGAAGAGACTTACCAAAAAGTCTAAAAGTACGGTGACTGAGCAACAATCCTAAAATTCAAATGCCATTTTAGTGACCACAGTTAGTGTCCCTTATTAAGAAATATTGTGCATATTCAAGGGAGTACATTAAATATTGATACAGATACCATATGCAATAAAAGGCAGATAGTATTGTTGTTAGGAGAGCATAGATAAGGAAATTAGGTACTATAAAGAAAGATAGGAAAACAATTTCATTGTTTGCAGTCTTTGTTTAATATGTGAGTACATGTGTATCTTTACTGCTGACAATATCCTAATCATCCAAGCATTTTGTGACAAATGAGAAAGGACAACTTTCATAACTTGTTCCTGTTGCAGTTTCAGTGTGACTTGACACAATGTTACATTTTGCATATATCTAAAGACTTTTACTTCTTGATACTATACATAACTGTCTGTGGCAAATATGAGTAATGATCTTAAATGATTGTTCTTAATACTATGGTTTGATGGTTCAAATTTGTACAACTTTCTGTTACAAGATAAAATTGAGGAAACATCAGAAATGTGTATTTAAAGTACTAGTTTTGAAATGTGTATTTTTATTTTTTCCTTTATCATTTGCATTCTATTTGGCATTGTGCTCTGCTGAATGGCAGTAGTCAGTTAGTAGCAGTGAATGGCAGTTCACTTTCCAAGGCAAAAACTGACAATTTTAATTTAAAATGTCATCAGTAGTGCAATTCATACTGGCACTGATGCAGTTTTCACAGCATTCTGGACAATACTAAGCAAAGAAATTCAAGCAACCACACACCTATCTCTGTGACATAATGTGTAAATGTATTGAGTGTAGAGAAATGGTACAGGTGATGCAGGATTTGACACCTGTTCACGTATTACTTTATTGAGGGTGGTCAGGATAAATATCAACACTCATTTTGATGTATGAATCTGTTGAGGTAGGAAATTCAAGTAAGGTCAGCACTGACTAAAACTGACAGACAAATATCTCATTTGAAAGGATGCCAATATTAATTGTGTGTGATGTGCGAAAATTAAAGCATTTCTGCTGTCCTCTGTCCCCTTTTAGCTCCCATGGCATTATCTAAAAGTCCTGATATTTTGAGACATAAATGGTAATAGTGATGAGGCAAGGAGATGTGAGAAGGTTGAATGTGTCAGTGTACTGCAATAATAGCTCTGCTCATTGGTAGATATACACTTTGATTCATTTCATGTTCCTCTAAATTGTTCAAAATAATTTTTGCAATTTTTTTTTGTATTAAATATTGCCTTCTGTATTTGCTTGCCACATGGCAATGCACAATCAAGTTTCATGGCTTAAAGGAAAAAAGTGAAATACTTAATCTTTCCTGCCATCAGTAGTGAAAATAAGCCTAGCATTGGTGTGCAGCCATCAGCACCCTGGATAGTAATGGTCCAGCTCTGTGGTACAGGGTATGAATTAAATGAATTGAGAGAAATAAGACAGATGATTCAGTGTTTGAATCCTGTTTACAGATCATATTTCAATTGTTCTCAATATGTGTTTTCTTTGTAATCCACATTTCTTTACTGCTTGGCAGCACACAAGCAGGGTTCACTAATAAAAGAAAAAAGTGAAAATTTTAATTTAGGCTGTCTTATGTAGTGCAAACACTCCTGGCAACAGTGCACAGATGCATTCAGTGATGAAATTCCTCATCTCACATAACTATTCCTGTGGTACAATGTGTAATTCAAGTGAATGGACAGAAATAAGATGGGTAATGCAGCATTCAATTGCAGTTAATTATTAATTTTACATAGGGTGATTTGAATGCATATTCACACACATTTATTTTTATCAATGTGTTTTTGGGTAAAACTCCAATACTCTCAGTATTGCTAACAGCATGTGAGCTGTTATCTATGTAGTTTCACATTATTTGTCATTATTTATAAGTCTTTACAAAAAATATGTATTATCATTCCTTTTGGTAAAAGTGATGTTCCTGCTAACTACCACATCAATAGTAACAATGTAAGTATGCACTCAGTGGTGAGAGACCTGTGCGCACAGGTTGACAGCTACCTTACCTTTGACCACCATGTCTCCACAGTGGTAAGAAGGGCATTTTATATTGCTCATCTCATAATTCAGGGCATTGCCTCCAGAAAAAAAGAAGTTATACTTCCCTGTACTCTTCCCTCATCAGGCCAATAATTGAGTCCATTGCCCTTTTAATATGTATCTTTCTAAGCACCTGCAGCAGGAAAATTCAAGGATTTCACTATCTGTCTTATGGGGATCATCTGACATCACTGTCACTTTATTCTGTTTCATACAGACTACTCAGAGGTGATCTCTGCCTTGCATATAAGGCAATTTCTGACCCTGCGATATTGCAAATGCTTCATATCTGAAAGTCAAATGGTGCACAGGTTACTCACTCTAAAGACCTTAACCTGGTATACAACATTAATAAAATCTGCAGGAGGGACAGATTTGTCTCCCAGAGGTTACCACACTTTTGAAACATATGTACACGTCATGTCAGACAGAGTACCTCATTTGGCTCTCTTCAAACAGTCTGGACGATTGGATTGGTTACTGTAAATTCACCCCTTGGGTTCCACCTGTGTCCCTCTTGGTCAGGGGCTATATGTGCTGATCATGGAAATAAGGATAAGAACTTGGCTAGGGTTGTAAGGGCCTGAGGGCCATTAGCTTAGTAACCTCCTATGATACTATGATCATATGAAAATGTGTTCTACCAAAGTACATTGCTGATGTTGGAAGGACGTATTAGAAAGATGAATGTCTCACTTGAATGCACTTCTTGCTTTGATCATTGCTACATATACCCATTGACTGAATTCATTAAACTGTCAGCTTTTTTGACTCTCATATATTTTTGTAATGTCTTTTGCATTTACACTCTTCTTTGCAGAGTGCAAGCACAGTTCACTGCTTAAGGAAAAAAAGTAGAAATGTAGTTTAGGCTAACTTATGTAGTGCAAACACATCCAGAAATGGTGTGCTTTTGTCACTTACCTATGTCTGTGGCAGAAGGTATAAGTGTAGTGACCTTAGGTAAAGAACACAGGTGAATAAGAATTTGAGTCCAGCTAAAAAACACTTTGACAAAGAGTATAAAAATCCTATTTATCACAACATTTTGATTAGGAATACAAAATTAAAGACAAATGAGAATGATACACACCTTTATTGCAAGCAATGTATCAGTAATGCTTGCATAACTAAATTTTTCTATTTAGCATATACCATTAATGTTTCACACATAACCTCAAGCTAATGTGTGTACAATTTCTTAAACATGACAATTATGATATTGTATTAAAATGCACTTGTATATGGATGATGGTCACAATAGTCATCACATATCCTATGTGTTTAAGACAGTATGTCTTGTGATGTATGTATGTAACAAATATTACTCAGGTCATTCATGCAATGCCATCCATCTGAAATATATGTACAAACAGAAATACTGCCTTTTACATATAAATGCATTCCAGGGATTACAAGTCTCTCTAGCTTTCTCTCTCTCTCTCTCTCTCATACACAAACACACACACACACACACACACACACACACACACACACACACACACACACACACACACACACACACACACACATGCAGGGCTCTGTGAAGTATATCTCCATTCATTCCTTTTCTGAAATTAGTGTATTTCTAATTACCATGCTTAAAAGAAAGTTCTCCTGTGGCAATTAGAAATAATAAGCTCAATTTCAATTTTTGCATTCTTTTTCCCATTGATTCAATACTCAGAACTTAACTGTAGCTATGTATAAATCCTAACATCAAAATGTGTCACAATACATCCTAGTTATCCTTCCAAACACCAAGGATTACTATTCAAGTCATTAAGCATTTCATTGTTGAACATTGGAATATGTGTCAAAAGGTAAAGCATAACCCATGGCAAATCTCAATGTTATGTTTTACACCTTTATTGCTATTTAATGTAAGTAGTGCTGGTGTGTCTGCTAAGGAATCCATATGCTTTCAATTGCACAAACACAGTTGTCAGAACTCTGTGTCTTTGCACACAATCTGTTACATGCAAGATCTAAACTGGACACCAATTCAGACATATATTATTAGTTTGACTTCTGTAGGCATGGCTGGCAATGGAGAGAATACTACTAAATTTAGTAAATTGGGTTTTGAGAAGTCCAGGATATTTGTGTCACTCCTTGTGAAGTGCTACAGCCATAGGCTGCAGGGGGATTATACCGGGTCTTACTATAAGGCTAAGGCTTGGAATAGTTTGGCCAAGGCTGTCTCTAGTGCAATTGACAATCCTCACACTGGGAAATAATGCCTTCCCCACTATAAGAAGTCCAAACAGAACCTCTTAAGCCAGTGGGAGGATGACTATAGGACAATGCAATTATATATATATATATATATATATATATATATATATATATATATATATATATATATATATATATATAATACCTTCACATCACATATGGATGTGCCAAAGGAGTACAATAGTAAATTATGATAGCTGATAATGTATTGCCAAAATTGCATTAAAAAAAATAAAGTAATGTGGCATGTCATGGATCTAATTATATCCCTTTTTGTCTATCCCACCCTATCTCTCTTTTTTGAGGGGGTTATAATTTACTAACATTCTGCTATTTGCATACCTTGCTGCTGAAAACAAAACTACCCACAACACAGAGAGGTAGACCGACCACTATGGCTTGGTCCACCATTCCCCCACAGGCAGCAGCACAGACATCCAACATTTTTGGTTTATTACTTGTCAATGTTGCCTCCACAAGCCCTGCCTTACCTGCTCAATCTGTACCAGGTACCTCTGCCCAGCTGCTGGTGCAATGGTATGCTCTGGGATCAGTAACAGTGGAGGTGACAATTTTGTCACCCAGCAGGAGCTGACAGGGCTGATGGATGATGTCATGGAGAAGGGCGTTGGTTCATGTATTGGCAGAGTTGAAAAGGTCCTTTGTCAGATTGCAAAAGTGATGTCATGTTCAGCACTGACCCAGACAGCTGATACAGAAGACAGTCATGACAGTTCTGAGGGTTAGGACTGGATTCTCACTGAACTCAAGCTAGCCATTGGTGTGCCTCTGATGTCCCTTACCTATCCCCAGTCATGGTGTCTCCCAACCATTTGTCTCCATCACCATCCCTGTCTCTCGTGTTTGTTTGCACATGCTTTATACTCTACCCAACATACCTGACCGTCTCATTCCTAATCACCCTCCACAGCATTCCTTTGTCTCTATCCCACTCAAAAAGCATTCTTGTCCCACAAAAAATAATTGTACTCCATACATAACTCTCCACCTATGTGTCATCTTGACACATTTAATTTGGTGAAATTGGCCAGACAACATTATTTTGTTATTGTCCCCCATCACTGGTATGAAGACTCTCCAAAGTCATAAAATTATGTGCAGAATTGTATAATTATATTGTGAAGAAGTGGATAGCTATGGTGCTCTCCCACCACCCTTTTGCAAATCCCTATATTCTTTCCCCATGTCCTACCCTCTGTTGCCAACCCCATTTTTACCACTGTCCTAGCCACCACTTTTTCACACATTTCATATGATCAAAAAATATATTTACACATAACACACATAGCCAGAAATACCCCATGGAAAAGCCTTTACCTAATTTCCTCAGCGTTTCCCTAGAGGTTGGCATAGTGCAACATTGCTGAGTGATGGTGAATGTTGTTTAACTTCCTATTTCAAAAGCTGAAATTTCAATTTCAGCTGCAGTGGTCTTCTTACTTTTATACTAATCTGCTTAAAGTCACTGTGCTATGGGAATACAGAATAAAGGCAGAGTAAAGGCAGTACTGTGTAACAATTAATGTAACAGGTCTTAGGGTGCTGGCTGTAATAAACTAGGAAATCATATGTGGTATGTTGAGATAATTACCCTATTTGTAGACTAATGTTTTGCATAGTGTCATGAGTTTGATAACAGTTGTAGGTCAAATTATTTCATGACGTTTCATTTTCCAGTCATTTAAAGTGCAAACATCTGTATTTCTCTCCATTTACATTTCATTAACATACCATTTGAATAGTGCAGCAAGACAGCATTTGCAAAACAATTACAGCCTCAACAGAGAGACTTATTAATCCAACCATATTCTGCTTATGTCTTTGTCTGTTGCACTCTCTTACCACTTATTTCTTCCTATAGTAAGCACTTTATTGTACAGAACATGTCAGCTGAATAATGATTTAATAAGTAAGTGTAACACACTATACAGATGTTCCTACATCTAACAAAGCACACTGCTGCTATTCCTTACTGCATCTGTCTCTATCTTTCTCTCTCTGTTCACCCCTTCAGTAAGTTGTCACAGTCTTTCAATTACGTTATTTAAATGGTGCACAATATCAATTTCATTGTAGCATGATGAGATAATGCTCACATGTACAAATAGATCGTTTTGACCCCCATTCATGGGTACTAATCCAGGCTTTAGCTAAGTGTTGCTGACTGTTTTTGGTACACTGTTTTATGTGTACCTGTTGGTCACATATTGTTATAAACCACCATTATCCTACTACTGTCATAAGCTACATTGTCCCTGCCTCCATCTCACCCTGTTGATCTATCTTCAACATTCTGTGTAATTATTCTATCTCCTCTGCATTTAGGCAATGTCTGGCACTGATCACAAACTGCAACTAAGGCTAAATGGAAGTACTTAGGTTATGACAATATCTTGAGAGTTTTTGCCTTTGGCCACATTACTGAGGTGCACTTCACACTTGCTCTGCTTGGCTGTTTGGTCAGTTTGATATACTTTTCAATGAGCTGAAGAGTTGAATGTACAGATTACAGTTTTCAATAGGGTAATTAATACATACATTCTTGTTTTCTGAATTATGTTCTCACATGTGGACTTTTGGATGTGACTTCCTAAGTGGTGTACTTAGATAACACTTAGGTCTTCATTTTTTTTTAATTGAGAAAATGTTTTTGAATATTTTCTGTGACACCTGTGATGGTAAATGGTGTCTGCACTTTTCCTTAACACACGTTATCATGTTGCTATATTAATCTGCCAGCTCCCTATCATGAAGCCTGTCTTGTACCGATCTTGCCTTAATGATTATGTTGATAAAGCAAACAGTAACATAACACAAATATGTGCAGAAATGAAATGCATACTAATGTGTTATTGCTCCTGTCCCAAAGTGTTCAACTTTTCCCAAAAATTCTGTGTCGTCCTATAATCCTCTTTGATTCAAAACTGTTTCCATAAGTTATGTTTCTACCAACAATAACATGACTAGTCCCTTATGTGTTTCATAATACACCTGCAGCATAAATGTAAGGCTTGACTAAATGCAACTGTCATGACAAATATGTAAATCATGACACCTGAAACATGATCATAACACATATTTTTTCTGTATTCCATCAGATCCACAAATGGTTGTATGTATATAATGTTTCTTTGCATGAAAGGTGTCACAGAGCACCACAGACTACTGCTAATTCATATTCCAAGTTCTCCACCTCAAAATATGATTATACTTGCACTAATATTTTGCCATTATCAATGCAACTGATGCTCTTTTGGCAGAGAGTAAAAACAAAAACAAAAACAACAAAAAAAATTTTGTTTAGGTTGCACAAAGTTTGCATGTCTGTAATCAGTTTTAACAAGTTACCTTGATCTCAGAGCTATACTGAGTTAATTCAGTAGGTTAATGTATATCTGCTGTTCAATAGTTAAACTTGTAACTTTGTTATAAGTTTGGTTAACCTATTCACACATAGTCCATCAATGTTAATCTGCAGTGCACTGCCCTGTGTAGGAGGTGTCTGTTTGTCTTGTCAATGCAGAGTGTGTAATCACGAGACAAGACTAGTGTGCAATTATCCCAGAAGTAAGTGCCAAGAGAGTTTAATTGATAATCTACTGGTTTACAGCTCTGATTATCTTGGGTATACCATTCTGTGAAGCAGATACATGCCCCTCACAGTAATGCAAAGTACATGAAGGACACTATGTAAATTTTAACACAAGTATGTAATTACATAGGACCATCAGAGTACTGTTACATTGTCCTGTGCACACATGTGCATTTGTCCCAAAACCTGTGATGTACAGTATCATCTGTTCCAAACAATGGATTTTCAACAAATAAAAATGTGCTTTTTCAAGACATCTCCTGCCATGCTTGTAACTAATATTGTGCTCTCTAGATTGTGCAGCTAGATAAATATGAGGTTCAGTACTGATGTTAGAAATGTGTGTGTGTGTGTGTGTGTGTGTGTGTGTGTGTGTGTGTGTGTGTGTGTGTGTGTGTGTGTGTGTGTGTGTGTGTGTGTGTGTGTGTGTGTGTGTGCGTGTGTGAAGTTTGGTGCTGTATTCACTTCCCATGAGGGGAATTCATTTTGCACTTTTAACAGAAACATTCTCTCTGCAACACACTTATGAAGTCATCCTATCAAGAGTGCATTCTATCCCCTTAAGAGCCAGACTTCTCCTGTGGTGCTTGCGACTAATAATGTGTTCTCTAGATTGTGTAACTAGATAGATAGGAGGTGTGATTCTCAACATGGAAAACTTGCATATGAGTATGTGTAACACTTGGTGCTGTATCCACTTCCCATGAGGGGACTCCATTTAACTGTACACACAGCATCTTTATCCCACTGTTAAGAAAAATATCCTCTCTGCAACACACTGATGAGGTCATCCTGTCAGAAGTGCACTCTGTCCACTTAAAAGTCAGACTTCTCATGTGGTGCTTACAATTAATTATATGCTCTTTAGATTGTGTAACTAGATAAGTGGGATGTTTGATGCTCAATGTGGGGAATGTGTGTGTGTGTGTGTGTGTGTGTGTGTGTGTGTGTGTGTGTGTGTGTGTGTGTAGCACTTGACATTGTATCCACTTTCCATGACAGGAGTTCATTTAACTTTACACATAGCTCCCTAAACCCACTTTTAAAAGAAACATCCTCTCTGCAGTACAATGAATAGGTCATTCTTTTCCAAAGTGCAGTCTCACACTTTAAAAGTCAAACTTTTCCTGTCGTGTTTGCATTTCTTGCACTGTTCTCTAGAATGTATAGCTAGATGGTTAGGAGGTTTAAGTGCAAAAGTTATTAATTTCTACAGCTGTGTGTGTGACTGTAAATCAATTCAGGATTGATTTTCACACATTTGCAGTGGCAAAATGTATAACCCCAGATGGCTGTAAAAGTAATTTTACCACACACATCTCCTTGACAATTCACTGCTGATTTAATCCCTTCATAGATGCTGTATGTCTCATTTTTACTTAGAATTCTGATGTGATTCTGACTGCTGATAATGTGCTGCATAGATTATGTAACTTGATAGGTAGGTGTTTTGAGTCTGTTCTTGCTTAAATAGTGTGACTGTGATTACTGTTACAGTTGGTTACCTCACAAGTACCTTTATGTACACTGCTACTTATGAAATGTATTTGCAGTGGCACAGTGTTAAACTAACAAATTCTAGCACCCCCAGGGAAAATACATTTTTGGCAACAGAATGATTACATAATGCTGCCATAGCTGCAGTATCCTGCAGTTATGGTATGACTTCTGTGGTGTGTGACTTTGATACTGTGCTTTGTAGATTGTGTACCTACATAGGTAGAAGTTGGAGCCCACCTGTGAGCGTGTCTTTCACATTCATACCATGTAGACTACTCTTCAAATACATATATGATGTGTATCTGTATAGTGTTATTGTGCCCTTTGACCACTTTTTAGCATAAATATCCAGTTAATCAGCAATGGTGATATCATCTATTCAGTTGTGTTCTGTCACAGTTGTACAGCAACAGGTCATGTGGCACTTGCAATTCAGGCACTAATCTCTAGCTTGTGAGCTTAGGTAGTTACTTGAAATCCAGCCATTGTGCCAGTCTTATTGTGACTGTACATGTCAGTAACACTATTGTCAAAAACATCTGCTGTGTACATGTATAGATGGAGATTCATCTCGCAATAAGTTATGATAATTTCTTAACAATAATGCTTTTATTCAGTGTAATGATGATGTGATTACATGTTGCTTACATAATATTTGTAGTAAGTGTTCTCCTCTAGCAGGAGGGATTGAGACAATATTTTGTATGCTGTTGCTTTAGTACAGCAGTTACAGGCACACATATCCCTTGAAACAATAAGTAGTGCCTTGAAATACCAATAAATCTCACAAGTGTAGTGGCGCATCTACTGTGATACATTCACTCACTACAATATCATCTATTTTCTGTAGTGAAATGCTCAGGTGTTCAACATCCACAGCCAGGGACTGTTTGCATAGTGTGGCCTTATACTGTAATACATGAATGGCATCCACTGCAGTTATAATGTGTACATTTACAGTGGGAGAGGCCTCCACCATCCCTTTTATCTCAAAGACATGGTTTGCGACACATACATATGATGTAATAAATTAGCATAAGTGGAGTGCAAGACATCCACTGTGGCACTTGTGGTTCACCCATGTGTCATGTTGGTGAGTCAACTTATATAGCTTGTTCTTCAGTCCTTAAAAAGGGCAACATTGTATGAATGTACTGATGTTACACAAAAGCCATTGTATCTAGTTTTTCATATCCATTTTTATGCTGGACAATGATATATAATCATGAGTTGTGACTACATAGCACTGAAATGGTTATTCAGTGCATGTCATGCTGTGAGTGCTCCTGTGGTAGGTGTATTGATTACTGGCTTGTATCATATACCTACACAGATAGAATATGGTTCGGTTCTGGGACAGTGTGTGTACTATACAATGGAAACAGCTTATTTGGCAAAGATGCATAGATATTGTACTGCTTACTGTTGTGTGGACAGCAAAATGGGTAGCTCATTTTCAACAATCTGACTAAATCAAATTGTTCAAATTAAATTAATAACACCTTTCTTACTGCACACATTGATTTCAGTTATTTGTAACAGCCTCCACTGCTATCTCCTGTTGCACATGCAGTCAATGCAAAGGGTTGTAGAAAGCCTAGTATCATAGCAAGGTTTTGAATCTGCTGATATGTGTGTGTCAGATAGCAGTGGCTTACATACAGAAAATAGGTACGGCACAGTCAGAGGGACACCTTTTTCAGACTATAATCCTACAAGGTATGGCATCCATAACCCTTATAATAGGAAAGTGCTGTAATCCCTTGAAGGGTGTTCTTCATGACACTACTGATATGCATTTTTATGTGGTGTCCATAACTGGTATACATCTCCTTGATATCTGTTCTTGCATATGTTTGAAAATTATATGATACAAATGTTTATTATGCAGTTCATTACTCACAGGCATTACTTATTTCCAGAATAATTATGCTCTGTATTGCATGTCTTCAACCAAACATTTCTTTATTATTACAATTGTTTTCACCACTATAAACAACTTAATGGTAGATGAGGGCTTCTATTCAATGTTTATTACTGTATGGCATGCTGCTAGATCATCAGAAAGTGTGATTGGTCCTCTGTTATGACACTTTCTTGTGTGTTTGTGCTGTTGAATTGCTATTATGTTCCTTACCCTGTAATTCCATGTGAGCAGGATCAGTATAACAATGTCTGAGGTATGTGCAAGTTACCAATAGAAAATTTGAAATCATGAAATGTGATCCAATCTGTGTTGTCATTTTTCACTTATGCATGTTCAGTGTTATTATATCACCATTTAGCTTTTACATGACTAAACATAACATGCTTGTCTATTACACATTTATAGGTGATAAAACCCCTTCCTATGCGTGCCAATTACAGTTATTTGCAAACCATGTCCCTTTCTAATGTGCATGACACAACAGCTGTAAGGTTAATTTGTCCTTGTATGTACATGCTGAGGTAGAGAATACATCAGTGGTGACAAGTAACATAAGTACATTTCCTGTATATATACCTCATATGCAATAACTGCAGTCTATGCATTTATCCCATAATGTAACCCACATTTGTTACACTGCTACTTTATGTCCCTCTCACATCCTTTGTTAGCACTTCCACTTTTATTTATGTGCATAAGTCAGATATTTGTTACTGAGATTAATTACCATTATGTGAATATGGCAATATGTATGTTAGAAGTGTTTCTTTGACACTTTAGCACATTTTCCTGTGATAGTTGAGTGCACTTTTCCCATTTCCCCTCACTTTTTAATTATTTCTGCAGTACAAACAATGTTATTTATGTACAACTCCCCCCTTTCACTTGATGTCCTTCAGAATTCTTTTACTGTACTTCCCTTAACATTTCTGTTCTATGTGCATGCTCATATAATAGGTTTGCCTATAGGTAAGCTGGTTTATTTATGTTCTGTGCCTGTATTTTCAAGCACATTTCCATGGCCGTGGATGCTATTGCTGGCCAGGAAAGGTGATTGCAATCATGTAGGCATGATGAGCAGCATGCATGTTTGATTAGCATTACTACTCATTGCACTAACACATTTAAATCCTGTAGGCTTAGTGTGAAGCCTAAGCGATTGTTAATGAATTCCAGGGAGTATGTTTCATTGACACAGGTGAGTGAGGTTTTGGAGGGGGGTGAAAGTGTTTGTGCATGTGTTTGAAAGTTAGGGTTAGTGTCATAGATAAGTGCGGGGATAAGGTTTGTATGTTTGTGTGCAACTGTGTGCATTTTAGGGTTAGGGTCAGGATTAGGTTAGGGGATAGGTGCAATGCTGTTGTGTGTGTTTGTGCTTGGTTGTGTGTTTTAGCATCTTTTGTGTAATGGTAATGTTATGGGAAGTTTTTTTAGCTACCAGCAACCAACCCCTGCATCAAAAAATTGCTGTAGTGAAGGGGCAGCTCAGAAGATCTACCAGAATGGGTTCACTTAACCAGGATTTTGATAGTGAATGTCAGACCTTGAGGAATATGCTTATTAAGCGTGGATATCCACCAAATTTTTTGGATGACATCTTAATGGAAGTTGAGAGAAAGAGGATGTCAGGTAATTTCAAACCCATTTTGAATAGGAACATTTTTGAATTTAATAATGACTTGAATATTAGTATAACAACTTTAAATCCCATAGTGTAGAATGAATTTAATGTTAGCTTTTTAACAGCATTTTATAAGGATGCAAGCATACTGAGAGACATATTAAATAAAAATTGGGCCCTGATTAATGAAGATGTAACCCTCAGGACCAAATTAATGTTTAAACCTAAAATAACATATCGGAGAGGACCTAATATAAAATCAGTTTTGGAGAGGAATGTAAAACCCTGCAAACCTAACAAGGGTATGAAAAAATGTGGTAGATGTTCCAACTGTAAGTTCATCTTGACAACAACAACTTTTACTATCTCAGATGAACAATGCACTTTAGCAGGTAGATATGATTGCAATACAAAAGGAGTTGTCTATCTGGCGCAGTGTCAATCATGTATCTGTTTTTACGTAGGGAAAACAGAAAGACACTTCAAAGGATATACCAACACCAATACAGTATTAGCAAACAAAATAGTACAAATGCTTTGGCTAGACATATTATAGATGAACCTAGCCATCATTTTAAATACTTGATTATTGAGCAAGTAGTACTGAATATTAGAGGGGGCCCGTGGACTTTTAAATTGGAAGAACAGGAGCTCCTATGGCAACTGAGGCTCAATGCACATTCATATCTCGAACTTAATGACTACTGCTCAATAAAATGCATTTTAAAACTAAAATCATTATTGAGATAAAAATATGTAACATTATTGTGAGATATGTTAGTGAATATTATACTCATTTTAGTTTTATATCTATGAAAAAGTACATTGGAATATTGTTGTTTAATAATAGTTTGTAACCTGAATATGTAAGAAATTGCATTTAAAAATCACGTTATTATTTTAATGGGTGGATTTGTGATGTCATTAATTGACAAATGTATTTAAGCACTTATTTGTACTCCTTTTATTGTCTGAAGAATTTCATTTACTTTATGTGAACAAAAGTGCTCACAATTAAGGTGTTTTACTTATTTTTATGATCTACTGATTTCTTGGCTGCTACGAGGTGTCTAGTACTCCTGGGAAGGAATTTCTTTTCGTATTTAACCTTTCTGAGTCTTTTTTTTAGGTAAGGTGTAGAGTTATGACTGAGGAAGGGATAATATTAGGGTACCCTAACTATAATGCTGTCCCTTCCCCTAACCTTACCCCTACACTTTACCTTAAACAAAAATTCAGAAGAATTTGAGGTTATTGTTATGGGGGAGGGTTTAGAGTGAAGATTGGGAGAGGAAATAGTTTTTCTTTCTTGATCTTTTGTAGGTCAATCCTTAGGGCATTCGATATTCTTTACATTCAAACTTAATACTGGTATTTTTTATTTGACATTACGTGCATTCAATTATACAGAATACAACCCTATATATATATATATATATATATATATATATATATATATATATATATATATATATATATATATATATATATATATATATATATATATATATATACCAAATCCCCAAAAATACCAGCACTTAATTGTTCGTATAAAGTCCTTTATTCTCCAAATAGTATATATATATATATATATATATATATATATATATATATATATATATATATATATATATATATATATATATATATATATATATATATATATATATATATATATATATATATATATATATATATATATATATATATATATATATATATATATATATATATATTTGTCCCTATCATAGGGATGAAAGCTCTCAAAACTGAATGTTAAAACACCAAACAGGGAACATCTAAAACCTGTAAGGTTGAAAAACAGAAAAAAAAAAAAAAACAATGCCTATGCTTTTGCAGGGGACAAGCCCCCTCGCACCCCACATACCCCCTACTAATCATAAATGCAAACTTTGAAATTGCACTACAGCAGAGAAAGGAGCACAACCTCAGTCCCCACTGTACCATGATCCTGTACAGTCAAGGTCTTTGTTGTTAAACATTTCTGATTTTTTGATAATCCTGGTTCATTCAGGCTTTTGGCATTCGTTCTTGTGAGCTTTCATTCTTCAGATAATGGAGGCCAGGAAAACATTCTGAGCAGCACAAGCGCACACATGTTAAAATAACAGGCTTGCCTATGACCAAATCTGTTAAGTGTGCTAACGCAGATAGTACAAAGAGCTACATAAGGCAAATAATACATGCTCAACACAGGCAGGAAAAGTGGACTGAGTGTACCATGCACATAAATGAAACATATGAATACAGTAATGAGTAAGATGGGATGTGAAAAGGCAAGGGCATCTTCAAAGCATGAACTACCAGACAGGAAAATTTATGGAGGACAGTGTGCACTGAAATCAAAGAGAGAGGAGAAGGTAACTGTTTAAAATCTACTAAGATAATTGATGTAAAGGTGCTTATGTCACAAAGACAATTTTGTAATAATAACATTTTGCAATACATATGTCAGAATACTTAATAGTGGTCACACTTCCTGAGCAAATGTAGGTAAATAAAAGCAGACATGATATTATAGGATGTGAGAGTTACACAAATTCACATTGTAACAGAGGAGAATTACATGATATATTAATGTCATTGACATACTAAGCTGAGATGACAGTTCGCAAGGACAGTACATTCATTATGGAATATTTTCACAGTGGGAATTTCACCACTGTAACATGTTGGAAAATAGGAATGGGTCAAAAGCCACAATCTCCTTTTACAAGAATCAAACCAATACCATCAATATCAACTCTAAACTGTGTATTAACAGTGCATTCCACAGAAATAGGCCTAACAGCTATATGATGAGAATCACCCTTGAAGGGAATGATGCAGCTCAATATTCTATGGTTATGCATCCCATATGTAGGTGTGTCTGGCATTACAAATGTGGGAGCAGAATGTAACATATGTAATCCTTTTGTGTAAAGCATTCCTGCCTGACACAGTTACTGTGCTGACAGATAAGAAGAAATGCAAACACCACACTATGATGCAGTCTATTCCCCAGAACTGTGTATTGCCAGCATCTTCCACAAAATACAGCAGTGGATATTGTGACAAGCAAATGAATTTAAAGTGTGAATTAAGAAAGGATCCCTGATAATGAATGTCATGTTAGCATGTCAGACTGATGGCAATTAAATGAGTCTGCTCATATGCACGCAATTGTGATGAGTCTTATATCAATGCTCCATGGTTTCTCTGCATGTCTATGTATATGCCACTCAAGAAATGGAAGACACTTATTTATATCACAGTACTCAATGCATGGGCCACAGTGGCACTGTCACCATGACATTGGCAGAATAAATGTTTACTGCCATGAAACCCAAAGCTATGTTCACATGTGTTCATGCGACTTATCGAGTGATGAGACTGGTGTGATATAATGGTTGCTGTGTGACATCAGTACATTAACACAAAATGAAACCCTATGCTACAGCTGAGCATCAAGCTGTACAATTCCTTCAAATAACAATATGATTATTAATCACATTCGCCACATTGGAACTGTTACCACAGCTGTTGAACTCCGCCTGTGTGAAGTCATTCAGTCAGCTGTACTGTATTTGCCCATAATTTTTATCTTCTAAAACTGATGAGGGAGGCCTCTGCCACTCTATACTTACAATGTATAATGGGGAATGTCTTTCCTGAGAACAGTTAAGGACACAAATGCATACTGTTACTCAAGGCTAGTTTGGAACACTTGCCTAAGCAGTGAGAAAATCAGTACCATAGTGGGATCAATGAATGTGCCGTGGTATAAGTGCATTTCCAATTCTGATATATGTGGTTATGTGAAAGCATTACATTATGTTTATGAATCAAAGAATATGTGTCCCTATAATTACTCAGAAAAAAATCTTGCTGTATGTCAGACAACATTGCCTGATGCTAGGTATACCCAAACACACCTGTAGCTTTTTGCTATTGTTACTGTGATGGCAGAACAACAATTATGTCCAATTTGGATATAATCTTGTAGTGGAAACCATGCCTTACTTAGCCAACAACATACACTCCATCATCTCATGTCCTCAGTCCTGAGGAGGTCCTTCACTACAACTGTCATGGAATGACAATCTACTCAAATGACAGTATCACTCTGCAAAACAGCCTTTCCAAAGGAAATGTACAACAAACACTTGTAACAAGAAATAAAATTTACACCTGAACTTCGCACATGTGGGTGACATTACTGTTAACAACATGTACACTGACTGTAAGTAGTGATGTTGGAATTTGAGCTGCATGGTTAACATCACAGGCTTATGAAGTTTCCTGTAACATGAGTGCAAATACAGATTTATCTAACAACTGTAACACTGCACATTTCAATGGATGACATCACTACTGTGTTATCTTCAAGTTTCTGCTGAAAAGTGGTTGCACAGCACAAGCATACTTTTGCAGCCTGTTCTGCACAGTAAGAGGAAGAAACATGGACAACGGTCATTCCTGTATTCAGACTCCTTACCTATTGATTGACCAAATCTATATACCAGTGTATTAAATTCATGCACTGCAGGAGAAATCTGATTGCATGTGAGCCTCTCAGCATTTTTGAAAGGATGACATCAGCTGTATTATGCAAAGGAGACGTGGATGTGCAAAAATGACTTCTACGTCTATGTGAATTTCTAAATGTTGTGAATAGTAAGAGGTGTAATATACTCCTGCATCCATGCACACACACACTCACACACACACACACACACACACACACACACACACACACACACACACACACACACACACACACACACAATCAGGAGAGTCTCACTACTGTATTTGAGCTCCCTACCTATCAACTGACACAGTCTACACTCAAGTATATTATATGCACACATCACAGGAAAGGTCTGACTTTAGTGATATGAGAGTGCATTATTGAAATGATGACCTCTTCAGTGGGTTGCAGACAGTATGCATGTGTGGACAGAGTGATAAGGGGATATGGGATTGATCTGACCATGTAAATGTTTCTTACATGTGGGAACAAAATGAGCACTCATGTTAAATTAATCCTCCAGTGATGCAATAGTCCCACCATCACACACAAGTTGATTGTTGTAAGGTTAGAACCCCCCACCTATCTAGCTACACAATCTAGAGGACAGAGTACTTAACACAGGTGCCAAAACAGAATTCTGACTTCAACAGTGTGAGACTGCACTTTACAGAAGATGACATCAGAGTTATGTTGCTGAGAAGATGATACTGGGCAAAGGGTCTGACATTGATGTGGACTCACCCTGGAGTGAAAAATGTACTCTAGGCAACTATTTTATTAAGGCCAGCAGTAGTTAATATCATATTTATACAACTTCATACATGCACACACACACACACACACACACACACACACACACACACACACACACACACACACACACACACACACACACACACACACACACACACACACACACACACACACACACACACACACACACACACACACACACACACACACACACACACATTGATGCCCCTGAGATTAGAAGCTTCTACCTATCTAGAAGGTACAGAAGTTAAAACAAATGTCATTGCATAAGTCAGGCTTTTAAAGTGTGACAGTGCACGTTATAGAGGATGACATCAGTGTGGCGTTCAGAGAAGATGATGTTGGCAGAAGGGTTGTAAACTGATGTGTACTCCCCCTACTGTGTAAAAGTACTTCCAGGCTACTACTTTACTGTAGCCATCAGTAGTGGAGGTCATATTTACACAACTCCATACACACAGACACACAAGATGACTGCTGTAAGATTAGAACCCCCCCAACTATCTTGCTATGTAATCTAGAAGACAGAGAACTTAATGCAAGTGCCATTACAGACGTCTGACTTTTATATTGTGACAATGCACTTTATAGAGGATGACATCAGTGTGGTGTTGCAGTGAAGATGATGTTTGCAGAAGGGTCTGCCACTGATGTAGACTAACCTTGCTGTGTAGTAGTGCTTTCAGGTTACTAATTTATTGAGGTCACCAGTAGTAAAGGTCATATTTACACAACTCCA
Source organism: Protopterus annectens (assembly GCF_019279795.1). Classification (NCBI taxonomy): domain Eukaryota; kingdom Metazoa; phylum Chordata; order Ceratodontiformes; family Protopteridae; genus Protopterus; species Protopterus annectens. The sequence continues at coordinate 248,422,636 of NC_056734.1, forward strand.
TGCACACACAGATAAGCACACACATGCACGTGTGCGCGCACACACACACACACACACACACACACACACACACACACACTGCTGTGAGATTAGAACACCCTACCTATCTATTGATACAGTCTAGAGGACACAGTACTTTACTCAAGCACCACCTCAGAAGTCTGATTGTTAAACAGTGACAGTGTAGTAAGATAGTATTAACTTTTTAGTCTGTGTCAGAGAAGATATTATGATGTTGAAGATTTTGTGCAAATCTTTATATGATGGAGTAAGTGCAATGCTATGATCAAGAATGCATACGTCCTGTTGACTTATGTCAGTTATGCTGTCATTAATATATATTGCAGAACTGAGAATGACATGTACCAATCTGTCTTATTTAAACAAGACACACACAGATGTAAAAGACAACATGAATAATGAATTATTTCTGGATCATCAGGTTATGATGATGGTATGTAAACCTTAATTAATGGTACTAATATTAGCAGTGGTATCTGCTCATACATGAGCAATGTCCACTGTCAGTACCAAGCAATACTTAATATTTCAATGCAAGACGGATAAAAAATGATTTATGTATGTCAAGGTTGTATGTGGTTGTATATCATTTGTGTGCAGACCCAACTCTCCAGAAAGAAGAGTTCAATTAAGTACACAGATCACTGCATGTCACTAATATAGTAAGCAATTTCCATTTACTAAAGTAATATAATCCATAAGCAATACTTATTTCTGTTCCAAATGTTTTCCCAAAGTAAAATGCACAGAAACATATTTGTGCGGATGTTGGCAAGTGTTAGTTCATGCATGATTATACTTTGATGTGTTGAACTTGGACTGTGAAGTACCAGTGTTTAGTGATGTTCACTGATGCTTCCTGCATGAGCTATTGGGATTCCTATTATATGTACAACACATCCTGAACATATCTAAGCAATTCTACCTTGGTTTGTGATTTAACTGATATTTACTGTTAAAAAGAAGTACAACTGTGAGTGATAGTGAGCAAAAGCTACTGCGCACAACGTAAAGGAATTACAACTTTTGTCTGGCTTGCAGAAGTTGTATGGGCAGAGAAACTTTACTGTACTTAATTTATTATTTAGTTGTATATTGATGGTGTGATTTTTTGCCATAGAAGTTGATTTAAGTTCTCTTTGAATTCTGTGTTTAGTGTTTTTGATGATTCTTTTCTTTTATGATATTTTATTAATTTGAAGCTGAATATGGATTCTTTAAATGAGTATGCAACTATATATTTGTTAATGTACAAGTATCTTCTACAGTGTAATAAATGCTATGCATATTTAAAGGTAACAGCTGATAACACTGGTGATCTTGTTAAGGTGGAAAATAACTGAGTCCAGTCTCTTGGCAGCACTCCAAAATATTTAATTTTGCACATGCATGTGGACGACAGAGTTTCAGAAACAGAGTCTCCCCAAAGTATAAACATCACTAGCTTATATACCTTTAGTATGCAGTGTCAGCAGTTAGCAAAACAATAGAATGTAATACTGACCAAAAAACATTGAACAGGTTTCAACACATATAGCTTCACATACAATAAAAATATCATTGCTAGACTAGGCAGATTTGGACAATTGACCAATTAGCTTTGTACACATCTTCAATCTAGCACATACTAGTTCCTCTGTTGCTGGGGTTTCAGGCAGAATATCTAGCTTCCTATAAACATGTTTATCAGTTAAATTCCAACTATCAGCAGTTTGGTTTGAGAAGGAAAACATGCTTATCATTACTTTTTCAGTAACTGTGTGTACAAATAAGGTCACTACTTCTGAGACATAATTTTTTTCCTAAAAAAACACAGCTCATTCAGCTTTTTTACAAATGTCCAGTTCTTTGTGCTTTCTTTGCAGATGCCCTCAATCACATACTCAGGCCCTTTTGCAGAAACATATACTTTTTATTTTTATTTAATTTTCCTCTACAATCCTCCATTTGATGTTGTGCAAGCATCACCTTTAATTTTCATGCTATGCATTCATTCATACATTTTACCAAGTCTTTCATTATGTCTGCATTTGTGTCCATCTCGACATACTCTTCGTCAGCATTTTGCAGAGTGCATAACATACTTTCAGTGTTATCAATAATTACTTGTAACTTTACAGGAGTTTGCTTAATAGCTTTAAACATAATGCTTTTAATATAAATAACAAAGCAAACAATACTATAGCAATGATCGCAATTAGCATGAAAATTTTTAATATTCCACCTCCCCATCCAGAAAACAAATTAATGAGCCTACTCCACTGAGAACTGTCCACTTCTTTACAATGTGACAGTTCAGCAACCTTTTGTAAAATCAATAGATGGCTGTCTATTGCGTGTTCGTTATCTGGAATAAATGTACAGCACTCCTCGTGCATGAGCACACACACACTCCCTTTAGAAGAAAGCACAAAATCAAGTGCCATTCTGTTTTGCATTACCACAGTTCTCATTGCAGTCATTTCAGTATTAATTAGACGCACAGTTTCAAAGGTTTAATTTGCCAGGACATCTAGTAATTTTGACAACTTACACAATTCCCAGATAGTTTAGGGGCTCCATAGGCCAGAAATATCCCTGCCCCAGAAATTACATCATCCCCTAAATCCATATGGGATAGGCCCTTAAATGCTACATGAGCTAAATCATGGTGATATATCCACAAATATATCCACAAAACATCTACTTTACCTAGAGGGTTGTTTGTAGACTTAACTTCACACACATTCTGAATTTTTCCTGCTGGCAAGGCATCAGTGTGTCGGATGGCGGGAATGGAGTAACCTAGAAAGCAGCTCCCTGACCAGTTTTCAGGTAACCATTTATACACTTTTCTACCACAAACAAAATAACAGTTTTCAATAAGTGCTGAAATATTTGAGGAGACAATAGAAGCACCCTAAAACCCATGAAAAATTCTGAAATTAATTAGGCCAATTTCTCTTCTAAACTTTTCTTTTGTTTAGTTATTACTTTTATTAACCAAAATAGTCTCAACTTCTGAATATTTTGCATTATACCCTGTAGAATTAGAAGGACAATTATACATTACAGTGATATTACAAAAACTCCAACCAACATTCAAATTCCACCCATGTCGCAAGTTCTGTTTTTTTTTGCTGAATAACTGGAGCAAAACTCTTCTTGTGCTGGTGGTGTTTAAAGTTTCATTTAGCAAACTGGTCCAGGTCTCTGTGATGTTTAAGAGGGCTATAGCCATCATCAATCCCCCATGCACAGTAGGGATAGCTGTACCAACCCAACAGTTGCTAATATTAAAAGATAGGGCATAAGTGACTTTTATAGCTTGATAAGTATTAAAAGTTGGGTGCCATGAAGTAGCTCTTTTAGCAATGTCAGTGTTAGTGTTGGCACCAGGCAAATGAATATGTATGGCCATAGCAGGAAATAGAAACAGCCAAAGTAGCACAAGTAAAAATACAAGAACAAAACAAAGGGCACATACCCAGTGTCACAGGAAAAGGAGTATGTGTTTCTGATTTGCCAGAACTCGGAATAACAAAAGGTTTAAACTGAGCGGATGGAGTGGATACAGCAATTTTGACCACAGGTAGTTGATTGGTCACATTTATGATTTGTCGGATGTTTGCTTTTAGTACGATGTGCAACCAGCTTAACAATGTTGTCCTCAGTGAAAGGAAGTGGATGATGATCATATGTTGGTAGCACCTTTTGCACTTGTGATATGTGGATCCAAGTTGGAGATCCTTGATGGTGAACAGCTGATATAGTTGTGAGAAGTATGAGGAATGAACCCTTTCAACAGGGCTGTAGCAAATAATTGCATCGGAAAATTTTTATGTAAACCCAATCGCCGGGCTGAATGGAATGAGTGACGTTTGAATCAGGTGGTTGTAAGGAGGAGACAACAGTCTTGTGGTAGCACTGCAAAAGAGAAACAAGGGTTTGGCAATAACACAACAGAGACTCATCAGTTAAGGCAGTTTTTACATTTACTGGAGGGGAAGCTGGACGGCCCATTAATATTTTATGAGGATACAACTTTTTGGTAGCACTCATGGCTGATCTAGTAGAAAACAGTAGTAAAGTCAAGGCTTCAGGCAACTTTAATCCTGTTTCAGTTGTGATTTTTGCTAGTTGGCTTTTGATAGTCTGGTTGGCACACTTAACCATACCGGAGGCCTCTGACTGGTATGGACAATGCAAAAATAGTTTTACATTTAGCATAGCACAAATGTCTGATGAGTTTGACAGTAAAATGTGATCATCTGTCAGAGGATATCTGACAAGTAACTCCAAAGTGGGGAATTACTTCAGTCACTAACTTCTTTGCAACCGTTGTTTCATCATTTTTTGCACAAGGGAAAGCTTTAACCCAACCTGAGAAATTATCTACAATAACTAAAACATATTTAAACTAAACACACTGTCAGAGCTCTATGAAATTTCACTGCACACAACAAAATGGTCCCCATGGTTTTGTAATATGTTGTGGGGGAACAAAACCAGCTTTACAAATATTGAACGTTAGACAAACAGAACATGTTTGAATCAAATGCTGAACCGCCTCATAAAGATAAGGTGCATACCAGTCAGACAAAACTTGCTTGATTAAGACATTTTTACCTATGTGAACTGGCAAATGATATGCTCTAACCAGTTGATAAAGGAAATTTCATGGGGCTACAGGTCGGCCATCGGGATGGCACCAAAGATTATCTGGTGATCGAGTGCAGCCGTCTTTGATCCACCTTACCCTTTCTTGGTCTTTCGTGGCATTCTGAAATTAAAGTACATTTGTCAAAAAATCAGTTAATGCAACTTTAGATTAATTTTTAGTTTGTAGTGGCTGCAATTGAAATGCTTGAACAGGAGATGACAATGCAGCCTGTTTTGCTGCCCAGTCAGCTAAATTGTGTTCTTTGGTTTTAAAAGAAGAATCTGATTTATGGGCAGTGCATTTTACAACAGCTATCTGCATTGGCAAAAGCAAGACATTTAACAGTTCATGTACAAAATAAGAATTCTTTATCAAAGTTTCTGAGGATGTTAAATACCCTCTTTGCTTTCATAGTTGTTCCAAAGTCATGCACAACACCATGCCCATACCTAGAGTCAGTGAAAATAGTAACAATTTTATCTTTGGTGAGTTTGCAGGCTTTAGATAATGCAGCCAGCTCGGCTGCTTGAGCAGACACGTCCCTGCAGAATTCCAGTCACAAGTACATTTTCAAGAGTGCAGATAGAAAATGCAGCAACCAGCTGTCCATCTTCTCTTCACAAACTGGATCCATCAATGAAGAGGATTAAATCCAGATTTTCCAGTGGTGTATCTTGCAGATTACTTCTAGGAGGAAGAATAAGATTAACAGCAGAAAAGACAATCATGTGGTTTCCCTTCCTCAGATGTAGGTATAAGGGAAGCTGGATTTAAGGGTGGGCAGTGGATAACCCAAAGGGAAGGGTTGTTCAATAATGCTAATTTATACTTAGTCAAATGAGTAGTGGACAGATACTTTATTTTTGATTTTAAGAGTAAGGACTCCACTGCGTGTGGTACAGCCAGAAAAGTATTGTGGCCAAGAGTTAAGGATGAGGCCAGGTCATAGAGATGAGCTGCCACAGCTACTGCACTTAAACAAGGAGGCAAAGCAGTTGCCACTGAGTCAAGTTCAGCACTATAGTAGGCAACTGGATGAAACCCACATGTTCATCGTTGTGCCAACAGTCCAAGGGCAACATAGTTTCTTTTACAACAGAAAAGATAAAATTCCTTAGAATAATCTGGCAATCCTAAAGCTGGAGGGTTAGATAGAAGTGTTTTAAGCTGACAGAAAGCACTTTCATGGCTATTGTTCCAGGGAAGAGGCTCAGGAATATTTTTTTAAGAGCTCCAAAAGAGGCTTTACCACTTCTGCATAATTTACAATTCACAAGCTACAATAACCAGCAAGGCAAAGAAAGGAACAAAATTGCTTTAAAGTGTTAGGGCAAGGAGCCGACTGAATGGCTGATACCCATAGCAAAAATAAGATATCCAAGATACTGGACCTGAGGTTTCCACAGCTGCAATTTTTCTTTATTTACCTTAAAGCCTAATTTAGCCAAGTGCTGGAGCAAGATAAGTTTGTCAGTTTTACACGTCAAGTGATGGAGAGGCAAGCAGCAAGTCATCTACATACTGTATTAGAGTGGAATTACATGGGAAGGTTACCTTGTTTAACTGACGTTTCATTTCTCACGATAAAAGAGTGGGGGATTCTACATAGCCTTGTGGCAATCTTGTCCAGGTGTACTGTTGACCCTGGTAAGTAAAGGCAAAAAGGTATTGACTCTCGGGATGCAGTGGGATAGAAAAGAAAGCAGGGAAAATATCTATAACAGAGAAAGTGGTAGCTGTATGTGGTCTAGAGCTTAAAATAGTATCCGGATTTGGAACCACTGGAAATGCTGGCATTACTACAGAGTTTACTGCTCGAAGATCTTGTAGAAACCTATAGGTTTCCTTTCCTAGTTTCTTCTCAGGTAATATTGGAGTATTGCAGGGACTAGTAACAGGCACTATTATGCCTTGCTGTAAGAGAGCTTGAATCACAGGCTTTATGCCCTTTTCAGTTTTAGCTGATAAGGGATACTGATTTCCTCTTGGTAGCTTTTCATTTGGTTTTAGAGTAATTTGAACATGTTCTGTATCTGCTATGCAGCCTACATCATTATCATGAGAGGTCCAAAGGGAGGTAGGCAAGTGGTTTAGAAGACCCTGATCTTCTGCAGTGGTGGTGAGTTTGTTAGAGTCAAGGAATGAAAAAATGACATCTTCATGCAGTGAAGGGATATTTGTCAAAAAGTGACTATCAGGAACATTTAAGAAAACTCCCTCTGGACTGCAGAAAATATTGCAATTAAATTTACATAATATATTTCTCCCTAGCAGGTTTAATGGTGCTGAGGTCCCCACCAGGAAGGTATGTTCAGCTGATAAAGGACCAAGATTTACATGTACTGGTTCAGTAACAGGGTAATCAGCTGACAAGCCCGACACTCCAATCCCTGTCACTGAATCAGTAGAGAGGGGTAAAGAATTAGCTGAGGAAGCAGTAATCATAGATCATGTAGCACTGGTATCTATTAGAAAAGGAATAGAAGAATTTTGCACTTGTAACTGGACATATGATCCAGACTGTCACACTGGAAGCAGAGGTAATCACCATGATTTCTGTTCTAGGCTATCCTATTGGCTAGTTTGCCAAGTAGGCACTTGCCATTGTGTAGTAATTACAGGAGATTGTAATGGCTAGAAAAAGGGGGCCATAGCTTGCATAGTAGACTGGAGCCTGCTCTGTTGAGTGGCAGTCGGTTGCCAATTGTGCAAATTTTGTGCAGGCAACTGTTGCCAAGGCTGATGCACAGGCTGTAAATAAGGACAATTATTTTTTCAGTGTCCTGTCTGACCACAGTTAAAACATGGATTTGGGTTTTGCTGCTGAAACCCCTGGTTTTCAGGAAATCTTTGCTGCTGTGGGGCAATAAACCTGGGTTGGTTATTATATCTTCTTTCTCTGTTTTTTTTTGTGGACGTTGATTAGGGCGTGTCTGCTGTTGTTGCTGCTGCTGTTGTTACTGCATGAAATAAGTTAATACCTGTAAGTGTGCTTGCTCTTGTTGTTCCTTTTGTTCCCATTTTTCCCTGTCCATGAGGTCAGCTAAGTACTGCACCTGGGATACCAATTTATGTAAGCCCAAACTAGACCAGTTTAAGCAGACCATTTTTAGTTGGTCCCATATGGCAGGCAATAACTCCTCTACAAATGCCGCCGATAGTCCACTAGCTGTGGGGCCATCCATTACCTCAGAGTAGCCATAGTAGGCTTCAAAGGCATCAGTCATGTGTTTTAAGTATGCATTAATAGTCTACCCATCCCTTTGCATGACAGCCTTAATTTTAGACCAGTTTGGCACTGGTGGGCAGACAACCGTGATGGCTTGCAATATTTTGTCTCGTATGGGTGAAAAATTTTGATCAGTATGCTGTGGTATTTGGGGCAAAACTCCTGCATGTTTCCAGACATGCTTTAGGAGGTCAGGTGGCAGAGTATATTCTAGTACTGCTCTGATTTCTTCAATGGCCAGGTTTTGCAATTTTACATGGCTAGCTAAAACTTTGGCAAACTTTTCAGGATTTTGTCTAATAGGAAGTAATGACTGGACTATCGCTTGAAAATCCATGCCCAACCACACCCTAATCACTTGCATGGTCAGTTTAGCACCTTCTAAAGTCCCAAAGCCTGGGTTTGGGACCTGGTGTAATGGACATAAGGAGCACCCGGGGCTGTCATCATGAGAATCACTGCCTTCTGAGGATGAATGAGAGGAAGGGGACATTTTATCTTTGTTAAACATGTCTGGCTCATAATGTTCTTCTTTCTTCCCAGTACAAGGGGCATCTGATGTACTCTCTGATTTTTAGGCAAATTAATTCTACATTGTAGGACGTATTCCCACTGTCTCAAGTTGTTTCCCCATGTAACAGGCTAATATAAGGGTCTCATGATCTACCACAAGTAGAGGTGGGAGTTGCCTCAGAGGATGTGGGCTGAGCTTTATGCTTTTCTTTACGTATTTGTTTTTTTTGAGGAAGCAAGCAGGTGTGGGGTTGTCATATCTAGTGAGTAAGGAGGAGGAGTGTTGGAACTAGTTTAGGGGGAGGTGCCAAAGGAGATAGCGGGAAATGTACTGGTGGCAGCAGTGGGGGAACTGGAAATCATCATCAGATGATTCTTTTTTGCCTGTTTGAGTAACCTGTAATCCTTCCAATTTCTGTAATGGGTAAAGGGCAGAAGAGTTAGTCTGCTGTTGGAGTTCAGTAACTATTTTAGTGGCGGATTGCAGTTGGGTGGTTAACTTTTCTGCATTATCTTTTAAACATCTAACAACTGACTCTCTCTCTCTTTCTCTTTAGATTCCTGCATTCAGGAATTAAAGGATGACCAGCAGCCCAAAGGGATTTTCCTACCCTTTTCTGTAAGTCTTTTATGCAAGTTGTTTAATATGTTTTGTCAAAACTACCTTTTTCTGGAAACATTAATTTACCATCATTTTTTTTCACTTTTTGCCACAAACGAACATACATACAACTTTCAGGTAAATACTTTTTAAGCATTTGTCCTGCAAAAGTACCTATTACATGGTCTTTAACAAAACATCCCACACTCACACCCATTTTTACGAGTTCACCAAGAGGTCTTCGCTACTGTCGAAAAATGTAAAAAAAAAAAGCCACTCATACGAAAATAAGTAGCCTGATAAACCCACTATCACTCTCCACAGATAAACTCACAGTCATGCATAAATCAATTTTTTTTTTTTGCAAAGACAAGTAACTCAGGACTTACCTTATTACATTGTTAACTGCAAATTCTGCCAAGAGAGAAACAAAATAAAATGTGCAGTTTTGAACTAGTTCCACAGGCAAAAAGACAGCAGAAGAATCTGCCTAGGGTCCTTTAATTATCCATTTGTCTGTAGCCACAGCTCCCAGAGTCCAAAAATCCGAGTCTTGCCACCAACTGTTAAGGTAGAAAATAACTGAGTCCAGTCTCTTGGCAGTAGTCCAAAATATTTAATTTTACACATGCATGTGGAAGACAGAGTTTCAGAAACAGAGTCTCCCTGAAGTATAAAAACCACTAGGTTATATACCTTAACATGCAGTGTCAGCAACTGGTTAAACAAAGGAATGTAATACTGACCAATAAACACTGAACATGTTTCAAAACATATAGCTTCACAGACAATAAAAATCTTGTTGCTAGGCTAGGCAGATTTGGACAATTGACCAATTACGTTGTACACATCTTAGCACATACCAGTTCCCCTGTTGCTGGGGTCTCAGGCAGAATATCTAACTTCCTCAGAACATGTTTATCAGTTAAATTCCAACTGTCAGCAGTTTGGTTTGAGAAGGAAAACATGCTTATCATTACTTCTTCAGTAACTCTGTGCACAAATAAGGTCACTACTTCAGAGACATAACCTTTTTTCCTAAAAAAAGCACAGCTCATTCAGCTTTTTATTTTACAACTGACCAGTTTTTTGTGCTTTCTCTATGCATGCCCTCAATCACATACTCAGGCCCTTTTACAGAAACATATACTTTTTTTAAGTTTAATTTTCCACTACAATCTGTGTTCATTGTGTCAAAAGTTGGGTGATTTGCTTACCATTGTTAGAAGTAAATCTAGACTTAATAATGATGATTACACTTGTATAATTGGCATGGCTTGGAGATCTGTTGTTTCATATATTAATGACTGGACTGGTGAAATAAATAATGTCTGTCTAATTGCTGCAGATGCTTAGTATGGTACATGCCAAATGGGGCATTATACTTAATTGTCGGCCAAATTAGTGCTGAGTATAGGAAGGTTATAACTTCTTTTGCTATTGAGTTGATGCCTTTACTAATCATGCATGCTATGTAGAAAGCTTTCCTTACTACAGTAGACACATGGTGGTCGAAGTTAAGGTCACAGTCAACTTGTGATCCCAGGTCCCTTACCACTTCATGGGTACATAGGGTATTGTTGTTGTTTTGATAGTGTGAGGGAACACTGTTTGTGCTGAATGAGAATAACAATGCATTTCTTAGCATTCAGTTTGAGACCATGATGAATACACCAGTTGTTGGTATGTGTGAAACTCTCCTGGAGTACACTTCATCATTTGGGGATTCAATTATTGCAAATAGTTTACAGTCATCTGCAAACATGTTCAGCCACAACTCCTTAGTTTTCACCTGAATGTCTGAGAAGTATATATCAAACTGTAGTGGGCCCAGCACTGACTCCTGTGGCACGCCACTGGTAACAGGTCTGCTGGTTGATGTGGGGTCACTCACTTTGATAGTGTGTCTGGTTTGTGAGCCAGTTGGCAACCCATCTTACAATGAAGGGGTTTACATTCAGTTTGCTAAGTTTATTGGTGATGCTTGAATGTGGGATTGTATTGAAAGCCTTTGTTAGGTTTAGGTATGCTGTGTGCACAGATTTTCCCTCGTCAATGGCCTTGGTCTCATTTTCAAAGAAATCCACCAGATTTAACAGGCAGGACCTGCCCTTCACAAAGCTAAATTTGGTAAGATACAGGGTTTGGAGGTCACCTATGTCTTTATTTATGAGGTCCATAATGATACATTCCATGGCCTTACAGATGTGGCTGGTCAGGCTTATTGGTCTGTAATTCCCTGGGTCTGTTGCTAGACCACCTTTGTGGAGGGGAATAACTGTTGCTGTTCTCCATTCCACAGGAACAAAACCTGTGGCTAGGCTATGATTGAAAAGGGTACTTAGTGGTGATGCTAGTTCATGTTATAGCCTGTTTAGAAGACATCCTGGGATATCATCTGGTCCCGTAGAGGCTGTGTTTTTTGCCTTGGGCAAGGCTTTAAGGACCTGCTCTTCAGATATGTAGGGTGGCGGGGGGGTTGGAAGAAAATTTGTTGTCAGTTAGGAGGGGATGATAGAGTGACATTTTCATCAAACCTATCCACCAGCAGGTTTGCTATCTCTGTGGGGTCAGTGTATGTGTGATACCATTGGCCACTAGTTCTACACATGCTTGGGTCCTACCTTTTAGGTTACATATGTAGCTGTAAAAAGCATTATGGTTATCCTTGGCTGTACTTGCTAAGTTTCTCTCAAAGGAGCCCTTGGAAGATTTGACAAGTTGTCTTATTTGCCTGTTGAGGCTGTGAAGTGTGCTTTTCCATTGTTGGGGCCTTGCCTTTGTTTTCTTGGACAGCAACTTTTTGCATTTATTGTAAAGTTTGTTGCTGGATGTCCACCATGGCAGTTTGTTTTTACTTGGGGCTCTGGCTTTGATTCTTTCTGGTATGCCTGAGTTTATACACTTATGCAAGTGATTGTACAGAGCCTTAGAGTAAGCTTCAGCGTAGCCACAACTTCCAGCTTGGGGTGGGGCTTGGAATGCATTTATAGCTTCACCTAGGAGGGTATAGTTTGCCTTGGTGAAGTTTTTAAGTCTGATTTCACCCTTTGTTAGTTCTGGTGTTAGTGTCAGCACAAAGGTGACAGATTTGTGGTCAGTTTTAATTAATGAAGGCTGGGCAGTTGCCGCAGTGCATCTGTTTGACATGTTGGTGAGGACCAGATCCAGAATGTTTGATCTTGTTGTCGAGGTATGGACAATTTGTTCCAGGACATTTGAATTAACAAAGTCAAAGAACTTTTGTGCCAGTGAGTTAAGGCTAGCGTATGTTTCCCAGTTGATTTATAGGCTCATAGATTCATAGGTGTTTACTAGACTAATGACCACAAGGGCCTTTTCAAGTCTAGCTATGCATCACAAATCTCTGATAAATTCTGATACCCTTGATAAGTGTAAGCAGGGGCCTGAAAGATGAACCATTGCCAGGTTACCTGTGTGCATTAGAGACATAGGTGCTAAACCAGGGATGAATTTACAGTTTTCCATCCAGTTGTCCAAGTTTCAATTGAATTGGACCAGGCAGGGACTCTTCTTCACATGGATGGGGAGCCTGTTCCATAGATAGGGTAGTCTCTGGGACACATACCTATCTCTCCAGCAGGTCCTATTTATATCACAGGCAAGGTTTAAGTCTTTAGAATGGATACTTGTGGTGCTGTTTGTTTTGTGGATATGCAAGAGGTCCATTAGAGTGGGGTCTGACAATGTCTTGTATGCCAGGCATAGATCTCCCCTCAAAAGCCTGTAGGAGACAGAATACAGGGATAGGGCCTTGAGGCGGTCTGCAGAGGAAATTTTGCTTATGCCCTGTATTCTTTTAGTGAGGAACCTCTGTGGACATTCCAGTTGTTGGATATGCCTGGTTAAGAACATACTAGAGGGGCATTGTACTCAATGATGGGTCTGATGAATGCTGAATACAGTGGAACAATGACTTCCTTGGACATAGATGCCATACCTTTGTTTATAGGTTGTGCAACATAGAATGATTTCCTCACCACTGTAGACACATGAAGTTCAAAGGCTAGATTACTATCTATGTGGGTCAATAGGTCCCTGACTACTGGGTCAACTCTAAGGAGTGTGTTGTCAATATAATAGTTACCAGGGATGGATGACTTCCCAAAGGATACTATTATGCATTTCTTGGCATTTAGTTTTAGTCCATGGCTCTGACATCAGTTGTTTGTCTGGTTCAGCCCCTCCTGGAGAGCAATTGTGTCAGTGTGAGATTCAATAACAGCTCCCAGTTTGCAATCATCTGCAAATTTAGTCATCATGAGAATCACTGCCTTCTGAGGATGAATGAGAGGAAGGGGACATTTTATCTTTGTTAAACATGTCTGGCTCATAGTATTCTTCTTTCTTCCCAGTACAAGGGGCATCTGATGTACTCTCTGATTTTTAGGCAAATTAATTCTACATTGTAGGACATATTCCCACTGTCTCAAGTTGTTTCCCCATGTAACAGGCTAATATAAGGGTCTCATGATCTACCACAAGTAGAGGTGGGAGTTGCCTCAGAGGATGTGGGCTGAGCTTTATGCTTTTCTTTACGTATTTGTTTTTTTTGAGGAAGCAAGCAGGTGTGGGGTTGTCATATCTAGTGAGTAAGGAGGAGGAGTGTTGGAACTAGTTTAGGGGGAGGTGCCAAAGGAGATAGCGGGAAATGTACTGGTGGCAGCAGTGGGGGAACTGGAAATCATCATCAGATGATTCTTTTTTGCCTGTTTGAGTAACCTGTAATCCTTCCAATTTCTGTAATGGGTAAAGGGCAGAAGACTACTGGGTCAACTCTAAGGAGTGTGTTGTCAATATAATAGTTACCAGGGATGGATGACTTCCCAAAGGATACTATTATGCATTTCTTGGCATTTAGTTTTAGTCCATGGCTCTGACATCAGTTGTTTGTCTGGTTCAGCCCCTCCTGGAGAGCAATTGTGTCAGTGTGAGATTCAATAACAGCTCCCAGTTTGCAATCATCTGCAAATTTAGTCAGCCAGAGACCGCTGACATTGGCCCTGACTTCTGAGAAGTAAATGCTAAAAAGGAGCTGTCCAAGGACTGATCCCTGAGGGATTTCACTTGTGACTGGCCTCTTTGTAGAGATGGACTCCCTGATTCTAACTTCCTGGTACCTGTCTGTGAACCAGTTGGCTATCCACTGGGTGACATGTGGGTTTGCACCTTACCTTTTGAGTTTGTCAACAATGCCCGAGTGGGGTATTGTGTCAAATTCTTTGGCTAGGTCAAGGTAGGCAGTGTGAACAATTTTGCCATCATCCATTGCTTTGATGACCTTCTCAAAGAAGTCCACCAGGTTGAGTAGGCATGATCTCCCCTTGACGAAACTAAACTTTGTTGGGTCCAGTGTCTGGGGATTTACTCTATTGACCATCTCAATGATAATTCTTTCCATGGCTTTACGTATAAGCCTATTGAGACTTATGGGTATGTAGTTTTCAGGGTCTGTAGCTCGCCCACCTTTGTGCAGAGGGATGACTGTTGCCTTTCTCCATTCATGAGGCATGAATCCTGTTTGGAGGCTACAGTTAAATAGTAATTCCAGACACCCTGATAGGCCATGTTTCATGCTGTTTAGAAGGCATCATGGGATTATTGTCTAAGCTCATTGATGCAGTGTTCTTGGTCTTAGAAAGAGCATTAAGGACCTGTACCTTAGTGATAGTAGGGGAAGTTATATTTGCTGATATTTCCTGAGGAAAGGTTGTGGGGGGCAGAAGGGTAAAGTTGGTGGGATAATTACTATCCCATAACCAGCGTGTTGGGTAAAATTTTGATTGTCTTCTATTTGGTCAAGTAGTCTTCATGGCTGTCGTGACTCATGGATGGGGATCTATAACTAGCTATGGCTTAAATGAGGGTCTTACCCACTATAACCTGGACTTGGAGTAACTCCATGAAGTTGTCCAGTCTAACTAGATGGGAGGTGAATTTATCTCTAATATAGATTAAAACAGCCTCCTTTGGTTTTCACATGTTCATTTTGTGGTCTAAAGGTGTAGAAGGCATTGTAGCCTTGCAAGGCTGGGGTACTCTCTGAGGCCTTAAACCAGGTTTCTGTGACTGCACAGACATCTACATCTTCTAGGGATACAAGTGCTTCCAGAGAGTGCAGTTTTTGGTTTATGCTCCTAGCATTTAGCAGCATGACCCTTATTTTGTTTTGATTGGTTAATTTCACATCGGTAATGTTGTTTTTGAGACCTTGCCTAAAAAAGGCACTATCGCAAAGGCAAGATCCTTTGCCAGCAGCCAAAAGCCTAGAGGTGCCTGGTGCAAACCATCTCTGGCAAAGCAGCGAGGTTTGTCGACCATGGCTTCCAAGCTGACAGGAACTGGATCCCTTTTGAATGACACCAAAAACTGTGCCAATTATTGAAATCAATCATTTTTTGTTTATACTGTGGCATCATTCTAGGTGAGGGTAGTATGCTTCTCAAGGCTAAGGACATACTTGCCTGAGACACATACTCAGAGAGTTCGACCATCTCTCTCTCCTCATATAGTACAGTGAGGTACATCTCAGGTCATTCACACCAACATGTACTATGACAGAGTCATAACAGTACTTGTTGCTGAGAGACCTGAGTGCATGTACGATCTGATGAATCCTGGCACCATACAGGCAGCTGACAGTAACTTTCTCCTTGTCTAACCTGGTGAGTGGAACATCCATGAGTCGCCAATGACAAGAAAATTTGTTTTTTGAGTGTTGCATCTTACTGGTTTGGTGGATGAGACAATGGTGTTGCTATGTGTCATAGGTACTGTGAGGAATGTGTTTATTGTAGCAGTCTTGTGCTTTGGAGGTCTCTGGTGTGTCAGTAAACTTTTCAAGAGGACCTCCGCACGTGTGGATTTTCATGTTTGATGCCTACTATGTGGTATGCTTATAAGGAGTGGAACTATGAGCATATGTAGTGGTGGGTGAGTTGTCAACTTTCTCCATGTTACTGTTTTGAGTGAGAGAGAGCATGGATTCTCGATTCCTTGGTGTAAATACATCTCTCACTCTCTGTACTAGAGTGTGTTATTAGTAGACGGTTGTCTGTGTACATGAGGCAATTGCTACACTGCCTCAAAAGACTCAAGTCAACAAGGTTGGCAGGAAAAAGAAGGGTCATGCAACTGTCCATAATGCTACTTTGAAGACTGTTGTCACTAGGAGTGGCTATTCAGAACCAATCATAGAGGAACTCAGTGGATGGATATTTTTGCTTGGGCTTTAGGGAAAATTTGTTGAATTTAACTGTCTGGCTTTGGCGCACAACTGCGCGGCAGTGCATAGTGCTGCACAACGTGCAAACAACTAAATACCAGAAGGTAAAAACTTTAAAAAATTTTAAAAGGATTCAAAAGGACCAATGAGAATGCTTATTCCAAGACTTAGACTGTACTGATTTGTCGGTAATCTATAAGTGGAACCACACCTTCCCCAAAAATTATGCCTTTTTGGAGGTGTTAAGAGGGACACTGTTATGCCTGTAGTTTAAATTATGAGCAATCCTGGCTAGTTGAGAGGTTTGTATGACATATACATTTATATATATATATATATATATATATATATATATATATATATATATATATATATACACACACACACACACACATATATATATATATATATATATATATATATATATATATACACACACACACACACACACACACACACACACACACACACACACACACACACACACACACCACAATCCACATCTGCAAGAATGTAACCAATACCATCAGTGTTGTCAATGAGCTGTGTATTTGGGTGCATCACAGGCAGACGTATCACACATGCATCTTGTAGAACAGCTTGAGTGGAAGTCTGCACTGTCAATTCCTAATGGTTATGCGTCACAAAGAATACTTATGGATGACCAACAAGATGTGTAGAGGCTCACTGTGTCCAAAGTGATAGACTTGAGTAAATCATCCCTGGTAGTCATAGGTATCAGCCATATAGCTAACAACACTTAAAAATAACACACTATTATTAGTAGATTCCCCACACATGCTGTATATTTCATTCATATGCAACAGGTAATATCAATGGATATTGTCTGCAGCATCTGCAATTTATGTGTAAATTAAGAAGTGATCCAATCCATTATAATGAATGGTACAGCAATATGTGAGACCGACGCCAATGCATCAGTATGCCCATGTACACAGAAACTACAGCACTGCGAAGTGTAGCATCAACGAATGAGGATGCTGTCACTGTGATACTGTTCACATACCAAACAATATATGGAGTGCACTTTATATCAGCACATGTCAAACCCAAAACATGTACCACATGATCACTGCCATCCTGATTTTGCCATGGAAGCCTTTTTACTGCCATGAAATCCTGACATGCATGCATAAATGTTCATGTAAACTATCAAGTGATAATACTGACATAATGTGCTGGTACATCCGTGATGGTGAACAGTCACATTATAGCTGCACCTAAGATATCATTGTACATCATAGGGTTATAGGTACATAACAGAGGGCTAAAGTCCCAAGATCACATAAGAGCCTAGCCATGTGTGACATGGGTTTCACAGTTTTAAATAACTATGTGAATGATGTTCATACAGGTTTGAGCCTATGCTATGTTATGTAATACCAACTGCCTCTATTAATGAGGTACATGGCTGCAACAACAGCAGTATAGTCATGATTAGCCATTCATTGATCTAGGTTACACTTGATGAAGTTCAGGCAAAACCTTTGTTTTACGTGACTGAAACCTGTTCTAAAGAAGGGTTAGTGTCTGAGAGATGTATCTATCTGTACAGCATGGTTTATTATGCCAGAGGCTCAGTTAACATCCTTGGAACAGTTCATCCTTGTGCTGTTTGCTGTAACAAAATGTAACATTTCCATCATGGTCAGATTGGAGACTGCTCCGTAAGCCAGACACAGATCAACTCTTAGCAGTCTGTAGGAGATATAATACAGTGATAGGGCTTTCAATCTCTCAGCATAGGACTTGTTGTTTATACCATATATGTTCTTTGTGCAATAACGGACAGGTTGCGCCAGCTGATGCAGATGTGTGGTGATATACATGCAAAAGGGGGCAATGCACTCAATTGTTGTGATGATGGCTGAGAACAACGGAATTATGAAGGCCCTTTGAAGTGGATGGCCTGCCCATACTTATGAGTTGTGCTACATACAAGGGATTTGTCATGACTACGGTTACATGCTGGTGGAAGTTGCACTTACTATCTCCCTGAGTATCCAGGTCACATACCACTTTGTCAACTTATAGGGGTGTGTTGTCTATGTTGTAATTAGCTTGTGTTTTTGCTTTCAGAAAGAGAACAGTTATGCCTTTTGTTAATCTACTGTATCTCTGTGGTTCTGGCAACAATCTTTTGTGTGTGTTAATACTTTCTGCAGCATATCAGTAGCATTCTTGGTTTCAGTGCTTGTCTACAATTTGCAGTTGTCCACAAAGGTGGTTAGACATAGTCTGTCTAAGTTTATCTTGACTTTTGAGAATTAAATACTGAACAGGAAAGGGCCTAGTACAGAGCCCTGAGGTACAGACTTGGTCACTGGACTCTTGCTAGAGGTGACTTCACACACTTCAACAGTATGTGCCCTCTCTGTGAGCCATTTGTCTACCCACTTGGTGGTGTAAGTGTTTCTGACCACTTGAGACAGTTTTTCCATAATAACCTAAGTGTGGATTGGTCTCAAATGCCTATGCCAGGTCAAGTTATATGAGGGATGACAGTTATTTCCTCAAGCATGTCCTTGGTGACCTTCTTGAAGAAGTCAACCAGATTTAACAGACATGATCATGCTCTAGGGACCTAAACCTTGTCACCACAATAAACAGAACATGCTGGAGGGATAGATTTCTGTCCCAGAGACTTCCCATACTCTGGAACAAACTACCTATCTATATCAAACAAAGCTCCTCATTAGCACTCTTCAAGAAAAATTTTGATGACTGGATGGGAGATAGGAAATTCACCCCAGGGATCACTTCTGTGGCTCTGCTCAACAGTGGTACAGGAAAATAATTTTCTTGGATGGCGAAAGCCAGGGTACCTTTTGGCTAGGCTTATATAGGCCGTAGAGCCAATAGTCTAGTATCTACCTATGAACCTATGAACCTATGATGTAGCCTTAATGAATCAAAAATGGTTCTGGTACACAGTCTGGAGATTACTTGTGTCCTTTTTGATAAGGTCTATGATGATTGCTTGTTCTGCCTCACAGATGAGGACAGTCAGGATTATGGGTCTATAATTCCATGGATCAGGGGATGGTCCCCCCTTGTTCAGATGGATAACTGTTGCTTTACACCCTTATGCCAGAACACAGGCTGCTTGGAGGCTGTGTTTAAGTAGGGATCCAACTGTGTCTGCTAGGTCAGCTTTTAAGTTATGTTATAGGCAACATGGAATGTTGTCAGGGCCCACAGATTCCATATTTTTTAGCCTTATAGAGCACACAGATAAGCTGCCCTTCTGTGAAAATAACCTGAGTTGTGTTTACATGTATACCTTGGCTGATGGCCAGTGGGGACAGGGGGGTGATGTCTGATTCACACTGTCAGCTAGCAGGTTGTTTTTTTTCTCTAGATGAGTATGGGTGGTGCCAACCACAAACAGCTCTGCACGTAGTTGTGCATTCCCCTTAACATTTCATACTTATTTATAAAATGATTTCTGACACCTCCAAATATAACCTTGAGCACGCATCACGTGACACACAGTGGTACTGTTTACACATTCATGTAACTCTACCTATGTCACATAATTACATCAATTGCACATCATATGCCTATATGTTTTTCATTGTAAAGCTGTGTGAGTGCTCTGATACCATATGTGGACATATTACAAATATGGTGGATAGAGCTCATGCAGAACAGTTACTAACACAGATGCTGATAGTCACACAATGCTGCTGGAGCCAACTCAATAATCCTTGGAAATAGCAACACAATTGCATGTACAATGAATTTCACAAGGTTGCATTTAAATCAAAACTTGTAATATGTCTGTGTATATAACAGCATTACAAAATGTGGATGAAACAAGTCTTATGTGCCCAAGTAATCAGTAGGATGTTATATTGATGTATGTCACAGACCATTTAATGAGGGTAGACATACACATGCACACCTGTGTCATACTGCAAGTGCACTGTGATGGATGAATGAGAGCTGCGTAGAATGTTGATATGCTCCACAACAAAACCATGTGCCTTACTAAGCCAACAATATGCATAATACCATCCCATGTCGACAGTTCTCAGAAGGCACATTACTACAGCTGTTATGGAAGGAAGATATCAAGTGGCAGCAGCAGCCATCAATACATTACCTCACATCATAGTTTGTAATACCCTCTTGTAAAAGTACTGTACATCCATCCACACCTCAACATGGTACATGTGGATGGCAGCAACACTGACATGTGAAATGTTGATAGGGTCATAGGACATTACTAGGTTAACGGCCAACATCACATAAAATCCTAGCCATTATTATACCCTTTAAACCAAAATTGCTATATCTATATCTATCTATCTATCTATCTATCTATCTATCTATCTATATATATATATATATATATATATATATATATATATATATATATATATATATATATATACTGTGTAAGGCTATGTGTGCATGTGTGTATTTCTTTGAGTGCATTATATACTGTCTCTGTTCATATATGGCATGCACTCCACCCCATGGCAGAATTAGTGATAACACATCCAGAGATCTGGAGATGGTTTTTAGAGGCTCATGGAAGGACTCTGCTTCATGATGTGTGTATGCATTTTTGAGATGATGACATCCTCCAGTTCTCTTCAAGTAAGATGTAATGCGGTCAGAGGGAAAAAGGATTTGAACATTAAACCTGTTTAGTTATATAACTGGATTCTATGCTATATAAGACTAGCACCACCACATATATCTGACTTTAGCACTGTCATAGTGCACTTTATAGAGGATGATAGCATATATGCTGAGAAAAAGATATTGGGAGGAGTGTCTGACATAGATGTGAAATCATATCTTGGTGTAAAATTGTCTAAGAAATATTATTTGAATGAACACGTACTCAAGCTGAACTGCTGTTAGATTAGAGCCCTCTAAATATCAAGTTACAAATGCTGGAAAATACAGTACTTAATGTTAGAGTCACAGCTTAAGTTTGACTCAAATACTGTCGGAGTGCACTTTATAGGGGATGACATTATCAGTGTATGTTAACAAGAAGTTGCTTGGAAGAGTGTCTGACATAGCTGTGGACTCACATGCCATTCTAAAATTGCCACCATTCAGCTTGCCGAATAAATACAAACACACACACACACACACACACACACACACACACACACACACACACACACACACACACACACACACACACACACACAATCATCAGTTGACTGTAGTGAGATTAGAACATCTACCTAGCTAGCTATAGGACACAGTCCTTAATGCAAATACTACTGCACAAGTCTGCCTGTTGTAGTGTCAGACAACACTTTATAGTGATTATATCATCAGTATCTGGAGAAGATGATGGCAGTAGCAGTGCCTCACATGTTCTAAAATGGTCTTCAGAATGTAAGGTAACTGAACACAAACACACACACCAGTTGACCTCAGTAGTGTAAGACAACACTTTATGGCTGATGACATCGGCAGAGCATGTTTGGGAGAAAATGTTGGGGGGCCTGTATGAAATGGCTGTGTAGGCATGTATGACTGAAAATGTTTGTTCTCCATGACACCCAGTTGCTGACAGTAAGATACAGACTCATGCTTTTCGGACTATGCACACACACACACACTTACACATACATACAGGCAAACAAACAATGTGGCTGTTGTGGTAAGTTAACCCCCACCTAACTGTTTTGTTCCCATCTGCAGAACATAGTAGTTGATATTTGCTCTATCCCCAATGTATGCTTTTTCCTTATCATAGTGGTGTTTATAGATGATGGCATCATCATTATATGATATAGGTTACATATCCTGTTATGAAAGTGGTGTGAAAAATATAGACTTTGGATTTTATGTTTTGTTTCTAGTGTGCAAATGTACTTTAAAAGACAGCTTCTCAAACTATATTCAATAAGCTGTCAGGAATGCATGTTGCAGAACTGAGACATGTGCACCTGATTTTCAATATGTCGTGCACATTACACACTTAGAGTCACACACACACACACACACACACACACACACACACACACACACACACACACACACACACACACACACACACATTTTGTGATCAGCATGGATATATGTATGTTCATATTTGTGATGAGATGATGTCCACATTAAGATATGTATAAGACAGCCTCAGTGTCTATTGTCAGTATAAAGCTCTACATGATGTGATAATGCAGGTGTGCTACTTATTTTTGTAGTGTAGTTGACATCTGGGAGCTATTACTGATATATCCATTTTCAAGTCATGGGTGCAGGGCACACATGAGACTGAGTAACTATGTGTTTAGTCACTAACATGTCTCTTCCCTTTGGTTATGCTTTTATGGATTATTTTATAGATTATGGATTTTAATGGGATGAAGACTAACTGGGCAATAAACGTAGTATTACATGACAGTCTCCTCTTTCCATAGCACACCACTGAGCAACTGGTTTGCACGATTGATGGAAAAGTGTCTGTGTATTTGAGATTCACATTTAATGAGTACAACTTGAACTTGAGAAGTAGTTATGCATTTGTGCTAGGGTATAGTTAGCTGACAGACACTATGGTGTTCATATTGTAGCTTACATTGGAAATATTGTATCATAACTTTTATAACATTATGGACTGTTTCTATTGCTTTCCCCATTTGCGTGGAGTTAAGCAACAAGCAAATGTGGGTCTCTGCTTAAATGGTAAAATAGTAATTTTTCTATTGCTTTGGCTTCCTTCACTCAAGCATACTAAGTGGCAAGGCATGGCTGTCAGCATTTTGGACAGTACTGAGTATAAAAAATACACATTCTGCCTCACTTTCCATGTGGCAATAGGTGTAAGAGCAATGAGTTTGCATTTTGCATACAAATGACACAGGGTTTGAAACCAGCTCAATCTACTTTTTGCAAGTTTTCAGGATGGCATTACATAAGTAAATATAATTATTTTTGCAAATTTGAGAGGCAATGACTACAGTGAAGTACTATATAAAAATAACCATCAGTCAATTGATTTATGTTAACAGTACTGTGCTTTAACTGTATGTTCCTTTAGCACAGCAGGTTTAAGCAGCCTTTTTGCAGAGACATCTGTGCTATGCCAAAAGACATGAAGAGCAATTCACCATTGCTTGGCATTGGTGCACAATGTCAAACTCTGAGCAAATGCAGAGGACAAAAAGTGGCCCTTATTGGGGGTTCATTATTTATGTGTGTGGTGTGTGATACTATCTTTTGACCATATTAAAGGTGTGAAAATGGGTTAGATAAGAAAGTGGTGAAATGGGGGGGCAAGCAGGGGGGAGAACAAAGGAGGAGCAATATAGGAATGTGCGGGAGGGACTTAAGAAAAAAACATAGCTACCCACTTCTTCAACAGTGTAATATGAACATGGCTATAAAATTGGATGAATTTGGACTGTCACCTCAGCACAGATGGGTGACAACAATGCAAAAATGTTATATAGCCAATTGGACCAAATCAAGTGTTGAGAAGACACGTGTGAAGTGGAGAGCTATGTAAGGGACACATTTTTTTTTATTTTTTATGTGTGAAGTGAGAGATATGTATACAATTTTTTTTTTTTTTTTTTTGTGGGACAGGTGCCCAGTTTTTTATTTTATTTCAAAAAGAGAGGAATGTAGGGTAAGGGAAGTAGGTATGTCACAGTCAGGTAAGTAGGGTAGGTGAGGAAGCAGTTATAGACAAACAGGTCAAACAAGACAGAGACAAGGATGGTGAGGGACATAAAAGGTTGGGGGACACCATGATTGGGGTTAGGGAGGGGACACTGGAGGACCCTCCCCATCTAGAATGGGGGAGTGAGAATCTAGTCCTCATCCTCAGAACTGTAATCACTGTCCTCTTCCTCAGATTCCTGTTGGAGTGCTTGACATTTTGGTTTTCTCAGTACTTCAGCAAGCATCTTCTCCATATGGCTAAAGTGTGCACCAGTAGTACATTCTACTTCCTCATGCACCATGGCTGGCAGATCCAAGTGAGTGACAATATCCCCATCTCCACCAATACTCTCAGAAGGTACCGCTAAATTAGCTGCTCGGGTGATGTTACCTAATGTAGAGGGCCCGGGTACTGCAGGTCTGCAAAGGCAGTACTGCCAGGTTGCATCCCAGATGCACTAGGCATCAGTGCAGCAGTTGTTGGAGGGGTAGAAGGCTGAGCCACACTGGTTGGCACACCTCCCTGTGCTGGAAATCATTTTGTCGGTTTTCAGAAAATTATGACCTCAGAATGGTGTGCTCACACATATAAAAATAATAAAAAGATAAGGGGTGGGGTAAAAGAAAAAGATAATTAGAATCATC
Organism: Protopterus annectens; assembly: GCF_019279795.1. Taxonomy (NCBI): domain Eukaryota; kingdom Metazoa; phylum Chordata; order Ceratodontiformes; family Protopteridae; genus Protopterus; species Protopterus annectens. Next base: position 248,447,201 of record NC_056734.1, read on the forward strand.
ATATGTTACATACAATAAATTACTGCAATAAAAACATATTTTTACTTTTACGTTAACAATACTTTTTAAAAATCCAAATTAGGACTGAAAATTGTTCCAAATAATCCTTGAAATATGCATATATTCCACATATGCTTTTAAAAATAATACTGATTAAGTTAACAACATGGCATTTAAGCCATTTTTTAAACCATTATTTAATATTTTTTTTACTATCCATTTTTTACTTGTGGGATTTGAAACTACAACACCTGAATACATTACATATATATATATATATATATATATATATATATATATATATATATATATATATATATATATATTATATATGAGCTACAGAATGAAGCATGCATACTTAATTTTGCAGTTAAGATATGCATGCTTAATCTGTTAGTACTATAAGGAAGAGCAATACTTGTAATAAAATAATTGTTAATTTGTGCTGCATACATACCCTTTGCTTTTCTCAATCTTTCTAAACATTCAGCATCGGTCTCCCTGTTTGCTGAAATCTCCTGGGCATCTATAAAATAAAAAGGAGATAAAAAGAGAAGAGCATTATATATACTAGTCTTGGCTAGCTCCACCATTTTGTATAAAGTATCTATATATGTATACTTGCACAACTGTGGGATGTCAGCAGTCCTAAACTCATCCAGCCACTGGTTTATTTGTTCTTCTTGAGCCTTTTCAGGTCATTGTAATGGGGCCTGCATTGCTTGCCAGTGCATGGAATGCCAGTCACACTGAAGACAACCTTGACTATACTGTTCCAAACCTTTGACTTATACTGAGACCCAGTGTAGTCCCTATGCAGCAGCCTATGGCTGTAGTTCATTACAAGGAGTGCAATGAAAATTCTGGACTTCTCTACACTCCATCTTTTAGCTGTAAATTGGGCACCATGTTTCCTAGCTCTTGCCATGTCTGCAGAGGTCATTCAACAACACTTAAAGTGTATTCCTGCCAATTTGTGATATCGCATTTTGCTGTCAGTGTACAAACCTGAACAACCATGCCAACCATGTTTCTGTGATGTTAAGTGGAGAGCAACATTGCCAAAAAGAGAAGAAGGCAACTTATGAAATAGGAAGGGTAATGTGACAGTTGGTATTAATTTATGGCTTGTCTGCTGCTATACCCGTTGACTTTTTCAGACATGTATTGGCTAGTATTAACTTTTACACTTGACACAGTTTTTGTATGGCTTTACACACTAACAAAAGTAATTTGTACAACATGGGATTCATACCTATGTAAACTTGAGAATATATATACTTATACACAGGTGTTTTTCCTCCTTGCCTCAGAAAATTTACTTGTCAGATATTCTCATTAATTATATAGACACATTAAAGAGTGAGTGATTAACCATGCATGTGTGTGACCTGACAAGGTCCTGGTTTATGCATTCCCATGTGGGATGCGGGAGTAATGTGTGACAATATAGTGGAAATGCATATACTTGTATTACTTGCACAAAGAATTCTGAGTTCTGGTTCAGGCCACACAACACATTCAGTTTTTCAGTTAGACTTCTGCTATGTGAGTTGTGTACATTGCTATCGTTGAAGTATGAAGTCCATCCCTGGCCAGAAAAGAAACTTTTAATTACAGAGACATAATTGTCAGGATACCCTCAGTCACACATATAATACATGCAATATCCACTGCTATACATAGTTATTGTTATGGATGATTAGCTTTATATTGTTATTTCTATTAAAAATTGAGTGGAACAGCATTACTAAATATTGGAGTGTGCTAGATTAGAACCTTGGCTCATCTTTATTACAGCCATGAACCTACTCCAGTTGCCACAAGTAAAGCTGGAGAAATGGTGCATTTTTTGCACTCATTGCTGTCCAGAGTGTTCATTGCCATAGGGGATGTTTGTCAGTCATATTCATTAGTTATATAGACACATTAAATAGTTGAGTGGTTAACTATGTATGTGTGAGACATGACAGTTCAGAAAATAAATGTTTAATTGTAGCGACATGTAATATATATATCATGTGTATTCTCAATCCACTTGCTATACATAGTTATTTTAATAGATAATTGTTTTTTATTGTTAATTTTTATGTGCATTGCAGTGGAACAGCATTAATAAAACTTGGAGTTTGCTGGATTAGACCCCTAGTTTACCTGTATCATAATCCTTAATTTTTACCTGCTGCCACAGGGAGCACTAGACAGCAAAAAAAAAAAAAAGTTGTCTAAGGTTGTATCTTCTGGTATTTAAGCCCTAACTTTGAGAGGGTTTCTGTCTATACACACTGAGCAGAGTGGAGGAGAGGTGTTGACTACAACTCTTAGCTGAGATATATAAGTATCCTGTTTTTTTTCAATTATTTATACTGATTATTGTTTCTAGCAATTTATATATAGCACTTTTTATTGCCTGCTGCATAGTTTTTGAGTGTATTTATATTGCTATTAAGTATTCTGCATGGGTAACTGATTTGTTTGCAGTTAAAAGCATTCTGTAAAGTCTCATTGCTCTTTTATCTGTTTAAAAACTTTCATTTTGTGGCTTTCTGTAGTGCTTACTGTCTGTAGACTAATAGCTTTAGTATTGTCCCTACCCTCCCTCCCTGTTGGTGTCTTGCTGTTATACTTGGTGGCTTTGCAGTTGCCCGCCCCTACTGTAAATCTGATCTGGGACACTCCAACCAGTCTAGTGTCATTAGCTTATTCTACCTAATACAGAGAGAACATTTGATAAGGCCTTCTGTTTCTCCTTTTTTCCCTTTCAAAAAAAATAATAATAATTTGCCTGAATCTCCTTGTGTTCTGACTGTGCTTCTCAAACATTTTGGAAATATAGAGTATATTTTAGAGAATTTATTATAACTGTAATTGCCTTAATATTGCTACAACTCAAGTGTTCTAGGGTGCACTGCATCTGAAGTGTTTGTGTGTTTTAGCTGCTTTTCTGTATATATATAGACTTCTCTGTATATGTAGACTAGCTACTTATTCTGCTGTGTTACTGCCTCTTTAATCATTTTTTAGTTGTACACTTGCATTTCTTAATTTAAAAAGTTTTAAATTGCTAATTATGTAGAGTTTTAATTGCATTTACTGTTTAGGACTACACACTCAAGTGTGTTAGCCTTTTCTGTGTTTATTTACTGTATTATTGCATTGTTTAGCCTGTTTCAACAACAACAAAAAAATACTGTCTTGTTTGCTCATTTCCCACCTTTTCTAGCCAGTCCATATCCCAAGCTTTGCCTGTCTCAGGACTTTATTTTCTGTGCTCAGAGCTATCCAGACCTTGCTGTGGTAGAGGGAAGTCCTACTGCTTACCAATGGGACAGGTGAGCATTGTACTGCCTATCTAACGTTAGAGGAGTGGTTTCCAGCTCTGAAATTGTAATTTTATTAGCCTTTTTGGGCTGATTTCTATCCCTTTCAACTTTCTTGCTTAAAAATGCGTGTGTTTGCACATTTTTCAAATCGTGCAGCACAGCGAGGCTACAGTTAAACTATTCCAGGTGCCAGAAAGTCTGCTCTTCAAATTTTCTTTTAGAACTAGATGGTTTCTCCGTTGTAACACTAAAATCTTAACCCCTGTGACTAGCACTTGCTCTAGAACCTGCTGGAAAGCACTAGGAAGCCTGAAACTGATTCAAGCACTCAGCTCTCCTTGTCAATAAGGAGAAATTAATCATAGGCACTAAACAGCCTATAATTGCAAAGTACCTTGCAAAGGTAAGGGAAAACAGCTCTTAAACTTTACAAAAAAGCGCCTAAACAGGCATGTCCAAGGGTCAGCTTCCAGTGATTTCTCCTGTCCACCTGGTGAATCTAGGCATACTGGGGCAATGCGGCAACTGCCTCATGTACACAGACAATCCTCTCCTCCTACCACCAAACACTACAACCTGCGAGAGATGCACTTACATAGCCAAACTGGAAGCAAAGCTCTCTCCGGCCAAGATTGTGCTAGACAGTCAAGAGGAGAAAGTTAACATCTGCATTACACCTCAAGCAACTCATAGCCCTTCAAAACCCACACCATCAACACCCACACATAGCAACACTAAACCCACATATGTGGAGGCCCTTAACATTAACTTGCCCAAGCAACAAGGACCTCTGAAGCCGAAACGCAAACAAACACCAGTCACAACCAAAGTGACACACAGCTCACAACACCAGTGTGCCACCCAACAACAGCCCCTAAGGCAAGACAATGTACCCAACACTTTAGTCATAGGTGATTCTATAGTCAGGCACACTGATATCCCACTCACCAGGCTGAACAAGGAGAAAATTACAGTCAGCTGCCTGTCGGGTGCCAGGATCCACCACATAACGCATGCACTCAAGTCACTCCACAACAAGTACAAATACGACTCTGTCATTGTCCATGCTGGAGTGAATGACTTGAGACGTACCTCCCTGGACTATATGAAAAGAGACATGGAGGAGCTCTTGGATCATGTGACCCAGGCAGGTATGACCCTAGCTCAGAATGATACCACAGTATAAGGACAAAATGATTGACTTCAACAATTGGCTAAGCTTCTGGTGTCATTCAAAGGGGATCCAGTATTTGTCTGCCTGGGAAGACATGATCGACAAACCACGATGCTTTGCCAGAGATGGTCTGCACCTGTCGCCCCTGGGATTTAGGTTACTGGCTAAAGCTCTTGCCACCCCTATAGTGCCTTTTTTTAGGCAAGGTTCAAAGGATAAAACCACCACCGTAACAGATACAAGCATGCAAAATCTGAAGGTAATGCTACTCAATGCTAGAAGTCTAAACCTCAAAATGCACTCTCTCGAGGCACTCCTAAAAATGGAGAACATCGATATCTGTGCAGTAACTGAGACCTGGTTCAAGGCTCCAGAGTGCACCCCTGCAATACCAGGCTACAATTCTTACCACACTTTTCTGCCACAAAACCAAGACCAAAACACTAAAGGTGGAGGAGTGTCCATATTCACCAAGGATATTCACTCCTCCAGGCTAGTTGCCCAACACAATGCATCTGAAATTCTCCAGGTGGAACTAACACTAGGTAAGACTGCGATCCAAACTGTAGCATGCTACAGACCCCCCACCATGCCCCAACATTCTCACTACACCCTTCTAAACATACTGGAAAATATTAAGATACAACCAAACACCCTAATACTGGGTGATTTCAACTATCCTACCATTAATTGGGAAAACTACTTGGGTACCAATTCCTTTTCCCAACGGTTCTTGGAATTCATAAATTCCAATGCCCTGGATCAACTAATCCATTGTCCCACCAGGGGCTCCAATATCCTAGACCTGGTCATTATCAACATGGGAGATAGATGCTCCACACCAGTGGTCACCCCCTCATTGGTCAGGTCTGACCATAAGCAAATCACCTTTGACATCCACATCCCACCCCCACCCCCACCCCCAGTAAGGAAATCTCCTTAAAACACTTCTCCAAAGCCAACTTCATGCTACTGAAGTCAGAAGTGACAAACTTCACAACACCCACGCAGACGGGATCTGGAAGTTTGACTGCAGAATCCTACACTAAGGCACTGTACTAGCACATCCACTCATGCATGAATCGTGCCATCCCAAATAGAACCAAGATGCTCCTCTCCAAAAAAGGAAGCCAATCTGGTGGTCCCCTGCTATAAACAAACTATACAACAGAAGGAAGAAACTGTTGCAGAAAAGAGGAAGATCCCAGGATGCAAAAAAACTCCCTCACCAGCCTCAGTAAGAAGCTGGGATCCCTCATAAAATTCTCAAAAGCTAGTTACGAAAATAAAATTGCCAAAGATTCCAAAGAGAACCACAAGGCATTCTATAGTTATGTCAAGAATCTAAATGGTAATGCTCAGATCTGCTCTGAGTTAAAACAGAATGGCATTAAATATACTGATCCCAAGGATATTGCCAATATCCTGTCAGATCGATTTAGTGCCAACTTCACCCCCCTCTCACCCCCTAAAGGGCCCATCTCAATACCAAAAGATTGCCAAATTCCGATAATCACGGCCACAGAGGTAGAAACTGCACTCTCCAAAGCTAAGAATACAGTATCCATGGGACCAGATGACATCCCAGACTATGTACTACATGAACTACAAAATGAACTGGCACCTCACCTAAGTGTCATGTTTAATCATAGCCTCACCTCAGGCTTCGTGCCCACTGAGTGGCACACAGCTACAGTTATCCCACTCCACAAGGGAGGATCACCTTGGATCCCGGGAACTACCATCCCATCAGTCTGACAAGCCTGATCTGCAAGGGCATGGAACGCATTATCATGGAACTTATAAACAAAGACATTGGTAACCTTCAAACACTGGACCCCACCCAGTTTGGGTTTGTGAAGGGCCGATCTTGTCTCCTGAATCTGATTGACTTCTTCGAATCAGTCTCCAGAGCTGTGGATGAGGATAAGGCAGTCCACACAGCCTATCTGGACCTTGCCAAGGTCTTCGACACCATCCCCAATTCTGGAATCATAGATAAACTTACTAAGCTGGGCATAAATCCCTACGTCACTTGATGGGTTGCCAACTGGCTTACTGACAGAACCCAGACTGTAAAAGTAGCTGACTCCAAATCCAGCTCCAGACAAGTGACAAGTGGAGTACCTCAGAGTTCAGTCCTGGGGCCACTCTTGTTTAGCATCTACTTCTCTGAAGTACAGGCCAACAGTAAGAGACTCTGGCTAACAAAGTTTGCAGATGACTGCAAACTGGGAGCCATTATTGAATCCCCAAATGATGTGAATATTCTACAAAATGGCCTTACAGAAACAGATGCCTGGTACCAGAGCCATGGGCTCAAGCTTAATGCCAAGAAATGTATAGTTATCCCCTTTGGAAAAAAACATGTACCCATGAATTACCACATAGGTGGCAGGACACTAAACATCGAAAGTGTGATGAGAGACTTAGGGACACAGGTGGACAGTGGTCTCACTTTCGATAACCACATCACCACAACAGTCAGGAAATCCTTCTATGTGGCACACCTCATCACTAAGGGCTTTTCATCCAGAAAAAAGGAGGTCATTGTCCCACTGTACTCATCCCTCATTAGACCAATTATAGAGTATAATGCCCTGTTTGGTATGTACCTCACAAGACGTGCAACAGCTAGAAAGGCCACAGAAATGCCTCACTAAAAGAATCACAGGCCTAAAGAAGATGCCATATGCTGACCATCTAAAAAAACTCCAGCTATACTCGGTGGCACATCATCTACTCAGAGGCAATCTCTGCTTAGCATACAAGGCCATGTCAGATCCTGAGCTGTTGGACATGCTCCACTTAAAGAAATCCCAATCCCTCAGAGCCACATGCTCTAGGGATCTAAACCTTGTCATCACAATGAACAAAACATGCTGGAGGGATAGGTTTCTGACCCAGAGACTCCCCATACTCTGGAATACACTGCCCATACATGTCAAGCAAAGCGCCTCATTGGCCCTCTTCAAAAGGAACCTTGATGATTGGATGGGAGATAGGAAATTCACCCCGGGAATCATGTCAGTTGCCCTGCTAGACAGGGGTCCAGAGAACTAAATATTGTGGGAAGAAATATCCAGGGAATTGTTATGGCTAGGCTTGCATAGGCCCTAGGGCTGATAGCCTAGTACCAACCTATGAAACTATTTATTTTTTGCATTCATTACTGTGTATGATTGCTGAACACTGCACAAGTCCACTTAGTGAGCCTGCATGATAGAAGACCACATATGTAACAATGTATCTTTTTGAAATTGACAATATCTCCTTCTTGTTGGCAGGTGTTGTGGAACTGCAAGAGTTGTGTATACATACTCATTGCCACACAATGCTGCTTAGCATGTTTGCACAATGGAAGGCAAAATATATAACAATGTATCTTTTTTTGAAAGTTACAATGGCTGTTTTTTGTCTGCAGCATTACGCTGTATTTGTCCACAGGTGAGCAATGGGCAAACGAGACAGGCAAATCCCAACTTGGATTATTATTGTAAAAAACTGTTTATTAACTTTTATAATTAAAAGAAAAATGTGGGACTTGAATCATGATTTGCATATCCTATATGCTGTGTGCATCATCGTGTTTATCAGGTGTGTTATACACACAGTTGATTCACAGCTCTTATTAATACTACCCTTGTCATAGAAGCAACTTCCATTAATTTTAAAATATTTATATTTTCACTGTATATGTGCTAAGCTGTGCACCACAGAAGTATTAATATTAACAAAAAAATTACAAAATTCATTTTACCACGTTACAGATTTTTACAGAACTCTGGATTTGAACTATCATACTAATGAACCTACAGAACACACTAAGAGCCTCTTATCTCTCTTTGCCACAGAAACAACTTTGCAGCAGGAAAGCAAATCATGTACATACCAGCAATTCACATTTCCTCTACAGTATTAACAAGAAATACACACTTGTACACTCTCATTTGTACATGTGTGGCTTACATGTTTATTGCAATGACTGATCACACAACCATTTATGAATATGTTTGCACCAATGCAGCTCTGCCTTCTCTTTGTATTGTATTCATTCTTCACTTATCTGTACTGCATTGTTAGACTTGCAGTCTATAGTGCATTTTGTATCACTGACCTTTAAATATGTGATAAAAATACATGACAGTGAAAAATGTTTTTCAGCAAAGGCAGGAGAGTTTGGCTATTAATGAACAAAAATGATAAATGTGTGCTTTTTGGTTCCATTTAAAAGCCTGTTAAATTTACTTCTACACTTTGCAAGTGTATTCTGAGTGGCACACCCACTGCAGGGGAGGTACTCTGAATAGTTATTGTCTTCCTTCTCTCTCCCACTAATCATTCACAGTTGTAATCCATTAGCAAATAACAGTGAGGTAGTGCCTACACTATGTTTACACCTGCTACATAAAGTCTTTGGTATTCAGCAATTCTAATGAGTTCATACCTTATTTGTATCTTCACAATGCTCAGAGGTCTGAATGCACTCTATAAAAAGGCAACCATGTAACTAGGGATCTTGAAGATTAGGAGCGCTGTGTAGTTGGAGAAAAGAAAAGATTGCTATTCCTTTTTGATTAATCTGCAGAGAAGGTTTCTAATTTTGCTAAGGTATGATTGTATTTTTAAAGTACATTCTAGACTTAATAACATGTTACAAAGCAAATTATATATAGCAGTAGAAAATGGAACTTCTATCTGTATGAACTTCTTATAGTTCACTTTTGGCATAGGCGTTTTTGGCAGGTGTTTACATTTCTCACATAGACAGGATTAACTTTTATCACAAGTGTTATTATTAAAACTGTTATTTTACAATCTTCTGTGTTCTTGCTGGGAAATGTAATAGACTATGTCAAAGACAGAAGGTGTTATAATTCTAAGATAGCCCAGAGACACCTCCAGGGGAGTGGTGGGCACAGTGAGAGGTGACTGGCAATCACATAAAATTGACTTTTTTGTTGTAAATGTGTACACATTGTGAGAATTGTGATGAAAGCATATATACCAACTGAATTATGTGGTATTCCTTTGTTTGTACAAACTGTCATTTGCTTGATGTTTTTGGGGTGCAGGAGCCACCTTTATTTGTGTGTTGCCACAACAAAAGTGTGTTTCAAGTGCTTTTCTCTTGACAATGTGTAGTCATCCTGTTATTTCAGTAGGAAGCAATACATTACTTAAGTGGTATTCCTTGATTTGCATGTGAGTGTGATGTGGTACAACCTTCAATTTTAATAACTAAAATGTGTGTTTCCAGTCCTTAATGTTTAAAAATATGTGTATATAAGTAGGAATTTCATTAGTTGCTGTTTATGGGCTGTATCCTTCTGTTTTATGTCACATAGAATTATGGCACCCAAGTGTACAAACTCATGGAAGCTCCCTTTCAGTGACTCAGAAAATGATGTAATAGTGCAGGCAATCAATTGCCATGGCTCCTGTCTGCTTGAAAGAGGATGTGTGGCAGAATGCAGATTTGGAGCCAGTTATTGAATGACATCAATGCAGTAGGGGGTTGCACCAGGACTTATGATCAGGTGCATCATAGGGTCACTGATATGATTTCTTCATCCCGGAGGAGAGCAGCTGCAGTTGCCAGTGAACAGCTGGCTACAGTGAGGGGGGGGGGGGGCCTGCTACCAAGCCACCACTGACATCAAATGAAAAGTTCCTGTTCACTGTCAGAGAACAGTGAAGTATGTGCCAGGATGAGCTTCTATGTAAGTTTTACATATGGCAACTTTTAAGATTTGTTTGTATAGTAAAATATATAAACATTTACGTAATCTTCCTGTGGAATTTTGTTTTAATGAACTTACTGATAAATTAATAGACTTATAACACACTTGTTCATTACACATGAGCTGCGGGTGGACGTGTCAGCCAAGTTTTAGGTAAAACTATTCTTAACAGACATATAGGCAAAATTGTGTATTCACTGTCTCCTTGTATTATTCCAATTGTGATGTTTAATTTGCATCCTTACCTTGCTTCATTTCTTCCAGGACCATCCTCCCCACATGATAAGCCAAAACATTTTCTTTGATTATTGATGACCATTTCTCAGATACATGCATTCATCTGTATGTGTGAGATGGGTGTAATGAGTGTGTGTATTGCTGTACCATCTGCAATAGTGGGACCAGCTTTTGTTTGTTATCATATAAATTGTTATAAATATTTTGTCAAATATTAATTTCTGATGGGTGGAAGCGTAGGACTCTTACCACCTGTTGTCAGAGTATTGGTAGACTTTGATGATGATAGTGGCCAAAGAGAGGCACAGTCAGGGGGTGCAGAGGTTGAATTTGACACTGAGGTTGACATCCAGCCATCCACTGTATTTCCCCTCAGACACAGTATGTAGGCCTATGCATACCTATTTCACTGAGCCCTCAGATATTGGACAGGTGGAGGGTGACACACTTGATCAGGGTAGTGTGGTCACTGCAGCTTCAGTGCCAGATGACTCTGACCGTAGATAAAAAAGTGTGAGCAAGGTGCCACATAGTAAGGTTGTTAGGGGTGCTCTGAAGAGGCTTGCTGTCCACTTTCCACCTGATCCTGGTGTGTCATTACATGCCACTTGACATATGTTGAGGGCCATCAAGGAGCACAGGTATATTCCAGTAGGTCTACAAGGAAAGGTCTACAAGAGGGTAGTGAGACCAGCTATGTTATATGGGTTGGAGACAGTGGCACTGACAAAAAGGCAGGAGTCAGAGCTTGACATGGCAGAGTTGAAGAGGTGAAGATTTGCACTGGGTGTGACGAGGATGGACAGGATTAGGAATAAGTATATTAGAGGGTCAGCCCAGGTTGGAAGGTTTGGAGACAAAGCCAGAGAGGCAAGATTACATTGGTTTGGACATGTGCTGAGGAGGGATGCAGAGTATATTGGGAAAAAGATGCTAAGGATGAAGCTGGCAGGTAACAGGAAAAGAGGAAGGCCTAAGATAAGGTTTATGGATGTGGTGAGAGAGGACATGCAGGTGGTTGGTGTGACAGCAAGATGCAGAGGAGAGAAAGAAATGGAAACAGATGATCCGCTGTGGCGACCCCTAATGGGAGCAGCCAAAAGAAGAAGAAAAAGAAGAAGATATATATATATGATTGTTTATGTCATAATAAAGATGTTTCTTGTTTAAAAAAGGGGCAGGAACTGAATAATTTATGTAACGTTGCTTAGGTGATATGGTAGCAATATATGTGAAGTATAATGTTTGTTAGTGTTAATTTATTAATACAGTTTCATTATTTTTGTATAAATGTAAATTTGCCTATACCACAAGTGATAGTTCAATAAAGGTGTTTAAAAATACATATGTGTTAACAGAATGGATGTAATGATAATGTATTAATGTTTTTCTTTTTTATGGGGGTCTCTCCTAGCTTGTGTGTAGTCCAAAATGAGCATTGTATGTTCAATTGTTTTGTGTTGAAGACAGGTGCACTGATTTGGTTTGTGGAGAATGCTTTATGTATGTGCTACAAATGTTTTTTTCTGTTTTGTCTCATACAGGATTATGGCACCCACATCATCTGTTCCCTTAAAGCCACCATTCAGTGATGCAGAGAATGAAGTCATCATTGAAGCCTTATGCTGTCATGGATCTTTCCTGCTTCACAGCGGCAGAGGTGATATGTCTGCCAGAAAACACATATGGTGGTTGCTAACATAAAAGCAGTGGGCAGACATGCTAGATATTATAACCAGGTATGGCACCGTGCCACCTGTATGATTACAGCCACATGTAGGAGGGAAATTGTGGTAACATGAGAGCAGGTGGCTATGCAGGGTCCTACTACAGAGTTGTCACTCACAAAAAAATGAACATTGTTCACACAGACACCTTGATGTTGGTGTTGATGTGGTCAACAGGCCAAGCATGTCCCAAAAAGAAATCCCAGTTATGCTACACACACACACACACACACACACACACACACACACACACACACACATATATATATATATATATATATATATATATATATATATATATATATATATATATATATAGATATATATATATATATATATATATATTTATATAAAACATGCAATGCCATTCTAGACATCTTTATGTGCTACTTCTACTGCATCTTACCCATTCAACTGTTCCACTATACAATTAGTCCTTCATCCCCTCAATCTAAATTCTCTTAAACACCAACACTCTGTTTCCCCCAGTTGTCTTTCTTAGCAATACTCTACCTAAACCTATCCTTATCTCTTCCACTATTTCAAACTTAAGTGTATAGCACGATCCCAGCAATAACCTCCAAAGATCCTCACCTCTAAAACTCAGTTAGTAGGAAACTTTTGAAACACAAGGATGAGGAACACCATGATAATGCAGCAAAACAGTTCTTCTTTATTGGTACAAAAACAAGGAAGATGAGCGCTTTCTCGTACACACTGTACGCTTCTTCAGATCTAACTCCTATGACTAAAACAAAACTTATATAGTGCTTCTAATTGGTAAAAACGTTGTATCCATTAATTAATTAGTCAATTAGCATCTTGATTAGTTGACCAAAGTATAGAGCAAGCTATTGTCCCAGATAGTAACTGTTGCTCTCTAAAGCAACTAGAACACCTACCGTTTCTACAAACAGAAACATTTTGTATGTATAGTTAAAAACATTCAAAAACATTTAAAAACCAGGTACAATAATTGATAATCATATATCACATATAACAAAATACATATATAGAAAATGCATTATTTATAAATAAAGAGAAAAATATATATATGAGACGATATATAAGACAACATAACCTATGTGTGCGTGTGCAAAAACTAATGGCATAAAAACAATTCATTCATGGTATTAACATCTACCTCAAAGATCTCAGTTACTATAGTACCATATTTTACGAAACGATCTGTATTGTGAAAGAATGCTCAAGGTATTATATCATCATGGAACAGCTTATCGCTGTTAAAAAACCTGTGTTGCTATGAAAAGTATAGCTTACTTGGCTCAAAAAGCACTATATGTATTGGGCTGAAGCTACAGCTTAAACTGACTAAAATTACGGGTCTACTTGTGTAAAAATTATAGACTAAAAAATAGACTAAAAAATAGAATAACAAAGTAGAATAAAAAATATATATATAACCTAGCGATCAGACTTTCATAATGAAACCAAAACCTCCCTGGCTTACCAATGTCCATCAAGAAGCAAGAATATGAATATAAATATATATCTAAAAGAGACAGAGTCATAAGGCATCATAATGGTGTAACTGTTATAGCAGTAAGTTATAACTAAAACATTACATTTTGTCTGACACAACCCTGACAATGAAGCCTGTTATATTTACCTGTATAATATTCCCTAGTACTAATGTATAAATATTTAAAAACTATCTATAATGTAAATGTACAAAGTGCATATTAAGTTTCAAAAGGGCTCTAATTAAAAGGGATAAAACCATCCTTAAGAGCATCATATAGTATTTAAAATAGAAAAATAAGAATAATATATTATAAATCTCTCATGAAATGTATGTAATAGTATATAAATATAATTAAATAAATAAATAAATAAATAAATAAATAAATAACCATGTGATTATAAATATGATTTCATAATTAGTCAATTACAAAATAAATCAATACAAATCATATATTATAGGTCAATAGTTATAGTCTTAAATATGACTCTATAGCTTTAAAATGTAGCAATTTGTGTAAGTATGTATATATTCTTGATATATATAACAACGTGAGAGTATATATATTTCAAAGAAATTAAAAATGATATACCCAGAGATAAAAATTCAAATGGTATATATGTCAAAGAATTCCTAAGAACTGCTTATATGTAAGAAAATAGGACGATGTATTATTTCAGACTTCTTTTTTTAAGGACTGATCTCACACTGACATATTGATTTAGGCCTGGAGTGTGGTGTGCTTTAAATTTTAAAATCCATTGTAGCTCTATACTTTCTAGTTCATTAAAAACATCTCCTTTCCTATCACTTGGACATACTAATTGTAACGTTCTGAACCTAAAGCTATGTTCTGGATTATTTAATATATGTTTAGTTAAAGCACTCTTCTGATCTTTTCTCCTGATGTCATAAGTATGGTTGTAGATGCGTTCCTTCAAGGAGCTTGTTGTCATCCCAATATAGAACACATCACAATCCAAACAGTTAGCTAAATATATCAAATTTGAGCTGGTGCAAGTCGATCTAAAATTGGGTTTAAAGCTGATGTTCAGCTGGGGATGCGTAAACTCTATATCTTCCGAGATATAGATGCACATATTACATTTTTTGCATGGATAAGTCCCTGTCTCATTCAAACTGATCAATTCTCCTTTTATATTTCTCTGTATCTTATTATTGGTCCTATATGTCTCATAATCTGATTTTTCAATGCATAGCAATCTTTTAAGATTCTTGCTATTAGTATATAGGAAACTGGGTTTGACTCCTATAATGTCCTTCACCTCATCATTAGTAAGTAATATACACCAATTCTTATGTATGATGTTAGTAATATTCCTGTTGTCACTGGTATATCTAGTTTGAAAGGGTACAACTTCCTTATAAGACTTAGGTCCAATATGTGTCTGATGGGACCTCTTCCTATGTATAAAGGGGGTGGAGGTAGATCCAGATAGTAATTTCACTCGCTGGATCAGTTGTCTATCATAGCTCCTTTCTATGAACATGTCTTCTAGTTTCAATGTTTGTTCTATTTTATCATCATGTTCCTTACATAGTTTATTAACTCTTATATACTGACCTTTAACAATGTTTTGAAATATGTGTCTGGGATGCATGCTACTATATTCTAATAGTGTATTCTTCCAACAAGGTTTCCTGTAGACTGTATGACCTAATTTACCACATTCATCTTTGGTGATGGTAATGTCCAGAAAATTAATTTCAGTCATGGAATATTCAAAAGTGAATCTGAAAAAAGATGTTGTAGTTTCTAAGTCTTCCACTAGGTCTAAAAATTCTTGTAGGGTACCACCCCAAAAAATTATGATGTCATCTACGAACCTTTTATAAAGTAGCATTTTATCAAAATCAGCATGGTTGAACAAGTGCATACATTCCCAGTAATAGACAACAAGGTTTGCATACTCCCCATTGCTGCAAAAACAATCTCTTGTCATACATGAAAACATTGTTATTAAGTACAAGGTCTAAGATGGCATTCAATAAAATCTTATCATTATTACTGAAACTATCAGTGTTATGCAGGATATGTCTAATGGCCTCTGAGCCATAACCATTAGGAATGGATGTAAAAAGATTTCTCATGTCCATAGTGATTAAGATGCTATCTTTAGGGATGCCTTCTTTAAAATTAGCTAGTACCTCTAATAGTTGGTATGTATCTTTTAAGATCGAGCTTATCTCATTAATAATGGGCCTTAGCTTCTTCTCAATATAGACTGACATCGTTTCCGTAACCCACCCTTCTCCCACTACTATAGGTCGTAGTGGTGGTGGTATTGTCCCTTTATGTATTTTCGGCAGCCCTTTTATGTAGGGAATCTTAGGTTGCTCTATCAGAAAATATTGATATAGGTCTTGGTCTATCTGCCTGCACATTAAGAAATCATATAATTCTTGATGTACAGAAAAAATGATTTTAGTTAAATCATTAGTATAGATTTCTTTATAGGTATCAGTTTCTCTAAGCATAGTCAGCATCAATGTATTGTAAGTGGTATAGTCTAGAATTACTATTCCACCCCCTTTATCTGCAGGCTTTATAATTATTCCCTTGTCATGTTGTAGTGCATAAAGTGATTCCCATTCAACATGTGACAAATTAGTATATAAATTGCCCTTTTTCTCACTGTTAAAATATCTATATAAGTCTGTTTCACAGGCCTTAATAAAACATTCTGTAACAGGTGTTTGCGATGGTGTAAAAACACTTTTCCTTCTAAAATTCTTACTATTCTCTTGGCTAACATCATTACATTGCACTTTGTTCTTAAACATACATTTCAAGTTAATCTTACGGACAAAAAGCCGCAGGTCAGTAAGAACTTCGCTTATGTTACTAACCTGGGCTGGAATGAAGGAAAGTCCTTTATTCAATAATCTAATATCAGTCTCTGTTAAAGTCCGTTGGGATAAGTTAAAAACTAAGTCCTCTGTTCTCTTTTTCGGTTCCTGTTGCTTGATGTCATTTCTTCTCCTGAAAACTTCCTCTTGGTGCGGCCTCTGCTCCTTGATCTGCTTTGAAAATTCCGCCGAAACTTCAGCGGAAGGGGTAAAAAACCTTCTATGTTTCCCTGTTTAATTTTCGGTTTGGCACCTCGTATATTTTCATCCTGTTGAGCGAGAGCTTGTTGATTACATGGGGGAGTATCCCTTATTGTATTGTTCTGTGTGTGCGTCAAAGAAGTAGACGCCAAAGGGGTTGCAATCGTAGCAGCTGATTCTCTTAAGGTGGAACTGATGCTCGTTACTGCTGAAGCATAGCTCTGATTCATGGAGTGTTCTTGGTTAAGATCAGTGCTAGTAGGGAACACATTTTCATTGACATTGGTTTCTCTGTATCTTGGCCAGGAAAAAACATTGTTATTAACAAAATCCATGTGATCCCTATGTAACTTGCGTGTCTTTATTTGTTGCAGTTTATCACCATAAGCAGAAAGTTGATTAAACATACTATCTAGTCTCTGTTGAAAGGTTTCCTCCTTAAAATTAATTGAAATGTCTTTGCTTAGGGATTCAGCTCGTAAATTAAGGTCTTTCTCTATGGGTAGAAAATGTTCTATCAATAGCTTTATATAACTAAACCCCAGATCAAGGTTTAGTTGTTGCCACTTCCGAAGTAGCTCAGGGTGAGTTTCACCATACGAGGGCATAACTAATACCCTCATACCTCTAGGAATTAATTTGAAGTGTAGACACGCTTCTAAGTGGCGTCTTTGCCAAATAAGTCTATACAGCTTATACATTATATTTTCTAGTTCTCGAAGGGTAACATTAAAGTCTTTCATTTTATCAATGTTACCTTTTTCAGCATTAGATGTTATAGCCGTTTGTTCCATGTTGATGTTTAACAGCGGATTCTCTTTGGATTCCAATAAGCTGTTCCATTGTCTTTTTACATTTGATTTATTCGGAGCATATTCCAACTCTATTGCGATAGCATCCATCGTGTGTAGGTAGCCGAGGATAAAATAATGAAATGAAAGTGTATAGCACGATCCCAGCAATAACCTCCAAAGATCCTCACCTCTAAAACTCAGTTAGTAGGAAACTTTTGAAACACAAGGATGAGGAACACCACGATAATGCAGCAAAACAGTTCTTCTTTATTGGTACAAAAACAAGGAAGATGAGCGCTTTCTCGTACACACTGTACGCTTCTTCAGATCTAACTCCTATGACTAAAACAAAACTTATATAGTGCTTCTAATTGGTAAAAACGTTGTATCCATTAATTAATTAGTCAGTTAGCATCTTGATTAGTTGACCAAAGTATAGAGCAAGCTATTGTCCCAGATAGTAACTGTTGCTCTCTAAAGCAACTAGAACACCTACCGTTTCTACAAACAGAAACATTTTGTATGTATAGTTAAAAACATTCAAAAACATTTAAAAACCAGGTACAATAATTGATAATCATATATCACATATAACAAAATACATATATAGAAAATGCATTATTTATAAATAAAGAGAAAAATATATATATGAGACGATATATAAGACAACATAACCTATGTGTGCGTGTGCAAAAACTAATGGCATAAAAACAATTCATTCATGGTATTAACATCTACCTCAAAGATCTCAGTTACTATAGTACCATATTTTACGAAACGATCTGTATTGTGAGAAAATGCTCAAGGTATTATATCATCATGGAACAGCTTATCGCTGTTAAAAAACCTGTGTTGCTATGAAAAGTATAGCTTACTTGGCTCAAAAAGCACTATATGTATTGGGCTGAAGCTACAGCTTAAACTGACTAAAATTACGGGTCTACTTGTGTAAAAATTATAGACTAAAAAATAGACTAAAAAATAGAATAACAAAGTAGAATAAAAAATATATATATAACCTAGCGATCAGACTTTCATAATGAAACCAAAACCTCCCTGGCTTACCAATGTCCATCAAGAAGCAAGAATATGAATATAAATATATATCTAAAAGAGACAGAGTCATAAGGCATCATAATGGTGTAACTGTTATAGCAGTAAGTTATAACTAAAACATTACATTTTGTCTAACACAACCCTGACAATGAAGCCTGTTATATTTACCTGTATAATATTCCCTAATACTAATGTATAAATATTTATAGACTATCTATAAGGTAAATGTACAAAGTGCATATTAAGTTTCAAAAGAGCTCTAATTAAAAGGGGTGAAACCATCCTTAAGAGCATCATATAGTATTTAAAATAGAAAAATAAAAATAATATATTATAAATCTCTCATGAAATGTATGTAATAGTATATAAATATAATATAATTAAATAAATAAATAAATAAATAAATAAATAAATAACCATGTGATTATAAATATGATTTCATAATTAGTCAATTACAAAATAAATCAATACAAATCATATAATATAGGTCAATAGTTATAGTCTTAAATATGACTCTATAGCTTTAAAATGTAGCAATTTGTGTAAGTATGTATATATTCTTGATATATATAACAACGTGAGAGTATATATATTTCAAAGAAATTAGAAATGATATACCCAGAGATAAAAATTCAAATGGTATATATGTCAAAGAATTCCTAAGAACTGCTTATATGTAAGAAAATAGGACGATGTATTATTTCAGACTTCTTTTTTTAAGGACTGATCTCACATCTGATTTAACTAAAGTCATTTTTTCTGTACATCAAGAATTATATGATTTCTTAATGTGCAGGCAGATAGACCAAGACCTATATCAATATTTTCTGATAGAGCAACCTAAGATTCCCTACATAAAAGGGCTGCCGAAAATACATAAAGGGACAATACCACCACCACTACGACCTATAGTAGTGGGAGAAGGGTGGGTTACGGAAACGATGTCAGTCTATATTGAGAAGAAGCTAAGGCCCATTATTAATGAGATAAGCTCGATCTTAAAAGATACATACCAACTATTAGAGGTACTAGCTAATTTTAAAGAAGGCATCCCTAAAGATAGCATCTTAATCAGTATGGACATGATAAATCTTTTTACATCCATTCCTAATGGTTATGGCTCAGAGGCCATTAGACATATCCTGCATAACACTGATAGTTTCAGTAATAATGATAAGATTTTATTGAATGCCATCTTAGACCTTGTACTTAATAACAATGTTTTCATGTATGACAAGAGATTGTTTTTGCAGCAATGGGGAGTGGCTATGGGCACTCCCTGTGCAAACACCTATGCAAACCTTGTTGTCTATTACTGGGAATGTATGCACTTGTTCAACCATGCTGATTTTGATAAAATGCTACTTTATAAAAGGTTCGTAGATGACATCATAATCTTTTGGGGTGGCACCCTACAAGAATTTTTAGACCTAGTGGAAGACTTAGAAACTACAACATCTTTTTTCAGATTCACTTTTGAATATTCCATGACTGAAATTAATTTTCTGGACATTACCATCACCAAAGATGAATGTGGTAAATTAGGTCATACAGTCTACAGGAAACCTTGTTGGAAGAATACACTATTAGAGTATAGTAGCATGCATCCCAGACACATATTTCAAAACATTGTTAAAGGTCAGTATATAAGAGTTAATAAACTATGTAAGGAACATGATGATAAAATAGAACAAACATTGAAACTAGAAGACATGTTCATAGAAAGGAGCTATGATAGACAACTGATCCAGCGAGTGAAATTACTATCTGGATCTACCTCCACCCCCTTTATACATAGGAAGAGGTCCCATCAGACACATATTGGACCTAAGTCATATAAGGAAGTTGTACCCTTTCAAACTAGATATACCAGTGACAACAGGAATATTACTAACATCATACGTAAGAATTGGTGCATATTACTTACTAATGATGAGGTGAAGGACATTATAGGAGTCAAACCCAGTTTCCTATATACTAATAGCAAGAATCTTAAAAGATTGCTATGTATTGAAAAATCAGACTATGAGACATATAGGACCAATAATAAGATACAGAGAAATATAAAAGGAGAATTGATCAGTTTGAATGAGACAGGGACTTATCCATGCAAAAAATGTAATATGTGCATCTATATCTCGGAAGATATAGAGTTTACGCATCCCCAGCTGAACATCAGCTTTAAACCCAATTTTAGATCGACTTGCACCAGCTCAAATTTGATATATTTAGCTAACTGTTTGGATTGTGATGCGTTCTATATTGGGATGACAACAAGATCCTTGAAGGAACGCATCTACAACCATACTTATGACATCAGGAGAAAAGATCAGAAGAGTGCTTTAACTAAACATATTTTGAATAATCCAGAACATAGCTTTAGGTTCAGAACGTTACAATTAGTATGTCCAAGTGATAGGAAAGGAGATGTTTTTAATGAACTAGAAAGTATAGAGCTACAATGGATTTTAAAATTTAAAGCACACCACACTCCAGGCCTAAATCAATATGTCAGTGTGAGATCAGTCCTTAAAAAAAGAAGTCTGAAATAATACATCGTACTATTTTCTTACATATAAGCAGTTCTTAGGAATTCTTTGACATATATACCATTTGAATTTTTATCTCTGGGTATATCATTTTTAATTTCTTTGAAATATATATACTCTCACGTTGTTATATATATCAAGAATATATACATACTTACACAAATTGCTACATTTTAAAGCTATAGAGTCATATTTAAGACTATAACTATTGACCTATATTATATGATTTGTATTGATTTATTTTGTAATTGACTAATTATGAAATCATATTTATAATCACATGGTTATTTATTTATTTATTTATTTAATTATATTATATTTATATACTATTACATACATTTCATGAGAGATTTATAATATATTATTTTTATTTTTCTATTTTAAATACTATATGATGCTCTTAAGGATGGTTTTACCCCTTTTAATTAGAGCCCTTTTGAAACTTAATATGCACTTTGTACATTTACATTATAGATAGTCTATAAATATTTATACATTAGTATTAGGGAATATTATACAGGTAAATATAACAGGCTTCATTGTCAGGGTTGTGTTAGACAAAATGTAATGTTTTAGTTATAACTTACTGCTACAACAGTTACACCATTATGATGCCTTATGACTCTGTCTCTTTTAGATATATATTTATATTCATATTCTTGCTTCTTGATGGACATTGGTAAGCCAGGGAGGTTTTGGTTTCATTATGAAAGTCTGATCGCTAGGTTATATATATATATTTTTTATACTACTTTGTTATTCTATTTTTTAGTCTATTTTTTAGTCTATAATTTTTACACAAGTAGACTCGTAATTTTAGTCAGTTTAAGCTGTAGCTTCAGCCTAATACATATAGTGCTATTTTGAGCCAAGTAAGCTATACTTTTCATAGCAACACAGGTTTTTTAACAGCGATAAGCTGTTCCATGATGATATAATACCTTGAGCATTTTCTCACAATACAGATCGTTTCGTAAAATATGGTACTATAGTAACTGAGATCTTTGAGGTAGATGTTAATACCATGAATGAATTGTTTTTATGCCATTAGTTTTTGCACACATAGGTTATGTTGTCTTCTATATCATCTCATATATATATTTTTCTCTTTATTTATAAATAATGCATTTTCTATATATGTATTTTGTTATATGTGATATATGATTATCGATTATTGTACCTTGTTTTTAAATGTTTTTGAATGTTTTTAACTATACATACAAAATGTTTCTGTTTGTAGAAACGGTAGGTGTTCTAGTTGCTTTAGAGAGCAACAGTTACTATCTGGGACAATAGCTTGCTCTATACTTTGGTCAACTAATCAAGATGCTAATTGACTAATTAATTAATGGATACAACGTTTTTACCAATTAGAAGCACTATATAAGTTTTGTTTTAGTCATAGGAGTTAGATCTGAAGAAGCGTACAGTGTGTACGAGAAAGCGCTCATCTTCCTTGTTTTTGTACCAATAAAGAAGAACTGTTTTGCTGCATTATCGTGATGTTCCTCATCCTTGTGTTTCAAAACTATTTCAAACTTATCACACCCTCTCTTCTACTGATACTTTACTCCCTCTCAGTCTTACTCTCTTGACCCCACCTAACCTTTCTTCCTTTCCTTCTACCTATTCCCTTTCACTCCTCACTCCATCTCCACCTCTATCCACTTAGTATAAAAAAAGTTATACTGCAAGGTTTATCCTCTTTAATTGCATAGCAATCTACTTCTTCTTGTGCACTGATTCTATTTTTATATGCATTATTAAGTCTCATTAATGTATGGTGTCTCATCACCATGTACTATATTTCTGATATGTCTAGAACGTATGTGTGGCTGTTTAATTGTATGACAATATAAAACCTCTGTAAATGTTTAGCATCTATGTATTGCAATTATAAATCTCTGTAAGCTATTCTCTATGTGGAGGTTTTCTCCTGGGGTATCCACTGAAAATGGACCCCCAGCCCAGTTGACTAACCCGGTTAACAAAAGACAAATAAAAATAGAAAGAAATCTGAATGCATTCTGTGCCTTACAAGAGAGAAGAGTTCAACAGAGATTGTGTTGGGAGTAGTCAGTCTGCTTGATTCTGAGATATTTCTTAAGGGGACGATAGGTAGAGTGTTATTCTCTTGTTTTTGGTGTCACTTGCATTGTGATGCTTATTAGCCTTCTTTCCGCTACCTTCCCCTTTTTCCAGGGACATCAGAATCACCAAATGAAAGACCACCCACAGATAGTAAGCACAAACCTTCTTTGATTAGTAATTACCATTCCTTAGATGTAAGTCTGAGGAGAGAGTAAAATGTATTGTATTCCTTTAACATCTGAAATTGTTCAACATGAATGTGTAGAACCAAGTTTGGATAATTTCCACTCACTATTCCTCTCCTGTTTGTATTTACTGATTATTATCACGGGTGATCCTGACAGTGGCAGTGTAGAACTCTTAACACCTGATGTTAGAGTATCTGTAGCCTCTGATGATGATGATGATGTTGGTAGTGATATAGAGGCACAGTCAGGGGGTGCAGAGGTTCAGTTTGACACTGAGGTTGTGGGTCACACATCCCTTGGTCTTATTTTGTACAGTCAGTTTGTCTACATGTACCCATTCAAGTCAAGCCTCAGATATAGGACAAGTTGAAGATAATATGGTTAATCAGGATTGTGTGGTTACTCCAGTTGCAAAGCTGGTTGAGTCTACCTGTAGCCATTGTGAGGGTGTGGTACCAGACAGGAGGGTTGCTAGAGGTTCTCGGAGGAGATGCTGTTGTGTCATTATGTGCCACTAGATGTATGTATAAGGCTGTCATGGAGACACAGGCATGTTTCACTGGGCCTTGAAAGAGATTGTGTGAGTCCTAAATGTGATGTATTCTGACGTGTGTGACTGAATCAACCATGTTTGTGACTCATTAGATAGGATGAGTGACACACTGGATTAGGCAATGTCTGTGATGGAATGTCTGCTGAGGGAGAGCTGGCATCCACATGTCTGAAGAGCTGCAACATCCTCTGCTGATAGCTGATGTGGCCGTACCAGATCCTAGCCCTATATTTGGACTACTTCCACTGCTCCATTAGTGATTGAGATATCTACACCTAGACATGATAAGCCGTGGCATTGTGGTCCTGGACGTAGCTGTGAAGAGAGCTCATTGAGCAGACTCACATTCAGGTAGCACCCCAACTTTGAACAAGAGATGTGGAACTGGCAGCACAACTCCTGGCAGAGGCAGTTTGTGTGGTCAGGGCGACATTGAACTGAGAACTCTACCATGCATGGCTTTGAATCTGTCCTACATGGCAGGACATAGTGTTACCACAGAACTTGATTGTATTAATGCAAACACAGACACATTTCACAAAAACTGCTAATTCTGACCCACGCACATGCAAGCTAAGAAAGCTTAATGTTGATTGGGATATACCCCCTGTTAGTGGCCCTGAGATATTTACTACTTTACTGAATGTTCTGTGTTTCTTGCTCACACACATGCAATACTTTGGTGTCAGCCTTGCCCTACTGCCCTTCCATCTTGTGCATATTATGATGGCTGTGCCATGCCCTTTGTTCACTTGGGTTTTATTTAGGATTGCATATATGGCTAATGCACAGAGTGGATAGTTAAGAAATTCTTTCTCAGCATTTGGATTACATGCATATTTAGTACGTAACAGCATTGTGGATATTTCTGCAAATACTAATTTTGGAAGGCTCTTTTTCATTTAGTATTGTAATTCACACATTCAAACCAATGATATTGCATTCCTGCTTATTGCTCTACTTGTGAAACTGTTGCTATAATTGTCCTGTTGACTGTTTTGCATGCAGTGAGTAAGTGACCAGATTGAAGCCAGTTATTGTGTACAATGCATGCCTGTATATTGAAGATATCTTTCCTATAAGCCAAGAATGCTGCTGGTGGACACCTCACAGAGGTTCCGATTGCATGCATTTATGACTGGCAGTATGTGGGTCGTTTATCTTCTTACACATTTGTTTGTATAACACAGGTTCCACACTTACCTTGACATTACTGCAGTTACGAGTCATGTGTTTTGGGACTGCCTCTGTTTGATGCTGTCAATATAGAGACATTACATGGGTAAGTGCAGTTTGTGGACATCCAATGGCATCACTTTTAATATTTGAATGTTCATAGGTTGTTATATATATTCCTTCACTGGTGAGTGTGTGTGCACTATCATTTGCCTCTTAATTATTGTGTACACTAACCTTTGATTCTTAGGTGGTGAGTGTATGTGTGCTATCTTTTGCCTCTTAGCCAGGGGAAGGGCATATTGTGCACACCTATGTATGCTGGCTTCCTCTGCAGCTGGAGGTTCTCTCTTAAAATCCATTTCTCTGTGTATTGGAGGTGCTGGCCCAACAGAGTATGCTAATGAAATCATAATCAGCTGAATTACAGGCTAATGAACCGATCCAATTTGCCAGAGTCATTCAAGAAGCTATAAAATAACCATGCAGAGATGGTGTAGTCCTTTGCTATGAACACCAAAACTTTTTGGAATACAGCCACCATCACACTCAGAAAAAAAGCAATGTTAAGGGCTGCTGCTGCTGCTCTCTTGCATGTGCAAGAGGCTCAAATCTATGCTGCTGCTGCTCCTGCTGCAGATAGACCTCATCCAATGAGAAGAAGAGTGTTCATACCCCATGTAACATGTCATGGACTGCATGACATTGAAATAATAGAGCAATACAGCGTTAATAAGTAAACACTACAGAAACTCTGCAACCTCTGCTGCCCCCACCCAGGGGAAATCGAGGAGACCCTATACCAGTGGAAACAGAGGTATGTGTAGCATTAGGGATATTAGCCACTGGTACATTGCAGAGACCTACAGGGGATATATTAAGGGTGCCACAGACCTCAGCCTCCAAAATATTTCAATGTCTCATTGCTATGCTAGAACATGCAAGGGAGTACATCTGTTTTCCATGAGCCTCAGAGGAGACAACAAGAACAATACAGGAGTTTTATGCTGTAGCACACTTTCCTGAAGTCTTGGGGAGCATATACTGCACTCACATAGAAATGAAAGCCCTACCTGGGGAACAGGGAAGGACGTACATCAATAGGAAGGGGTTCCAGTCAATCAACTGCCAGATTGTCTGTAATGACCGAGAGATCATACTCACTGTCTGTGCAGGCAACCCAGGCAGTTATCATGACTTTCACATATGGCACACCTCACAGCTTTACACAAGGTTTGGTGGGGTGATGTTCCACAAGGCCATCTACTGGGTGATGGAGGTTATGCACTGGAACCGTGGTTCATGACACCCATCAGAAATGCACACAAATCCACAGAAGAAGGATACAACAATGCTCATTCTCAAACTAGAAACATCATAGAAAATGTGTGCAGCATACTGAAGTCACTGTTCTGCTGTCTAGGCACATCAAGGCGTGCTCTACAGTATGACCCTGGCACCTGCACAGAAACTTTTTCAGTCTGTGAAATGCTGTATAATATCATCTTGAGGAAACAGCTGCAACAGGGACAGCAAGCGCAAGGACCACAAATTCCTGGACCACAGGCAGGGTCTGCATCTCCCGCACATACAGATGTGGACTCTGAGAGGGAACTTCCAGCTGTAGAGATAGCTGGTAGATGTAGGCATGCAGAATATGCCCTTGCCCTGGCTAAGAGGCAAAGGATAGCAAACACACTCATCACCTAAGACTCAAAGGTCAGCACACACACCCAGCACTAAAAGGCAAATAATAACACCCACACTCACCATCGAAGGAATACATATTTTTTAGACAGGGTGTCAGCATGTAATTTCTAACATACTTTGACTAAGAATGTAATGCTAGAAGTGTCTCAATGCGATAGATATATTTTTCTAAGTATAATATTTCATAAATTATTTATTTATGAAACACAGTTGAATGTGTGTGCAATTGTTTAAGCAGGATAATAATGACAATGAATTAAAAATACACTTGCATATCTATGATGGGCAAAATACTTAGTGGAAATCATCATCTCTGTGCACATAGCCCACACAGCCCATCTCTGTGTTTAGGACAGTATGTGTAGTAAAGAATGTATGCATCACGCTCCAACTTCTAATAGTCAGCTCATGAAAATCTATCTATCTGACATGCAGTTACAAATAAAAATAATGACTGTTTCATGGGAATGCATTTAACAGGATTTCTTAAAGTCACAGACATACAGGTCTATCTGAAGCATATATCCATCCATACTGAATGCAGTTTGTATGTAATATACATGATTAACAGGCAATTTTCTTGGAACACTGAAAAATAATCATCCTGCTTTAAATTCATGCATTATTTATTTCTTAGGTTTGATTCCCACATTTGCCAACTAACCTTTTACAGAGAATAATTCCAGATGGTTGTTTGACAAGTCATCCTATTTAACCTCCAAAATACCAAGGATAACAAGCCAAGCCACTGAGGCTGTCAGTGTTGACCATCTGAAAAAGTATGAATATGTTCAGCATCACACATGCCAAATCTCACTGCCATGTCTCACGCAGTCTTTGCTGTTTGAAAACTGCCTTCTGCTTTGCTTACAAGTGCTCCCTTGTGCTTAACACTGCACAGATGCAGTTAGCATGGTTGTACATGTCTGGTCAACAGTCATTAAGTGAAGGATTGGAATTGCCCACCAATTCATACAAAGAGTTGCTGCTTGACTTCTGCAGGCATGGCTGGTGCAGGAGACAATAGTGCTAAATTTTGAGCACAGAAATGTGGTGTGAAGGAGTCCAGAATTTTTATGGTACTCCTCATGAAGTGCTAGAGCCATAGGCTATTACAGAGGGGCTACACTAGTTCTCAGTATAAGACTGAGGCTTGGAACAGGGTAGCCAAGGCTATCTCTAGTGCAACTGGCATCCCACACCATGGAGACAATTGCCGTCATCACTATAGTGACCTGAAATGGCACAAAAAGAACCTTCTTAGCTGATGGGTGGATGAGTTTAGGACTGCTGACATCCCACAGTTGTGTTAGCATACTGATCTAGCTGTATTAAATGATATAGAATACAGTACCCAGGCAAGACTGTTATTCGGTATGCTTTCGTGTCACTTCTTGTCTTCTTCCGTTTTGTACAACTGCCAAAGACATTGCAGTGAACCATGAGGTGCACCAAGAGAGGTTGACTCACCTCAGAAAGGCACAGAGTATGTATGCATCAGGTCTTAATATAAGCCTAATAACTATAGTAATTGTATGCAATATTGCAATACTGTAATAAATAGTGGTATTTATGATATCAGTGCAGTGCAGCCGATTAATGGTAAAACAGAGTAAAACCTTCCCATCATACCAGGATGTGGCAAAGGTGTATAGACTGGATAATCATAAGTGTTCATTGTGTAAAATGATATAGTCATGCGATATGACATGAATCTAATTTCTCTCTCTCTCTGCTTTTTGCCTCACTCTATCCCTTCTCCCTCTCTCTCTCTTTTTTTTTTTTTTTTTTTGCAGAGGGGGAATATTTTATATGTCTAAAAATGTTCTGCTGTCATAAAGTTCTGCATACAAAAACTGACATGCAGCACAGAGAGGTAGACTGGCCTCTGTGGATTGGTCCACCATCCCTACACAGGTTGCAGCTTGACACCCAGCACTTCAGGGTTCCAAGCTATCAGTGCTTCCTCTACAACCCCTGCCCTACTTGGTCTATCCAAATCATGTAGCTCTGCCCCAGCAGTGGGTGCACTGATACCCTCCAGGAGTAATATTAGTGGAGGTTGTGATTTTGTCACCTGCCAAGAACTGACAGGGCTGGTGGAGGGTGTTATGGAAAGGGGCCTTGCTGCCCAAATTATCAATGATGAAAAGATGTCTCATCACATTGCCAAGATGATGCCACATTCACAAGAGACAGTGACGATAGTTCTGAGGGTGAGGACTAGAGTCTCACTATTGTCAGGTTTGACATGAGTGTGCTTCTGATGTCCCCTACCTATCCCCAACTATGGTGTCCTGCAATCTTTTCTGTCCATCACCATCCTTATCTGTCTTGTTGGCACACCTGATTTGGTACAATTGGATGTACAACATTATTTTGTTGTCACCGATCCTTGGTGTGGCGACTGCCCAAAATCAGCAAATTCTGGCTACATTTCTACATTTATGCTGTGAAGAAGTGGATAGCTATGGTTCTCTCCCACTGTCTTCTTGCAAATTCCTCTATTCTTTCCCATTTCCTTCCCTCTGCTTGCCTCCCTATTTCACCACTTTCATATCAACCTCATTTTCACATGTCTAATCTGGTCAAAAATAGAATCACAAATGTGATGTCCAGATAATATCCCACTGAACTGCCACCACATGGGGATTCCAAGATGGCTGCCGACTAGACTAGTCCCTATTCTTTGAGCTCCTCACAGATCTGTAACATCTTCATTTTTTTACAACTTTGTAACAATCTTTTTCCTCAGTTTTTTTCATAAAAAGATTTTACAAATCTTTTTCCATACATTTGGAATATTTTTGTCTTCGGAAATCTTACTTTGGAATATATTTTACCTCAGAACAGTTTTGTGGTGTTATCTGATTTGTTCACCTGCTGCTTCAGAATCTTCCTGGAACCTGACATTCTGTCATCAGCATCTTATCTCTGGGTATGGCTACTAAATCTGACTCCATGGAGACCCAGCCCACGAAGGCCAAATTTTCTTCAATGCTCTCACCTGAAAAAGATACCAGTTCCAAAAGATTGAGAACATCTAAACAATCTCCTGAAACTTCCAAAGTAAGTAACAAAGACTTGAATGACTCAAATTTTTATTTAGATGAACTAAAGCTAGCATTAAAACCCATACAAAGTGCTATTCAAAATTTCTCAGAGCAATTTGCTTACTTTAGTAAAACTTTAAAGCAAATAAATGACAGAATGGATGTTATTGAAAATAGAAATTCAGCTCTAGAGATAAAAACTGTTTCATTGGAAAGTGATCTAAAGTCTAAAGATAAAATTATTTCTGAAATGCAAACTAAATTGATAGACTTAGAAGCCAGGAGTCGCAGAAACAACATTATTATTCGTGGTTTGCCAGAATCTTATGATAATAAAAATCTGCTGTCTGTGACTAAAAGCATCTTTGAAGCACTGTTAAACTGTGAAGCATCCTCAAAAAATATAATTGTAGAGAGAGCACACAGAGCACTACGTGTAAGTCAAGATACTTCTTCACCAAGGATTATATATACTAAATTATTAAACTTCCAAGACACTTTTCAAATTTTGGAAGCAGCTAAAACTAAAAAACAGTTTCTATGGAAATCTCACAAATTGTCATTTTCACAGGATCTTCCTTCTCAAATAAAACTAAATAGACAAAAACTTTCTCCCTATTGTGCAAACTTGATAAAAAGAGGGATAAGATTTTGTATGTCTTATCCAAATACCTTGTCTTTTACATTTAATGAAAAAAGGTTTATGTGTTCTGATCCTAAGGGAGCAAAAGATATTTTTTATAAAGCATTTAAAAAGCTTCCGGAATCTGTCTCCTAATATTTCACTTATCTGTTGGTTACAAATGTGATGTTTTTCCTGTAAATGCTATGCTACTGCAGACAGTATGTGTTATCTATTTTTCAATTTATTTCTACCAAGAGTGTGCACAGTGTTTATATATATATATATTATATTTCTTTCCTTTTTTATAAAAAAGGTAAAAAGAAAAGAGATACTGATTTTATTGTGTACATATATATTTCTTCACGAATATGGAGCTAGCTTTTGAATTTAAATAAGCATTGTAGATGTCTTTATGTTTTCCGAAGTAGTGTACATGTTTTTTTTTCTAGTTTAAATAATTACAGTGCCCTAGTTCAGCCATAAACATTTTGGAGGGAGATACTGCAACTCTCGAGGCTGGACAGAGAGAAAATCTTCTGTTTTTCTCATCAGCTGCTGTTTCTACTATGCCACGCACCTTCTATGAAGCTACGGAGTTCGGCGGTGACGTCATCATTCGCAGAGGACACTCGCTAGTTTCGCTTTAAAGCTAGCTTCTGAAATGCAACGTTCATTTACTCATACACATTAAACCATGTACTTTTTTTTGTTTTTTTGTGTGAATTATCCCAAAGCGCAAATCGCTCATGTGAAATCACGTCATCTTTATAATCTGAAAACTACAGCTCATCTTAGAGCCATCACATAAAGAACGCAGAAAGTACTCAGTCTCCTAAAAATGAAATACAGCCGCAGTGCAAGTGGATGCCCTGGAAAGATAATCTTGCATCTATAACAACCAGTCAAGTTTCAATCACGGCTTCAAAAAGCCAGTCAATCTAATGTCAACTAAAACAAGAAGGTCTATTGTAGACCGACCATATCAGTAGGTCAAACCATCATATAAAAAATGAGTGGAATGCTCCACGACTTACTTAATGATAATAAATTGAAGCTACATTTTGCCAAGTGGTATATAGACATGGAATAGTAAGAATAAACGAAGGCATAAAACTCAATAAGCAGCAGTAATAACAAAAACATATACACACTAATGTGATAGTATAACAGTTGAATTCAGTGGCTTCTCACATTGTCAGTTTAACAACCGGTATGGCTAGAGATTTAACTTGTCATTAAATAACATCAAGACATGAGATGACAAAAGACAAAACAGAAAATGAAGAATAATTTTTAATCGAGATGAATGATTTATAATGTGCCATTGTCTACATTTAGAACAAACTGAACGACAATATTTTGTTCTTTATTGGTAAAGATGTGATTGGTTCTAAACAATGGTCTTTTTAATATGAATGGTTGTTTTCTCCTCATTAACATGTTTTATATCTATTTTCAAAGCACAATTTATATTTAATGTTTATATTAGTTTTTTTTTTTTTTTTTTTCCCCCAAGTCAAAGTGAACTGCCTTGATATCCGGTAAGATAATTTGTTTTTCTATATAAAGTGCGCATAGTATGAAAGCAATACAGGGGTATTATATGCAAGTTGATTTTCACATATAAATATTTAGATAAAACGCTAAATAAATATATATTGGGTCATGTGTTGTAATAGGAACATGATACAGATGTATATATAGGTATTATATAATAATCCTGTCTTCCCATTCAGGTTTAATTGTTCTGTTTAAATAATTATATGTGTACATAGAGGAGAATGGTGGAGTGCATTTCTTGATAGTTTACTGCTTTTTTAAATTTAAGAAATGTCTCTCAACTATACAATTCATAGTGTTACAGTTTTTTTATCTTTTTTTGATTGACACATTTATTTATTTTGGGACTGATAGGTGAAATGTGCTTCTGGGGGTACAGACATGCCTGTTTCCAGAACTATGTTTCATATGTTTATATCAATGGTATAGAAACAGGAGATAATGTAACAGTTAAGTTAAGTTAGATATTACTGTCATAATTATTCACAATATCACCAAAATGAAACATGATGTTTTTACTGTATGATTATTTGCTTGAATTTAATTCATCTTGTTCTGCTATATATATGGTTATCTTCTACATAACCAAAACATCATTTTATGTTTGATACAATCAATATTAGTTTTACAGTAAGTATTATATATATGGGGTAATGTTAAATCTATCTTCCTTATACTTTTCATATATGGTAATCTATGTAAATTTGATTCATTTTAATATCTGGAATGCGATGTTGAGGAAATTCTTTAATTTGCTATATATTTTACTTAAAATTGGAGCTTGTATACTAAATAAGTGAGTAGGGATTGAGCATGTTGGACATCTTGAATTTAGTTAAATATGTAAATATGTTTGATATTATAATAATTTTTTTTGTTTAGTTAGGCTTGTATATAAAGTTTATTATGCTTATTCAATGCAATTGATATTGATAGTGTTAACCAAAATCACTTACTTGACTAATTTTTATTTTTCTTCTCTAGCAGGGGATGGGTGGTTAGGCACCGGGGTACTTGGGAAGAAATATTACAGGATCTTTAAAACTATTTTTTAGGAGACATTAAGATACATTATAATAAGTATAAGGTACTGAGGTTTATAGTTAATATTACATTTTGTCAAATCTTAGATATATGTTATATATCTATTTTTATTTAATACTATGACCTTAAATATTGACTCATGGAATGTGAGAGGAATACAAAATAAAAACAAGAGATCCCTACTATTTCATCTTTTATTTAAATCCCAGGCTAATATTTGCTTTCTACAAGAGACACACCTAACTAGAGAATACTTTGATAAAGAAAAAAACAAGAAATGGATTAAAATGATAGTAGCAGCTGGTAACAGTACAAAATCAAGTGGGGCAGCCATTATAATTAAAAACAATTTTCAGGGAACTATTTCTGATGTGAAATATGACGTGAATGGAAGATGGTGTTACATTATCTCCTGTTTCTATAACATTGATAAGCCAATTATATTTTTTAATCTTTACGGCCCTTGTGAACAACAACATATCTTCTTTATACAAATTTATAATATTCTCTCTTCTTTTAAAGATCATTATTTTGTTTTGGGGGGGGATTGGAATGCTATCATTAATCCTGACACTGACCGTACTAGTAGATCCTCCTCGTATAATTTCCAAGCATCCATTGCTTTGGAAGAAATAATAATAGACCTCAACCTTACAGACCCTATTTCTCTCATAACACAGTATGACAGAAAAGACTTTTTCACATATTACTC
The DNA here is from genome assembly GCF_019279795.1 of Protopterus annectens. Classification (NCBI taxonomy): domain Eukaryota; kingdom Metazoa; phylum Chordata; order Ceratodontiformes; family Protopteridae; genus Protopterus; species Protopterus annectens. The sequence goes on from NC_056734.1 coordinate 248,481,072, forward strand.
AAAATGTTATAAGTCATGGTCAAGATTAGATTTTTTCCTTATTTCTAACTGTCTTACCTATAGGAAGATTAATTACTCTCTTGAACCTAGATTTTTTTCTGACCACTCTAGAATATCTCTTGGAATTAATTTGGCCTCAAATACACCAGATTCATCTTCATATAATAGTTGGACACTGAATAACAATTTACTTTCAAATGAAAATACACATAAATTAATAACTGAAACAATAAAGGAAACATATCTTAATCTAGTCACATCAGATATTCCTTTAGATATACAATGGGCCGCATGTAAGGCAACCCTTAGAGGTATATTAATTAACAAAGCATCATATTTTAAAAAACAATATAGAAATAAAGAATTACAACTAAAATCAAAAATTCAAAGTTTGGAAAATCAATACAGAATATGTCCTGATTCCTCTGCATATGAACTATTATTAAGTTCCCAAAAACAATTATTGCTTCTGCATCAACATAATCTTACCATATCAGAGCAAAGGCTCTTAGCTACATACTCTGAATGGGCACAGGTTCCTTCTAAAGTGCTAGCCAGAATAATTAAAGGTAATCAACCTCTTCCTAGAATTTCGTCACTAAAATATAACAACAAGAGTTATAATACTGATCTGGAAATTATGCAGCTTTTTACATCATTGTTTTCAGAGATATACTCAAAGGAAAATAAATCTAGGGGTAAACAGCATGTAGTGAACTTTGTGTCCTCTATTAAATTTCCTAGGTTAAACGATCAACAAAAGAATACACTCTCTGCCCCATTGACTATTAAAGAAATATCGGAGGCTATTAGTAGACTTAAGACTAGTAAATCTCCAGGACCAGATGGCTTCACATCTGAATTTTTTAAAACTTACTCATCTGAGCTTTCACCCCTTCTTTTTGAAATTTTTAATTACATAATGATTTATGGTATATCTGACTTGTATCGGAACACCTCAAAAACCATTTTAATTTTGAAAAGAGACAAAGAAAAAACTGATCCTAATAATTATAGACCTATCTCTCTGATTAACATTGATATCAAAATCTTAGCTTCTTTACTTGCTTTTAGACTAAAAAATGTTTTACCATTCTTGATTTCTTCGGAGCAGGTGGGCTTTATGTCACATAGACATTCATGGGATAATACCTTGACAATTGATTCTCTTATTCACTTTGCTAAAAACGACTCAAATCCAATGTATGCACTGATCCTTGACGCCGCTAAGGCTTTTGATAGGGTTAATTGGGATTTTCTGTTTCACATTATGTCTTGCTTCAATATACCATCTACCTACATAGACTTTATTAAAATTTTATATAAAAATTCTTATACCTTTCTTTATATTAATAGGAAATTATCCAAAAGTATAAAGATCATTAATGGCACAAAGCAAGGATGCCCGTTATCTCCTTTTCTATTTAATCTATATATAGAGCCCTTATTACTATATATAACACAAAATACCTTCCATAAGATTCCTAGAATTCTTAACACTAAAGTTTGTTTGTCGGCTTTTGCAGATGGTCTTGTAATATATTTTCAAACACCCTGCTCAGACCTTTCAAAACTAATTGGTTCTATTGAAAAATTCTCAGAGGCCTCAGGATATCAGATTAACACTCAAAAAACACATATTCTTCCCATAAATCCACTTGCTCACAAATCATATTTGTTTCCTGACTCCGCTTTCCCGATAGTTCAGAATTTTAAATATTTGGGGATTCATATAAATCATAATGGTCTCTCCACATTTCAAAATAATCTAGCTAAAGTATGGTCGTCTATTATACTTCACTTGAATAGATGGAAATTGCTAAATTTATCACTTTTATCAAAAGCAGCTATAATAAAAATGAATATTCTCCCCAGACTGCTATATCAATTCAATGCTGTGGATCAGTTGATTCCAAAATCTTTTTTTTCAAAAATTAATAAAATTCTGGCTAGTTTCTTATGGTTTCCTAAATCAGTAAGAATTTCTTACATTAAGTTAATCTCTCCTAAAAATAGGGGAGGACTTGGTCTTCCTAATTTCCATCTTTACTATTTGATTATCTCGGCCAATAAACTATTATCTATCTTAAATATAAATACTGAGAAGTATAATCAATATCCTATTTGGACAAAATTATGGTATCAGCATATTTTAACTAAAAATATTAATCCATTAGCTCTTCCTTTCCTTTCATTAGGTGTCATGAATAAGTTAAAAATTCCTAACTCTCTAAAACAAAAAATTATTGCTTTTCAAGAACTGTTAAAACTTGTCAATTTAGAAAATATATTTCAATTAATGCAACCTCTCCATTTAAACCCTAATATTAACTTAGATAATATTTCTATTAATCTTTCAAATTTTCCCCTGATTAAGGATCTCACTGTTTGGGATCTGATACAGTACAAAAATGAAACTCTCACTAATATACGCAAAATTCTCAAGGTTAATGCTAATTATTTAACCATTTTACGTCAAATGAGAGATATTGTTAATGCTAAGTTTTTACACACCAACGTAGACAACACAGATATCACTAACTATAAAGTGATTATACAAGTCCTTACGCTTCCAGAGAAAATGTTATCTGAATCTTATAATCTTATAAATCAGATAATTCATAATACAGTGTGCCTCTTTTCTAATTATTGGGACAAACACAATTCTCACATATCTATAAATCAGAAACTCTCAGCTATTAAAAATACATTAGAATACTTCAAAAACTCTTTTACACTCAACTAATGATTAACAATAACTCATATTTCACTCCTTCTAAACTTAACAAATTTGATGCTAATAAATCGCCCTCATGTTCTTGTTGTTCTCACCCTAATGCAGATCTTCTACATATTTTTTGGTCTTGTTATCATTCACACAAACTTTGGACTTCCCTAAAAGTCCATTTACAGAAAATGGGTTATCATAAATCCACCCTATCCTGGGAGACTGCATTACTACACTTACCAAATATTTATCTCTAAATTGGACATGCAAGTGCTAATATACATATGTTCACTTATAAAATTATATATCACCCAAAATTGGCTAGATCGTACTAAACTGAATTGGAATAATTTTAAAATTCTAGCCCATACATATATCAGTGCACAGAAAACGATAGTGAAAAGTCCCAAGAAGTCGGCACATATTAACAAAGCTATAGAAAAGGTGTTACATATTATTAATAGTGTATAGTTGGCTACCCTCCTCTTAGGATTTATGGACCTCAGTCTCCTTTATATCCTTATACTTGTTTTATTTTAGATCTATACCTACTTTGATATATTCTTTGGTTAACATTTGTATATGATGTAGATAGTTAGTGTATGTTCTCAGACAGCATTGAGATAAAACATTCATCATACATAATTGTGTTATCATAAATATCTCCTAACTTTTCATTTTTTTTAATATGTATTTTAATTTTGCTGTTGTTGTATTTTTATTTCTGTATTTTAAAAATTCAATAAAAAGTTTTTTGAAAAAAAAAAAAAAAAACTGCCACCACATAATGTGACATCTCTCACTATCCTGGGTCAGTAACTAAGGAGCTTCAATCCTCACTACTGAATCCAATGTGAGACTGTCACTTCGCATTAATATTCCACAATTTTCCCATAAGAGCACAATGAGAATGTGCTCTAAAGCCTGAGATTGGACTGTATTCTTCTGTCCACCTCAAATATAACTCCTCATTACACAATTCAGAGCAATGTGTCCCAGTTTACACTCACACTTAAATCAATTACATCTCACACATACAAACACTTCTGAGAAAGCCTGACACAGATTCTCAGCTGTATCCCTTCCCCAAAATAATAAGGTACTGCTCTGCCACCAATCAGAGTCTCTTCATGCCCTTTTAAAGGGGTGTCCAGTTATGAAAATTAAATATTAAAAGAAATAATAGCAAATGACCTAAACAGCCAGGCTTTCAGAGTGGCTCTGGGAATTATCTCAAATCACTAAAGACAACACTGACTGACCAGACACAATGTAAGTTAGTAAAAATATTTAATAGTGAGCAAAATTATTAAAAGTATAAAACAGCAATTCCCATTAAAGGAACAGAACTCGATCACCTGGAAAATGAAATCAATCCTGTAGGATAGAGATCCAACATTCAGAAAAGCTCTAACTGACCTGATTGGTTATGATTTTCCTATATGACTAAAGAATACTGTCCCTGATCTAAAATAAATTATTACAACAGAGTTAAGGCAGGCGTCCAGTTCTTGGTGAGTCCTTTTGGGCATCCACAGCACAGTATATCTGCAAACAACTCACAACTAGCTGTCAGCTAGCTGCAATTGACTTCTGTAACTGACAACTATCTCCAGCAGGCTCTCTTTTATAAACTAGCCTAACTGTCACAACTGTTCTAGTTCTAATTTTCATTTCACATTTTGAAAATCAGCCAACAGCTGTTTACTAAAGTTCCTTCCTGCCTTTCAGATTCTGACAGTAGCAGATAGCAACTGCCAACATTCCAATGTCATAATCTGCAGATCAGCTGAATCTGAGACAGTTTGCCTTTAGAATTTTTCTTCACAAACATGCACAGTTAGAAATGTAAAAGGACACTGTTCAAGCTTTTAAAACATTCTGTAGAGATTATAAATCAACTTATAAGACTTATTTACAAGATCATAGCTAGTCATGCTGTCATATAATACACAGGTTAAGCTGAAATAATGTACAAAAACTTAGCCAGATATGCTAGCACAAATAACAGTGTCTGATTTCTTCACATTTCTCCCCCATGACTCAAGCATGGTTTTCAAGTAACCCTTGTAAAATGACACTGGAGAAACATGGGTCTGTCTGGGAATATCATCCCACTCCTCTCCTGGGAAATCCATTTGCATTGGCATTATTAACCTTAATGCAATGTTCTTCTCCTTCTAAGGAAACTTTGCTGAGTACACCCCCCACCCAACAATCTGAAGCATTCACTTGCACAACAAACTCTTCACTATAATCTGGGCTGGCCAGCACAGGTGGTCATCCCAAAATCTCTTCAGGTTTTTGGAATGCCTGCGGTTTAGTTTCCCTAGTTAGGTCAGTAAGGGGTGCAGCCACTGCACCACAAATGGGCACATATTTTCCACAGTACCTCACTGTCCCTAGAAATGCTCTCACTTGCTTCTTAGCAACAGCAACTAGCCACACTTGAAAAGCTTCCACTTTGACAGGTTCTGGAGTAATCTTCCCACTTCTTGCTCTGTGTCCTAAGTATGTGACCTCTGCCCTACTCACCTGACACTTACTAGGTTTAATGGTTAACTTTGCCTTTTTAAACTGGTCTGCAAATGCTGTAGCATAGTCTTTAATGCAGAGTTTAACCACACAAGACCATTACTCTGGGGATGGTAGGGGTGGCTTTTAGATATTTCACCCCACATAATTTCCACAAACAAGTCAGCAGGTCTGACATGAAGTTGGCACCTTGGTCAGTCAATATCTCCCTTGGAAAAGCTATCCTGCTGAACATTTCTAGCAAAGCAATTGCTACCTTTTCTACACCATTATCACCTGCAAAAGGAATATTAGGTACCATAGCTAGTAATGGCAGATGGTAGACTCTAGGCACTACCAATGGCCATACTACCTCACCATTCAGCCCTCCCTTAGGAGTCAACTTTTTATACAGCAAACCTCCCTTCTCTGCCTCAGTATCACCTGCACAAGGAGTATTAGGGATTATAGCTAGGAGTGGCAGATGGCAGTCTGTAGGATCTACCAATTACCATACTACCTTACCTTCTAGTCCACCTCCAGGAGTCCACCCTTTATACAACAAAACTTTGTTCCCATATACAGAATCCCCTGTTCCTTGAGGCTCAGGTGCTTCCTTAGCCATCTCCCTCAAGCTTTGTAATGTAGGGTCCATAAGTTGAACCTGTCTCAGCTCTACATCTGTGACCCTCCCAAGCTCCCCTTCTGCAGGACGGGACCTCACTGTCACTCTGGGTACTATTACTGACCTCCGTCTTTGCAGTCACCATGTCCAATGGAACATCAGTACCTACCTACAGCTGTGGCTCACTTTCAGACTTAGTGTTACATGATAGTTTCTTCTCTGAAACAGCCACCACACCAGTCCCAGCTTCAGGTATGAGATCTGTCTGGGTCTCCCCCAGGCTACCAGACCTAAGCGCCTGTCTCCAAGCCTGTCTGAGTGCCACTGCATGCACACAAGGTGCTGCATCAACACAGTCATTCCCTATCAGGACATCTGCAGGAATATTCTCAGACACAAGCTCCCTTTCCACAGGAAGTATAGTAACTTCTAACAGTTGTGCCTCACTGTCAATCTGGGGACTATCATCCATCTCTGTCCTTGCAGCAGTCACCATGTCTTAGGGAACATCAGTACCTCCCAGCAGCTGTATCTCACTTTCAAACTTACTGCTACATAATAGCCCCTTCTCTGAAACTGCCACTACATCACTTTCAGATTCAGGTATGAGATTTGTCTGGGTCTCCCCCAGGCTACTGGTCCTACATGCCTATCTCCAGGCTTGACATATGTCACTGCATGCACAGAGGGTACTACATCATCAAAGTCATTCCCTATCAGGAAATCTGCAGGAGTATTCTCAAACACACCTACCTGCTTGCTTCCCTCTTCCACTCTTCCAGCCAAGATGAATGCTAGCCAAAGGTATTTGGAATGGAGTCCCTCCCAAAGCTCTGACTGGAGTGGACTGCCCAAGAAAGTACAGCTCTTCTGTAACCACTGCAGGCCTCACTATGGTTATATCAGAAGGTGTGTCTCTCTTAGCAGTAACCTGTTTACCACATACTAAGATAGGATATAAATTTTGTTGACAGATTGGCACCCCTGTTGTTTCCAAACAACTTCCCACTGGCAGTTTCTCATCACCAATTGCTGGTTCTCTCACGTTTTGTCTCTCACCTTGCCTTGATGGACATTTGACTGTTATGAGACCCCTAAGGTTACACTTGAAACATCTAATCCCTAATCATGTGCTTGGACTAGGAGTTTCCACTGTTACTGGTGTACTTTGTTGGAGTGGTTTAGTCTTCCCTCCATGGGTTCCCTTATATCCATGTGAAGCATTGAGTATCCCCTTTCTTATGCATTGGTGATCTGCTTGCTAAGTAGAGATCTCCTTCTCTCTCCAACTACTACACAGAGTTGCACTCTCTGTCTGCTAACCAGATTCTCATATCATCAGGCAAAGTACTGAGGGCTTGTTCCCTCACCAAAAGGTCTGCCAGTCCCTCAAAAGTGGTGACCTGACACCCACTCACAAATCTGTGAAAGCAAGTACTTACATCAGCAATATAATCACATGCACTTACATCTGCCTTGTGTCTGTGTTCATGAAACTTTTTTCTATAAGCTTCAGATGTTAGTTTACAACAATCTAGAAGACAGTTCTTAACTTTAACATAATTCAAACAATTTACATCAGACAATTTTGACATGGTCTAAACAGCTTTACCATGGAATAAGAGAGTCAGGAGCTGAACCCAGAGCATACCATCAACATCATACTCTCTACATACCTTCTCAAATATATGAATAAAACTATTAAAGTAATCCTCATCCCTGTATTGAGGAAAAAGTTTACTGACCTTTACAGGTTCTTGGGTCCAGTTATTTCCTTTCCCATTACCTCTATGACCCTTTTGAAGGGTAAGAAGCTCCACTTCATGCTGATGTTGTCTCACATTTTCCTCAGCATCTAAACATTGCATTCTCTCCTTGGCCTCCAGTTCATATCAGTGCTACTTCTCCCTTTCTTCCATCTCCTGTCATTTGGCCTCCAGTGCAGTCTGTCTGCTGATTCCAGTTCAAGATGTTTGGCCTCCAGGCACAGTCACTCTAACTCCAGACAGATTTTCTGGTCCTCTGAAGAAAAGGTGAACGGTTCTGTCATGGCAGACTGCACATCCCCAATACCTGGATATCCTCCAAATAGCTGGTCTTAGCTGAAGCACCAACTAAGGCTGAAATCATTGCTTCCTTAGTCAGGTCGGCATGCACCAGTCCCCTGGCTTCACACTCCTTGGCCATCTGGTTATTTGTTAGCTTGCTATACTCTTCTGCTGACATCTTTGCTTGTTTTCCCTGACTAAATAACTAAAAATAAATAAAACTGTGGTGGACTGAGATTCTGTATGTTTACTTTGTGACTCTCAAGAGTACACACCTCAATGACAACCACACACAGGCTACTGAAGTCCAGTTAAAAATCCCACACTGCTGGCAACAATTAATGTGATGCCAGATAATATCTCACTGAACTGCCACCAAATAAAGTGACATCTCCCACTATCCTGGATCAGTAACTAAGGAGCTTCAATCCTCACCACAGACTCCAATGTGAGACTGCCACTTAAACAGGAGTAATATTCAACACTTTTCCTATAAGAGCACAACAGGAAAATGCTTTAAAGCTTGGGACTGCACTGTATTTTTCTGCCCACCCCAAATATAACTCCTTATTACACAATTCAGAGCAATGTGACTCAGTTTAAGACTTCTGATGCACTCACTCTTAAATCAATTAAATCTCACACATCCAAGCACTTCTGAGAAAGCCTGGCACAGATTTCCAGCTGTGTCCCTTCCCCAACATAATAAGGTAATGTACTGCCACCAATCAAAGTGTCTTCATGCCCTTTTAAAGGGGTGCCCAATTATGAAAATTAATATTAAAACAAATAAAAGCAAATGACCTAAGCATCCAGGCTTTCTGAGTGGTCCTGAAAATTATCAAAGCAAGTATAAGCACTCTATAATCACTAAAGAAAATACTGATTGAGCAACCACAATGTAAGTTAGTAAAATATATAATAATGAGCAAAATTATTAAAAGTATAAAACAGTAATTCCCAATAAACAAACACTACTCAATCACCAGGAAAATGAAATCAATTATGTAGGATAGAAATCCAACATTCAGAAAAACTCTTAACTGATCTAACTGATTAGTTATAATTTTCCTATCTGACTAAAAACACTGTCCCTGATCTAAACTAAATTATTACAACAGAGCTAAGGCAGGCTTACAGTTCTTGGTGAGTCCTTTTGGGTATCTGCAGCACAGTACATCTGTAAACAACTCACTACTGGCTGTCAACTGGCTGTAACTGACTTCTGCAACTGACAACTGTCTTCAGCAGGCTCTGTTTTATAGTCTAGCCTATCACAACTGTTCTAGTTCTAATTTTCATTTCATATTTTGAAAATGCACAAACAGCTGTTTACTAAAGTTCCTTCCTGTCTTTCAGCTTCTGACAGTAACACATAACAACTGCCAACATTCCAATGACATAATCTGCAGATCAGCTGAATCAGAGATACTTTGCCTTTAGAATCTTTCTTCACAAACATACACAGTTAGAAAAGTAAAAGGATACTGTTCAAGTCTTTAAAACATTCTGCACAAACAGATTGCACATCACCATGTAAGAACCTATTTACAATATCATAACTAGTCATGCTACATATAATACACAGGTTAATCTGAAATTATGTGCAAAAACTCAGCCAGACATGCTAGCACAAATAACAGTGTCTAATTTCTTCACAATATACAACAGATATGGCCAGAAATGGCACAAAATAAAGCCTTTACTTTTTGTCCTGAGCCTTTGTGTGGAGTTTGGCATCATGTATCAATACCAAGTGATGGTGAATGGCTATTCATGTCCTATGGCAAAATCTAGTTAGTTGTTGCCATAACCCACAATAGTCTGCTTATCCTTGAGCAAAGGTGCGTAAACATGCTGCACTATCAAAATACAGTGTAAAGGCAGAATAAAGGCAGTACTTTGCAACAGTTACTCATAAAGTTGTTTGACTACTGTATGCAACAAAGTGCAGCTTGCTCTGTGGAGTGTTGACATAAATCATTTGTCTGAAGACTGCTTTTTGGCCATACCATCAAGGGTTCAGGTCCAGATGTATGTCACATTATTTATGCTTCTATGATATCTTTAATGACATGCATCTAAAGTTTTGTTCATTAATAAACTTTCATGAACCAATTTTGAATAGTGCTGCAAAAAAGCAATTGCAAACACATTCATGGACATAAGGACAAATTATTAAACCACCCTTACTTTACCCATGTCAACATCAGTTTTTGCCTGTCCTGCAGCTTCTTCACCACCACAGACCCTGACTGATTAATACTCTGGGCACCACACTATGATGTACATTAATGACCCATAATAAAGCCCTTTCATATTTGTCTCTATATATGCGCCTATCTTCACCTCTTCTCCCTTACCCCTTTGTACTGTTGACTATTCATTAGACTGCTGGATATAAATGTAATGTTATGGCATTGTGTGTCTGCCATTGCTTTACAAGAATAAAAGCTACATCTTCCATTGGCTAAGTACGGCATGACTGTCCCTTCAAATGTGTGACTTTTACATGTGTAAAGTAGGATTTCTTTGGTGGGATCTAGAGATAATGGTCAAGTCTGTAGATATAATTTTTCTTCTTGACAACGACTTGTATCCAGCATTAAGTGAAACTAATATTGCCTGTTTTTATAAGTGACTTTCCTGTGAATGAGTTGCCTGTGTATCTCTCTAAGCCACTTATGTTTTATGAGTTGTAGTGTTCAGCATTTGTGTGAAGTTTGGCAACATACAACTGCAGTATGTCTTGTTAAATGGCACGTCAGGTATTATTGCATAATTCGAGAGAAAAGATACTCCAAACTGCCATGACTGAGGAATACAATTAGTATTTATTATCAAAAATAGTGAGCGCTTTTGCGATAATCCAAACATACAAACTTAAAAAAAATTTAAAGTAAAAACATACCAATCAAATGATGCAACTAAATCACATGTTAAAAAACCTAATATGAATATATGGAAATAGGGAGAATTTAAGAGCACCTATAAAAATAAAATTCCAGACCAGAACTCTTGAAGTCATAATGCAGTGAGTGTTTGCCTTGCATCTCATTGTTCACCTAGTTAACCTGTGATTTCCTATGAAACATGTGTATATGAAGTAGGCATAAAAAATATTTCAGTAGCAATTACATACACAGTTTTGCAGGAAACGTATAATAGTTATTCCTAGGTATTTTTAAAGTCATGATAAAAAGTTAATATAATAATCATATTCTGACACTCTTATTAAGATCATCTGCATACTGAAGTTGAACACTGCTTTTTTCATTTACCTCAGATAGTTTACACCTTGTACAAGAGAGAAAGCTACATCAACATGTAGATTTTCTCCATTAGGTAGTCCAGAGTGCTGACAGCTGCACATCACTGCTAAGCATGTTTAAGCTGTAAAGGCACACCAAATGTGGTGTTACACTGTTTTCTTCAGCAGATGACTGTTTGCTCACAGCATACTACCACATAGATGGAGAAGGCAAGCAGAGTTTTTCACTTTTGAAATGAACTTTAGAGCTAACATGGAAAGGTATAATAAAACATGCGAGTCATCACTGAACACCACTAAACACTAGTACTTCACAGTCCCATTTCAACAGCATCATCACACATGTGCTAACATTTTACTAACATTCGTGTAAATATGTTTCTCAGCATTGTGCTTTTGGAAGTGATTTTTATTTATTATTTATTTATTTTACATTTGTTAACCGGGTTAGTCCAGCTGAGCGTTTAGCTCGTTTTCAGTGGAGACCCGAGGAGAAAAGGTCCGCAGTCAGCATTTACATTTTACTTACCAGTCAGTAAGACAATTTTCATTTGCAGCTAAACAATTAGTTAGAGAGGTAACATTTACAATAAATTATACAGAAAACAGTTGGGTACAATGTTAGAGATCATACTTCAAAAAACATTTACAATAAACATACAGAAAAGCAGTAGGGTACAATTTCAGAAGTCTTACCACAAAAACTTAGGTAAGGTACAATGTCAGGCAAGGAATACAGTGTTCATTATTCCTAAGTGGTTATATACAGTATAGGTACAGAAGGAGTAGCAATGTAATGAAGTGGTTAAGCAAAGAGACAGAGAGGTAGATGATTATTAATGTAGACAGTAGAAGAGAAAGGAAGGATGAGGGACAGAAGCTAGGGTTGGGTAGTTTCAGAGGGGATGACTACAGTGGCAGGACCATTTATTTATTAGGTATTTCTGAGTGGCTGGTTTGAAATGCTTTGTTTGGTCAAGGGACCTAATTTCTAGGGGTAGTTGGTTCCAAGTTGCAGCACGGTTATAGTTATAAACCTCCATTTTTGGTTTTGGGTTTATAGATCTGTAGGAAGTCTTGGTCTGAGCTACGTAGTGTCCTGGTTGGGGAATATTTAGATATAATTGATAGAAGGCTAGGGCAGAAAGTTGGTAGATAGAGGATGGAGTGGATAATTGGCAGTTGCTGTAGTAGCAGCAAATGAGGGAATTTGAGCCAGTCCAATTGTTTAAGAGATAGGCAATGGTGGGTTTGGTCTGGTTTGCAGCAAATCTAGCAACTTTGTTATAGGTAATTTCAAGTTTGGTTATGAGTGTGGTATTAAGATTTGTGTATAATTGACAGCTATAGAGAAGGGTGGGAAGAAGAAATGCATAGGAGAGAGTTATTCTGGCTGTATTGCTTACATGTCTTTTGTTACAGTAAAGGAGTCCCAGTTTCTGGTGAGTCATTTTGATAAAGGGAGTGATTTGGAAGTCAAATTTAAGCTTATCATCTATTATGACTTCTAGCAGTTTAGTGCTAGGGTCAGCAGTAATGACAGTACTATTGCTAGATAGGATGGAAAATGTAGTTTTGAGGTTAATGAGGATTTTTGGAGGAAGAGTAGGAGCTTAGTTTTCTTAGGGTTGAGAATTAATTTGTTATCACAAAGCCATGTCTCTATGGTGTTGAAAGATGCTTTGGTAGTAGAGTGGATGTCAGATGGATTGTCAGCAGTGGTGATGACCGTTGAATCATCAACATATTGTACAAGTGTCGAGTTGGGACAAGAAGTGTAAAGTAGGTTGGTGAAAATATTGAAGAGCAGTGGCCCAAGTATGGATCCTTGCGGGACACCATTGGGGTGCTTAGGGGGGGAGATACAGCAGAGTGCCATTTAACAGCTTGCTGGTGGTTAGAGATATAGCTGGAAAACCAGGATATGGTGGGAGGAGAGAATCTTAAGTGAGAGAGTTTGTCTAGGAGGATGGGATGGGAGACAGTGTCAAAGGCTTTAGACAGGTTGAGGAACAGGCATGAAACTAGTTTATTATTGTCATGGGCCAGTGATACAGTATTGATGAAGGATATTTGTGCAGTTGTTGTACTGTGTTTGGGACGAAATCCATGTTGTGTGTGTTAGAAGGTTCTGTTGGCAAAGGTAATGCATTATCTGCTTGTGAATGCATTTCTCAAGAATCTTGGAGAGGGGAGACAGTATAGCAAATGGTCTGAAGTTTGATATATCAGAAGAATTGCCTCCTTTATGTATGGGTAATGTGTAAAAAGTTTTCCATATTGATGGAACATATGATTCAGAGATAGACTGGTTGATCAGTATGGATACCGGATAGGCTAGGGGTTCAGCAGCTATGTATAGGAAATAAGAGGGTAGATTATCAGCTGAGGGGGTGCAGGGTTTGAGTTTAGAGAGTAGAGATTTAATATAGTTAGTTGAGATGGATGTAAGGGAGAAATGGTTAGAAGGATAAGGAGGGGAAGTTGAGAATGTGGGGTTATTAGTATTTTACAAGTGGGGAGGTCATTAATTATGGCAGTTATTGAGTTAATAAAATGATTGTTAAATTCAGTGGCAGTTTCTTCAAAGGTTTTATTCGGGCATTGGTTAGGAGTGGAAGAGTTTCCTGGATGCAGTATATGATTGACTGAGTTCCAGAAATTTTTAGGATCAGATTTTAGGGTAGTGGGAGGATTTGCATAGAAGTTGATCCTGTCTTTGTTGATAATTTTCTTTATTTGATTCCTAAGTTCTTTGTAGGTCTGTAGGAGAGAGGGGGGTCTTAGTTTTGATCCATGATTTCTATATCTTGTCACGTCTTTTCATCAAGGCTCTAGTAGATTTGGTCAGCCAAGGAGCGGTATTAGCTTTGATTTCAGATAGTACGGAGGGGAGCAAGGGAGTTGAGGATGTTTAGAAATGTAGAGTTGAAAGAGTGGACAGCCTCAACTAAGGGGAGTGTTGTGAGATGGCAACAGTTAATTCTAGAGAGTTGGGCAATGAAAGAGTCTGCACTAAAAGATGAGATTTTGCAGGAAGTGATAATCCTGAAAGGTCTGGTTTAATGGGGAGTGTGTCTAGTTACTTTGATAGGACAGTAGTCACTAAGGGAATTTGGTAGAGTTTGAAAGTTGTGGTAATTCTGGGGGGGGGGGGGGTGAGACACCAAAATCCAATCTGGGAGATACTGTGGCAGGTGTGACTTGCTAATATAGGTAGGGTAAGTGATTAGCTGCTCAAATCCATGTAGGTTGATACAAGAGGTAGTATGGGGAGTTTGAATTGTAAGCCAATCTATGTTTACATCCCCTAGAATGATGGTTACATTGTGGATGGTCTGTGAGAGGTGGGATAGGATGTTCTCAAATATGCTAAGATTATCTCCAGGGGGGATGTAGATTGCTACAACAGTTATGGTGATAAAGTTGTTAAGTTTAATATTGGTAAGTAGGAGTTCAGCTGTAGAGAAAGTGGGTAGAGGGAGGTTTGGAGTGGTTATTGAGAGGTGGTCATGGAAGAGTATGGCTACCCCTCCTCCTCTTTCCTTTTGTCTGTCAAGTCTTAGGATGTTATAGCCAGGTGAGTTAATTTCACTATCTTGATTATATGGTTTCAGCCAGGTTTTAGTTAGGGTGACTATGTCAGGGGTATAGTTAGCTAACTAGGCATGGAAGTCCTGTACTTTATTTACCACACTCCTGAGGTTTATAGAGCAGAAAGATACTTGCTTTTTTAAGGGGGCAAGATTAGTAGATATTTGTACAAGAGGATGATTATTCAAGGTAGGTTCGGAAGGGCTTGGGTTAGGATGGATGTCTCCTGATAGAAATAATGGTTTGAAGTAGAGTAAGTGTTTAAATGGGGAGACATTATTTTTCTGCTTAGATGTGGTTGGGAGAGAGGGAGATAATTTTATTTTTAGGAGGGGGAGTGGTATAGTTTGGGTAGAAGGACTAGTTTGCAGAGGAATCTCGAGTTTAGTATTTGGATGCAAAGTATAGGTATCAGGAGTATAGCTTGTGGTTTGAAAGGCATGATGTAAAGGGAGAGTATGAGTAGAAAGTGGGAAGTTGAGGTGTGTGATAAGTAGTGTGTGGGAAGGTACTATAGGGGAAGAGGTGTGTCAGCAAGGAAGTAGTTGGGAGGAGCAGGAGAAGAGTTGGAAGGGGTGGGGTAAAGGTGGATAAGTATAAAGGAAATGATATGGGGTGGGTAGGAATGGAGGTGGGAGGAAAGCAAAGTGAGCCCGAGCATAGCGAGGATGAACGGAGCGGGGCCCTACCGAGTAGCTGCTGAATTTGAAAAAAAAGCTATCAGTCATCCCTTTGCCAGATTAGTTCAGGATTTCTTACAGACAAAAATAATTCTTGATACTTGATGATATTACTTTATTACTTTGTGTAATGTACTGACGTGAAATGCAGTAAACTATGTGATTAATTGACCACTTCATTCTGGACAATTGGCTAACACTTACAAATGACATATAACAACATACATCTTTGTCATACAGAAATCATTATGTTTTGTTCCTCCTAGATTGGAACATTAAGTATTGCTTGGTATTGACAGGCCACATTGCCCATGCATGAGCACATACCATATGTATTATTAATAACATTCATTTTTGTTTACATGCCATCATCATAACCTAATAATCCATGAAAGATGCATTGTCCATCCTGTGTTTCACAAGTGCATTTGTCTCATATACATAAGACAGGTAATTACATTTCACTATGAGTTGTGCAGTATACATTAATGACAACGTAGCTTGCATAAGTAAGCAGCATGTATGTATTATTGAGCATAATGTTGACCTTAGTCAGTCATACTGTATCAACAAAAATGGATGTGCACAAAACCTTCAACATCACAATATCATCTCTGACACAAAATGAGACACTAATACTATCTACATTGCACTGCCAGACTGTAAAGTCAGATTTCTGCAGTGGTGCTTGCCTTAAGTACTGTGTCCTCTAGATTGCATAGCTAGATAGTGGGGGGTTATAATGTCATGACAATCAACTTGTGTGTGTGCATGGTGTTGTGCAGATATGACCTGAACTACTGCTATCCACAACACAGTAGTATCCTAGAGTAAATTTTAAACTGCAGGGTGATTCCACATCGATTTCAGACTAATCTCACAACATCATCTTCTCTGCTAAACCACACCAATGCCATCCTGTATAAAGTACACTCTAACAAGGCACAAATTAGACATCTGTGGTGGTGGTGCTTGTGTTAAGTACTATACCTCTAGATTGCATAATGGTATAGCATTGTGCAGATATGACCCAAGCTGCTGTTATCCACAATACAGTAGCAGTTTGGAGTAAATTGTAACCTACAGGGTGAGTCAATGTAAATGTCAGACCATTCTCCCAACATCATCTTTGCTGCTTAGCCATTATGTTATCTTATATAAAGTGCACTCTAACACTATAGACGTCAGACTTCTGCACTGAAGCTGTGTTATCTAGATTGTATAGCTTGATAGGTAGGGGGTTCTAATCTCACTGCAGTCAACTTTTCTGTATATGGTGTTGTGCCGAAATGACCTGAACTACCATTGTCCATAATACAGTGGTAGCATGGAGTTACTTTTAAACTGCAGGGTAAGTCCACATCAGTATCAAACCATTGCCCCAACATCATCTTCTGTGTTAAACCACACTGATTTCATCCTGTATAAAGTACACTCTCACAGTGCATAAGATAGACTTCTGTTGTGGTGCCTGTGTTAAATACTGTCTCCTCTAGATTGCATAGGTAAATCAGGAGGATATTCTAATCTCATGTCAGTTAACTTGTGTGTGTGTCTTTGAGACATAGGTTCATAGGTTCATAGGTAGGTACTAGGCTATCAGCCCTAGGGACCATACAAGCCTAGCCAAAAAATGTACCCTGGCTTTCGCCACCCAAGAAAATTATTTTCCTGTGCCCCTGTCGAGCAGAGCCACAGAAGTGATCCCAGGGGTGAATTTCCAATTTCCCATCCAATCATCAAGATTTTTCTTGAAGAGTGCTAATGAGGAGCTCTGTTTGACATAGACAGGTAGTCTGCTCCAGAGTATCGGAAGTCTCTGGGACAGGAATCTATCCCTCCAGCATGTTCTGTTTATTGTGGTGACAAGGTTAAGGTCCCTAGACCATGTAGCTCGGAGGGATTGGGATTTCTTTAAGTGGAGCATGTCCAACAGCTCTGGGTTTGACATAGCTTTGTATGTTAGGCAGAGATCACCCCTGAGTAGGCAATATGCGATGGAGTAAAGCTGTAGTTTTTTGAGACGGTCTGCATGGGGCATCTGTTTGAGGCCAGTAATCCTCTTTGTGAGGTATTTCTGTGGCCTTTCCAGTTGTTGTAGATGTCTTGTGAGGTACATACCAAAAGGGGCGTTGTACTCTATAATGGGTCTAATGAGTGATGAGTAGAGAGGAACAATGACCTCTTTTTTCTGGATGAGAATCCTTTTGTGATGAGATGAGCCACGTAGAAGGAAAAAACACAGTACTTAACACAAGTGCTACCACAGAGATCCAAATTGTATAGTGTTAGAGTACACTTTATGCAGGATGACATTAGTGTGGCATTTTGCATGACATTGTGCAGACATGATCTGAACTACTGTTGTCCACAATACATTAGTAGCCTGGAGTTAATTTTAAACTTCATGGTGAGTTCACATTAATTTCAGACCCTTCTTGCAACATCATCTTCTCTGTGAAACCACACTAATGTCATCCTGCACAAAGTGTACTCTAACACTATACAAGTTGGATCTCTGTGGTAGCACTTGTGTTAAGTACTGTGTTTTTTAGATTATATAGATAGAGAGTTCTAACCTTATAACAGTCAACTTACGTGTGTGCATAGAGTTGTGTAAATATAACATTAACTACTGCTGGCTTTATTAAAATAGTAGCCTGTTATTAATTGTACACTACAGACTGTGTCAACATCAGTGTCAGACCCTTCTTCCAATGTCATCTTCTCAGCAACACAACACTGATGTCATCCTCTATAAAGAGCACTTTCACAGTATGTAAGTCAGACTTATGTGTTGGTGCTTGTGTTAAGCACTGTGCTTTCTAGTGTCTATAACTAGATAAGTGGGGGTTCTAATCTCACAACAATCAACTTGTATGTGTAATGCTGAGCCCATTGCATCACTAGAGGATTATTTCATCAGGTGTGCTCACAATGAAAATTTACTTAGTGAGATCAGTCCTACATCCCTTTTCAGTCTGTCCACAAATGCATACTCTCTACAATACCGTGAGAAGGCCATCATTTCAATAATATACTCTCACACTACAAAAGTCAGACCTTTCCTGTGTCATGTGCATATAATACACTTATGTGTAGTTTGTGTCAGTTGATATATAGGGAGCTTGAATACAGCTATGAGACTCCAATTGTTTTGTGTGTATGTGTGTAGTATAGCTGGTTGCCAGAGTATGTTATGCCTCTTAGTACTGATGACATTTAGAATCCCACATAGCTGTAGATGTCATCGTTGGCCACATATCTCCTTTGCATAACAAAGCTGATGTCATCCTTTCATTGATACAGTATGGCTCGCATGTAGTTTAATTTCTCCTGTGATGTTTGCATATAATAATACACTTGTCTGTAAGTTAAGTACATAGGTAGGGGGGTTGGATACAGCAATGACTGTGACTGTCATTTGTAGTTGTCTGTTTCTTCTTCTCACTGTGCAGAACAGGCTGCAAATACATATATGAGGTATATATTTACAGTGCACTGTGCAATCATTTTTAGCAGAAACATGAAGGTAATACACATTGGTGATGACATCCATTGAAATCGAGTCTGTTACGGGATTGTACATTTTATCCATTGAAATGTGCAATGCCACAGTTGTCAAATAAATCTGTAGTTGCCTTTGTGTTTTGTCAAACTTTCATTAGCCTGTGATGTTAACTGTATAGTTAAAATCCCAACACTGCTGCTTACACTCAATGTACATGTTAACAGTGTTGTCACCCATATGAGCTATGTTCAGGTGTAGCTGTTGTTTCCTGTTACAAGAGTTTATTCTACATTTTCTTTGGGAAGGCTGTATTGAAGACTGATGTCATTTGAACAGACTGTCATTACATCATAGTTGTAGTGAAAAACCTCCTCAGGACTGAGGACATGAGACGATGTATGTTGTGCCTAAGCAAGGCATGTGTTCAACTACAGGATTATATCCACATTAGATATATTTATTGTTCTGCCATCACAATGACAATAGCAGGGGGCTACAAATGTGTTTGGGTATACCTAGCACCAGGCAATGTTGTTTGACATACAAGACTTTCTAAGTAATTACAGGGACACATATACCTTGATTCATATACTTGATGTGGTGCTTTCACCTAACCACACATATGACATTTGGCAATGCACTAATACCATAGCACATTCACGGAGCCCACTATTGTGCTGATTTTCTCTATGCTTAGGCAAGTGTTCCAAACTAGTATTGAGAGACTGTAAACATTTGTGTCCTTAACTATTCTGCAGAAAAGACCTCCCCCCAATAATACTTTGTACATATAGAGTGGCAAAGGCCTCCTCTGTCAACTTTTAACAGATAAAATTTATGGGCAGATAAAGTATAATTGCTTGAATGACTTCACATAGGTAGAGTTCAGCAGCTGTGATAACATTTCACTGTGGCAAATGTGATTAATAGCCATCTTGTTATTTGGAGGTGTTGTACAGCTTGATGGTCAATTCTATCATAGGGATTCATTTTGTGTGAACCTACAGATATCACACAACCATTATATCATGTTAGTGTTTACCTTAATATTTTACACAAGCACATGTGAATGTAGCTTTGGATTTCCTGAAATTACACATTTGTTCTGCCAGTGGTAATGGTGACAGTGCTACCTTGGTATATGCATTGAGTACTGTGGTGTACACGAGTGTGCTCTAGTTCTTGGGTGATATGTGCAAGACCGATCACATTTGTGTGCACATAGGTATACTCATTTAATTGCCATCAGTCTGACATGATGATATGACATTCATCATCAGGTATTTCTTCTTAATTCACACATTAATTTCATTTGTTTGTCACAATACCCATTGCTACCTCCTGTGGCACACACCAACAATGCACAGCTCCGGGGAATACATGCCATCATGGTGTGGGGCTTTCATCTGTTGTTATCTGCTGATACAATAACTATGTCAGGCAGAGGTGCCTTGCAGAAGGGTATTACGTAAGTCACACAATGTTCTCACAGTTGTAACACCAAACACACCTATATATGGGATGCATAACTATTATAATACCGAGGTGCATAACTCCCTTCAAGGGTGATCCTCTACATGCATGTGTTAGGACTCTTAATGTGGCATGCCCAGTTAATACAGGGGTCACTGATGGCATGAGTTCAATTCTTGCAAACAGTGATTGTAGCTTCTGAGCCATTCCTATTTTACTACATGCTATATTGATGTAGCGCACATTATGCAGCTATCCCATTATGCATGTACTGTCCTTGCAAACTGTCATCTCAACTCAGCATATCAATGACATTCATGTGTCATGTAATTCCCTTCTGTTACAAAGAGATTTTGTATAACTGTCACATTCTATAATATCATGTCTGCTTTTATTTACAAGCATTTGCTCAGGAGTAGTGACCACCATTATTTATTCTGACATATGTATTGTGAAATTTTATTATTACAAAGTTGTTTTGTGACATAAACACCTTTGTATTAATTATCTTACTAGACTTGGAACATTTACCCTCCCCTCTTACAGCTTTATGTATCCATCTCTTTGATTTCTGTGTACATTGTCCATAGTACACATTGCTTGTCTTGTAATCCATGTATTGTTGTTGCCCTTGCCATTTCACATCCCCTCTTACTTATTTTTATATTCATATGTTTAATTTATGTGCACTGTATACTCAGTACACTTTCCCTGCCTGTATACAGCATGTACTATTTTCCTTATGTAGCTCTTGGAGCTGTCCGCACGAGCATACTTAATAGGTTTGCCAATAGACAAACCTGTTTGTTTACTGTGTGTGCTCGTGCTGGTCAACATGGTTTCCTGGCCACCAAGACTATTGCTGGCCATGGAAATGTGCTTGTATTTGTGTTAGTGTGACAAGCAACATGTATATGTGATTAGAACTGCTGCTCATCATGCTAACATGTAATCATAATGTAGGCTTCACTGAAACCAACACGATTGTTCCTGAATCCCAGAGATTTACTGCTTGACAAATAACCTAAATGTGAGAGAGATGTCATTACAGCTTATTTACGTGGCAGACTGAAACTCATATTTTGTGATGCTGTAATATGAAACATGCTAAACATGCTAAATTAAATTTATTTGCACTTTATTATGTAAAGGCAATATAGGAAAATAAGAAGAGGCACTGTGTAACAATTGTGAAAAAGATTCCTGCCTTAGACAGATGTTTAATGACACTTATATGTTTTATTTTATTTTATATTTCAATTTATGTGCATGCATTTGCTTTTATCTTTTACAGTGAGATTTGTCTGAGCTGGTAGTAACATTGTATATGAAGATAATTTAAATAGCAGACTGCTAGGATGGATGCTGGTGTACTTTTCTAATGTTTATTATATATCTCACCTCCCACACACACCCATAACTTCATCATTAATATTTTTAATCAGCAATTTAGAATGCATAAACTGAAAACAAAAACTGTTATAAAATGTGAACACCAGTTTAGTGTGATGGTTTTTAAAACTGCAGACTAAACTAAATCTCATTTCAGATATTGTATGCAAATATGATAATTAGCATAATGTTCAGTAATAATTACATGTTACATTTATGCAAATTTCAAATTCACAAGAGGTTTAGAGACTAAATAATTTGCAGTCCTTATTCCTACTTCAGCTCTAGTCAGGCCAGATTAAAACTTAAATGATAACTATGATGCCTAATCTCAGCAAGTAAACTTCTTTAGTTAGGACTCTATAGGCTTAGGCAGCAAAGCTCCAGTGTTATAAGGTGACAAGAGCCAAGCAATCTGCTCACAGAAATGGTTTAAATCATAAAGGGTATTGTAAGTAAACAGGCTAATTTTGTCTTCTAGAAATACCTGCAGGCAACTTCATTGCTGCAGTCCCAGCAGGGAATGAATATACCTGCCAACAATAAATATGAACACATCCTTTCATAGTCCACCCTAGGGAACTCTCTTCAGACTGTTTAGCATCTTTGGGGACAAAGAAAATCTGGTCAGTCCTTTTGACAGTGTTATTTAATACAACAAAATTAAACATCCATTTCCACTTAGAGATGAACCATATATATGGGCAGGAAGTCTAAGCTAACAAACTGAAATAAAAGACACACAAGAAATGACAGCTACCAAGGCTGTAAATTTAATCTGTGTGGAAGTCTTTGGTCACTTTAGTCCAAAATACGTCTGTATTTTGGATAAAACACTTTACTACCAGTATAACCTACTGTAAGTCTGATTTGCGAGAATGGTAATGCATTTTATACACCTAAGACAAGTGTATTACATAATTTCAAAGAAATGTAATAGCAAGAAAACAAACATACAGCATATCCACTAAAAATGTTACTTTATTTAGTTATGACTTTTGCAGTTAAGCCGAAAAGATAATTTATACCATATTTGCTTGGTTCTGAGATTTGCAACATCTGTCAGTGATTTAAGGGCCACATATGTTTTTTTTTTTGCTGTATTTTTGTACTCACAAATATGGGAGAGTGCTGCACCCCTCTAGTGTGATGTCCTCACTAGTAAGATCAAATAACAAACTGGTCTCCCTTGAAATAAAGGTAAAACGAGTCCCCCTACCCCAAAAAACTTTAAGAACTTCTCTAAGGTAAATTAACCCTATTAAGGGATGGCACAGATAGTTTCCAAGCTCTCCCAAATCCAGAAAACACAGGAACCTATGCAGTCATGTACACAAAAGCCCTGTATGACCATATAAACAAGTGCATAGAAGCAGCAGTACCCGACCAAAATAAACCCAGGGTCAAACTGCAAAAACAAGCCACCCTGGTGGATCCCTGGCATTAATAGGTTGCACAGCAAAAGAATGAAAATCCAGTTAAAAAGTAAGAGGGAATGTGCACAACAAAGCAAAAAGTCCCTCAATAGTCTAAACAAGCAAATCAGGGAACTAGTCAAGTCTCTGAAGACATTCTTCAGTTATGTCCGCAATCTTAAGGGCAACACCCAACAATGCTGGAATTAGTTATAGATGGTATCACAGTTACTCAATCAGAAGATATAGCAAATCACCTGGCTGACAAATTCAGCTCAAACTTTACCTCCCCCTCACCCCCAGTTCTACCCCAAGAAATATCCTCCACCACTTCACCACCAATTATCATCAAAGAATAGGTTGCAACTGTGTTCTCTAAAGCTAAAAACATGGTTTCAATAGGGCCTGATGATATACCAGGTTGCCTCTTAAACAGCTTGAATCAGGACTTATCAGGGCAATTAGGGTCTCTATTTAACCACAGCCTTCAGACTAGCTTTGTCCCAACAGAGTGAAGGACAGCAACAGTCATCTCTCTGCATAGAGGGGACCACCTACTGATCTGGGAAATTACTGGCCCATAAGTTTGACTAGTCTTGTATGTAAGGCCCTGGAAAAAATAATCACGGACTTGGTAAATAATGACATAGGAAACCTCAAAGCAGTGGACTGTATCCAATTCAGCTTTGTCAAGGGCAGGTAATGCATACTGAATCTAATGGATTTCTTTGAGAAAGTCACTAAGGACATGGATGAGGGTAAAACAACAGATACACCTACCTCAATCTGGGCAAGGCAATTAACAGAATTCACTATTTAGGTATTATAAATAAACTCACAAAGTTGGGCATAAATCCCTGTGTCATCAGATGGATTGCCAGTTGGCTCATAGACAGGACACATGGTTAAAGAGGGCGAACCCAAGACTAGCAAGAGGCCATTTACAAGTGGTGTGCCACAGGGCTTAATGCTGGGACCACTCCTGTTTGGAATATATTTCTCTGAAGTCAAGGCTATTGTGAAAGGCCTCTGGATGACAAAGTCCACTGACAACTGCAAACTGGGGGCAATCACTGAATCCCTCAGTGATGTAGATATCCTTCAGAAGGGTCTAGATCAGATAATTGGTTGGTGCCAGAATCATGGCCTAAAACTAAATATGAAAAAATGCATTATCATACCTTTTCGGAAGTCAAATACCCATGACAATTATGACATCAATAGCACATCCCTAAGAGTAGACACAGAGGTGAGAGATCTAGGCACAATGACCGCAATGTGTCATCAGTGGTGAGGAAGTCCTTCTAAGTGGCAGAAATTATAAGTAAAGATATGGCATCCAGATCCAAGGAAATCATGCTCCTGCTGTACTCAGCCCTCATTAGACCAATAATTCAGTACAATGTGCCATTTGGCACCTACGTGACTAGGCTGCTACAGCAGCTGGAGTAACCTCAGAGGTTTGCCACCAAGAAAATACAGAGTGTAAACAACATGACCTATGTGAACAGACTAAAAGACCTATTAATTTACTTCATCTCCTATCGAATATTAAGGGGTGACCTATGCCTGACCTACAAGGTACGCACAAATCTAGCCTTACTGGAGCTGCTACACATCTGCAAGTCAAACAGCATGAGGGTCACCAAACCTAGACAATCTAAACTTTGTCAATGACTCAAACAAAACATGCTGGAGAGACTGATATGTGTCTCAGAGATTGCTCCTTCTTTGGAATAGGCTTTCTATTCACATAAAGCAGAGCCCTTCCCTGGCTTTCTTCAAATGCAGTTTGAATCAATGGATAGGTAATCGCAAGTTCACACCTGTGGTAATGCCTATGTCCTTCAGCGACAGGGGCAGTCTGTAAGATAATCAATGCATAGGCACAAATCTATGCCATCCACTTGTCCCTAAAGGCCATATATTTTGTAAAATAAGGTTATATTGTCTAGGCTTGTTAAGGCTTTTGAGCAGTTAGCCTAGTAATCTCATATAAACTTATGAACATATCACTGCCCTTCTCTTGCGTTTATGAATGCATTTCCATACATTGGAAGATTGCAGCACAGTAATCAGAGTTAAACATGCTATACACCTCTTCACAAGTGCATCGCTGAGAAGCTGATTTGCGCAGATGATGGTAAAGTATTAGCACAGATATGATTCAAATTTCAGGAATTCAGCTTGGACTTGTGAATTATCAGTCTCCCCTGGTGCAAACTGGCAAACTGTGCGCAAATAGGGACATATAGTAACTGACCTGATTGGTGTTAATGATAAAATACATTTGCTTGTTGTTAATGTTTCATGTGTTAGGGTTACAATAAATGTTATGGTTGAAATTGCTGGCAGCTAGTATGATGTGCATGCTGTTTTTGTAGGGCCAGATATCCTTAAAAGTGTATGCAGTATGCATCTTCATAGTAAGGACAGTTTCCACATCATATTAGATGAACATTTTATCCTTTATCCTACTAAAGATGCTACAGTATATTTTGATGGAACAGAGGAGGTCATGGCAGACACAGAGCTGTAGAGGACATAGGAGATATTGTCCTGGCCCATTCAAGAACATCCTAATGTTGTATTGCATGAGATAAGGATAGAGGAGATAGAGTACAGTAATCAATACATCCATATACATCTATTTGAAGAAGATATGGTACATCTAAAGTATAATGGTGCCATGTAAGAACTGACTTTTGCCAGTTATCTCAGTTGTGGCCCACCTTACAGTTTACTTGATAGGCAGACATATCATACTTATGTAGGAAAAGGGGTAGACAGCTGGACAGGCAACAAATAGACAGGAAAGAGTCCACTGAAAACAATCCTTAAGTGCATCTCCTACTGATGGGTTATAAGCCTTGTCAAGATGGAAACATACATTTGTACATCTTATCATCAGCTGAACATGACACAAAGGGAAACCTACAGCAGATTTTGAAGCCTTGCACACTGCAGGAACACTGATACCCTACTGAATCTAAGTAACATGTTGGTATTATCCATCAGCAGAGTCATGACAGTATGCAGAAACTATGAGATGACCTTTGCATCCATCAGCCTAATAGATGCACCCATGTAAAGAGGGGTGGGAGTGAAGGGGTGAAAACAAAGAGAGAGATGGATATGCACATAACAAAGTTTTGTGTAATGGAACATTCATGGACATGTTTTTGGTGTGCTCTCTTTATTAACCTGCCATGCTCTGTAGCATGAAGTGACTGATATAGGGGCAAAGAAGGGTTAGGTGAGGGACAACAGGCTTAAGACATGCAGAACAATGTTGGGTAAATATCTCATTGTTGCACGAATGGATGTCGCTTCAAATACTCTTTTTTGGCCAGTTTTCAGTCTATCTCCATAAGAACTCATAACTGTGGCAAACTAAGATGTGTGTCATTAAAAATATCATACGCATGTAACATCACAGTAAGAAAAGATGTGGGATGCATCTGGAATCAAACCCGTGATGGTATAGGCAAAAACAATCTTTAATAGTAAAAAAAGGCCACTGTGGATAAACTTCACTGCAGCAACAAGTCCAGATAGCAGAAATAAAATTGTAGTGAAGAAACACAGCCAAAGTAATAAAACGCACAAAATTTAATAAAGGTAAGCGCTTTCACATCTGATACGATGCTTAAGAAGCATCATATCAGATGTGAAAGTGCTTACCTCTATTAAATTTTATGCGTTTTATTACTTTGGCTGTGTTTCTTCACTACAATTTTAAAAACAACCTTTAGCCAAGTGATTTATGTCAACAATCTACATACAAAGTTATACTTTGTTACATCCAACAGTCTAAGAACTGTCAGAGCAACTATTTCTAAGTAGTAGTGCCTTTACTCTGCTTTAACTCTGTGTTTCTCTAGCACAGCGAGTTTAAGCAGTATTGTGTGGAGATAACTGGACTAGTGTGGCCGATGGCAAAAACTCACCAGGTTTTGCCATAGGATGTGAACAGCCATTCACCACCACTCAGCACTGGTGTGTGATGCCAAACTCCACGCAAATACAGACAACAATAAGTGATGGCTTTTTTATGGGCCATTTCTGGGCATGTGTGTTGTGTGTGATTTTATTTTTTGAACAGATTAAATGTGTGAAAATGAAGTAGATAGAAAACATACCTCTCAACTGTCCAGATTTTCGCAGAATGTCTAGATTTTTGCCTCATATTTTTGGTCTATTCCACATAAAATGTGTGGTTTTCTGACAAATCACTGCAATGATCTGAGGACTGAAGTCACTAAATAATGACATACATTTGAGTTTCAATCTTCAAATCCTTCAAAAAAGGCATGTTAACACAAATCCTGTTTAGCAACTTTCTAAATTTCTAACAGTAATATTTAAAATCTGTCCATATTTTTGAGTCTTTGTCCCCCCATTTCACCAGGTTTTGTCCAGATTATTTTTGCACTAAGAGGTTGATAGGTGTTAGAAAATTGGTGAAATGGGTAGGCAAGCAGAGGGAAGAACAAAGGGGAAGCAATACAGGCATTTTCAGGAGGGGATTGGGAGAGAACTATTGATATCCACTTCTTCAGCACAGTAATGTACATGGGTAGACAAAGTTTGATGGATTCAGACTGTCACCACAACACAGATGGGTGACAATGCAATGGTGATATATAGCCAATTGGACCAAATCAAGTGTGTCAAGAAGACATACATCTGAAGTGAAGAGCTATGAATGAGACACATTTTTTTTTTTTTTATGGGGCAGATGCTCCTTTTATGTTTTAAAAAGAAATGAATGTTGGGGAAGGGACCTAAGAATGTGACGGTCAGGTAGATGGGACAGGTGAGGAAGCAGGTGCAGACAGACAGGACATACAAGACAGACACAGGGATGATGATGGATACAAACAGGTTAAAGACACCATGACTGAGGATAGGTAGGGTCCATTGGAGTCACATGCCATCAAACAATGGAACAGTGAGAATCTAGTCCTCACCCTCAGAACTGTCATCACTGTCCCCTTCCCTAGTTGCCTATGAGATTGAGAGTCTGTTTTCTATTTTTAGGAGCAACTTCTTCACTTGGCTGATGCATGCATCAAGGCCATTCCTGGCAGCTCCTGGCAGGTGACATAATCACTGCCTCCACCAGTACTCCTAGAGGGTATCACTATACCACCAGCCATGGCATTGCTACCTGACCAGGATGGAACAGGTAGGACAGGGGTTGTGGAGTCAGTACTGCCAGGTTGCATTCCAGAGGTGTTGGGTGTTGGTGCAGAAGTCAGTGGAGGGTTGGCAGGCTGAGACACAGTGGTAGGCCCACCTCCCTGTGCTGAAATGCATTTGGTTTGTTGGAAGAAAGGTATGACACCACAATGGAGTGATACCAGGTAACCCATCAAAAAAAGAGAGAGAGAGAGAGAGAGAGAGAGAGACAGATGAAGTGTGGAGTGAGACAAAAAAAGGAAAAAGTTTATTAGAACCATGATATGTCACATTAATTCTTTATTACAATAAATAGTCATTTATTATTATCCTAGCTATAGAGCTTTCACACTCCCAAAAATGATAGTGAATTGTTACAGGTAATCCTTGGAATATGCATATATTCCATAATTGCTTTCAGATATGCTAGAGAGTAATTTAGCAACATGTATTAAAGCCAATATCACTGCATTTCAACTTTAAAAATTATACTTGAATGTGAATCTATAATGTCTTGAATGTGAATGCAGTTGTGGGAACTGAACCCATATAATATGAATGCACTATTACACTTGCCTAATACAATCACCAACAGTTACAGGAAAAAGCATGCATGCTTGCTGCTACATTTAAGGTATGCATGCTTGAGCCGCTACTGATCTATGGAATCACAATAATTAATACAATCAGGGTCAGTTATGCTGCAGACATACCCCTTGCCTCTCTGAGTCGCACCGGTCTCTCAGCATGCGCCTCCCTGTTCACTGTGATTTCCTCTGCAGCTATAAAATAGAGACTGAGAGAAAAAGAGACATAAAAGCATTTTGCATGCCAGTCTTTGCTATCTACACCATTCCATATAATTTCAAGTTTCTTGATCTATATACTGACACAACTGGGGAGGGTGTTACAAGTTCAAAACTCATCCAGCCACTGGTCAAGTTGGGCCTACCTGTGCCTCTTAAAGCCACTGTAGTGGTGTCTACACTACTCCCCAGTGTGATGTATGCCAGTCGCACTAGAGACAGCCTTTCTAGGTTGCTCCAAGCCTCAGCCTTGTACTGAGACCCACTATAGTCCCAGTGCAGCAGCCTCATGCTGTAGTACTTCATGAGGAGTGCAACAAAGATTTTTGACTCCTCCACACCCCACCTCTGTGCCCTGAATTTGGCACCATCATTCTCATCACCTGCCATGTCTGCAGAGGTCCTCCCACAACAGTAGCCATGGTTTCCCACCAAAATTGTGAGCTTGCATTTTACAACCAGTGTGTAAACACACACAACCATGCCAGCCCCATTTGTACAATAGTAAGAAAAGAGAGACATTGCCAAACAAGGAAGAAGAGAGTTTATGAAACAGCAGTAATGATGATATGAAACTTGGCAGTGATCTTTGGCATGTGTGATCTATATCTGGTTGCACTTTGTCCAATGGTCAATACTGAAATGCTCAATGGCTTGACTTTTAAGCCATGACTTTGGATGGATCAATGGGATGACTTGGCACATATTTTGTTGGGACTTGCACACTGGCAAAAGTAATTTGTACAAGGTGGGATTCAAACCTGTGTAAATGAGAATGTATACATTTCCGCACAGGTGATTAGATTTCACTGCCACAGAAGTGTTTGGCAACCATCATCATTAAAGATATACAACTTAAAGAGTGACTGGTATTATACTTCAATTAGGCTTGTATGTGTGTGACATTAAAAGGTCCTGGCTCATGCATTCTCAGCTGTGATGCAGGACTAATGTCTGACACAACAAATGGCCTTAAATATATTAAAAGACAACCCGAACATACAGTTATGTCCAGCTGACAAAGGTGGAGGGATTGTCATTTTTGATAAAGTTGTGTATGATGAGAAGATGCAATGTATGTTATCTGATGCTACTGCTTATGTTAAAATAAAAACAGGTTCTATGGACAGGATGATATGGTTTGTTAATGATAAATTATATGATTTGCTGATGAACAGGCTTATAGATGAAGAAATGTATGAATATTTTTCTGTTGAACATCTGTTAATACCAATGATATATGGCATACCTAAAATACATAAAGATGCCACAAATCCACATTTGTGACCTAGAGTTTCAGGCAGTGGCTGGCTTACCGAGCCACTTTCTATTTTTGTTGAACGCCATTTAAGACCAGTAGTTAATACAGTCAGTACCATATTAAAGGATACTCAACATTTTCTTACAGATTTATATGAATACAATTCTATCCCTGATGTATCAAACTGTTTATTGGCTACTTTGGATGTCAATACATTATTCACAGTGATTCCCAATTTAGAGGGAGTGGAGGCAGTTAGAGTTTATTTGCACAAGCATAGTTCTTATAGTAATGACATAATTTTTTTGATATGTGCTCTTCTAGATCTTATTTTAGAAAATGATGCCTTTATGTTTAATGAACAAGTGTATTTACAGAAGGTGGGCATAGCTATGGGTACAGCATGTGCCAATAGCTATGCCAACCTAGTGATGGCATAATGGGAAGAGGAATATGTCCACATACCCCATGGTTTTACTAAACATTTAATTTTTTTTAGATATTTTCCTGTTATGGAAGGGTACTATTTCTGAATTGAATTGTTTTATTACATATTTAGAATCCATGACTATTTTTTTTAAAATTTACAAAGAATGTCCATGTTCACCATATAGATTTTTTGGATGTATATTTAGGCAAATGTGAAAGAGGCATGCTAGAGACATCTATATATAAGAAACCTTGTAAAAGGAATACATTATTACAACACACTAGTATGCATCCAGGGTATGTATTTAATAATAAAACAAAAAGTCAAACACTTAGAATATCAAGATTGCATGCACAGGAAGTTCAATTGCATAAAGCACTAGAGACATTTAAACAAGAATTGAAAGAAAGGGGGTAGCGTGATAAGGATCTTCATCATGTCATGAATGCTAAAACAGTTAAACCTTTTTTCTCCAAAACTAATTATAAGAGGAAAATAAATAACACATACAGTAGATATATTAGACCAACTATAACTTTTACAAATGACGCAGAGAAGGTATGTGATGTGATCAGACAAAATTGGTCGGTCCTTATTTCAGATGACAAGATACATGAGGTAGTAGGTGATAATCCACGGTTTTGTTTTAAGAATGCTAAGTCACTTAAACAACAATTATGTTATAATAACACCAAGACAAAGGGACTACAATCCTCTAAACATGGTACTTTTGCTTGTAGGAAATGTACAGCATGCCCTTTTATTTCTAATACAAAGACATTCAAACATCCTGTTTTAGAATATGTATTTACTCCTAGGTTCTATTCAGATTGCTGTAGCAGGCATCTGGTTTACCTTGCATATTGTATTGTATGTGGTAATTTATATGTAGGTAAGACCAGTAGGAGTTTAAAAGAAAGGATATTGCAACACATAGGTTATATTAGAAATAAAGATATTACTAGTCCATTATATAGGCATGTTCAAGTATATAAGGAATATTCTTTTAAGTTTTTAGTTTTACAGAATTTTGTAATAAATAAAAGAGGAGGGGATGTTAATAATATTATAGAGGAATGTGAAATCAGATCGATTTTGTTATTGCAGGCACATAGACCTCCTGGACTGAATGGCTATGTGCCTTTAAATCCAATTTTAAAGGAAATGAAGTTATGTTAATAATTGCTTGTGTTAATTAATTAGATATGTTATAAATTCAGGTTCACAATTGTCATTTGTCTGATGAAGTGCCTGTAAAGGCATGAAAGCGCTAACCTCTATTAACTAACTTTGTTTTTACCAGAAGCCATACTTGGTCCTGGTTTTATAGTTTGTTTAGTGT
This sequence comes from Protopterus annectens, assembly GCF_019279795.1. NCBI lineage: Eukaryota > Metazoa > Chordata > Ceratodontiformes > Protopteridae > Protopterus > Protopterus annectens. The sequence goes on from NC_056734.1 coordinate 248,513,346, forward strand.
TTGTGCTTTATGAGGTGACTGAAATTAAATTATTCACTTTTTCCTTAAGCAGTGAAGCAAGTTTACACTATGCCACATGCCATGCACATGGCAAAAGCAAAATGAATAAAGAAAGATAAAAAAGGGAAACAAAGGTTAAAGAATTTGACAGCTCTGCATTTGAACCATCAGACTATTGCACTTAAACAAAACAGTTGTAGTTGGTTATCTCTGTTAGCCACAGGCACAGCTTTGCAATACCACTCAAATAATGTGCATACAAGCAAATCATATTTTATAACTACATTAATCAGTTCATACAGTTGGAAATTATCAGTTGACTGTATGTGTGTAGATATCATATTTAGTGGAATGAGTGAACAGGCAATGTTTATGACTATGTTTGCAAAAATGCAGCTTTATCTCTGCTTTACTATCAGACTTGCAATCTCTCGTGCATATCCTCTCTTTTTACTTTCAAGGTGTGATACAAATACATGACAGTGAGCAACAGTTTTCAGCAAAGTCAGGAAACTGTGCTTTTATGACAAAGAAATATACATGTGGGAAATTTGGTTTTGTTTAAAAGCTCACTGCAGTTAGTTCCACACTTTGTAAGTGTATCTTCTCTGACACATCAACTTCAGGGAAGGGTGTATGTGCATTACTGTATTTTGCTTCAGTAAGAGTAATCCTTCAAAGTTGCAAGCCATTTGCACCTAACAATGGTGTAGAGGCTACACTATGTTTACATGAACTACACAAAGTCAAAATTTTGTATTCAGCAATTTTAATGAGTTTGCCCTTCATTTGCATTTTCAGAGTGTTCAGAGGGCTGAATCTACACTGAAAGGTAACCAAGTAACTAGGGAACTTGAAGGTGAGGAGACTTTCAGTCATACTTATTGCTCCACTTGTGAGAATATATGAATAAGGAGATTTTCTGGAATGATTTTTCTATAGTGGGCATTTTAGTTGCATGGTACAGGTTATTTGATAAACTGAGCAAGTATATATTACAGATATCAATCATGGCAAATATTGATGGCATTGATGGTCAACTCACACACATTCTACTTAGGTACAATTACAAGTACCAGTTATGCAGGTATCTGCCATTCATTCCTGTTCTTATTTTTCTATTACAGGTTCCACACTTATGTTGACAGTCCTTCAGTTACAGCTGTTGTCATTCAGGGCTGACTCTGTCTGATGCTAGCAGTACACAGCCATTCATGGGTATGTGAGGGCTGTGAGCATTGCCTGGCACCAATTGTACTTTATGCATGTGCATAGACTGAAAGTTGTACCCCTTAGGTGATCAGAATGAGTGTTATCCATTGCATCTTGGCCATACAAGTGCATGTTGTACACATCTACATCTACCTACACCCACAGCAGCTGGGGGTCCTTCTCACCTGCAAGTGAATGTGGTGATCCTGCCAATGGTGGTGAATGTGTGCTCTTACCCCTTCATGTTCCTGCTACAGCTGTTTTCCCAGGATAATGTCATATAGGATATCACAGACTGCAATAAATTCTGCATAAGTACTGGGATTGTATTGCAGGGCCCCTCTGATGTATCTAGGCAATGAAATCATGACCTCAGCAACCCAAAAACACTTGCTATGATGTTTCTTGTTTGAGTATGCCCCTCATTATAATGTTCTTCTGTGGGTGTGTGTGCATTTCTCATGGGTGTCATTAGCCATGGTACTAATGCATACCCTACATTCTCCAGTAAATGGTCTTGTGGGACATCACCCTTGGAAAACCTCTGGTAGAGCTGTGAGGTGTGCTACATATGGGAATTGTAGTAACTGACAAGGTTGCCAGCACACACACATTTAGGATGATTCTCCAAGCATTGCACACGACCTGGCAGTTAACAGAGTGGAACCCCTTTCTGATGATATAAACCCTTCTCTGTTCCCCATTTCAGAGACCCACATGAACCATGCTGGGGAGTGTCACAGATATCAACATTTAGGATTCTGCACCAGTTTCTGAATGCTATGCAACAGCATATCAGTGACTAATTTCCCCCATACCCCCAAGGACAGAGCTAAAACTGTGCAGGATGTACACCCCTTAGCACACTTTGCTGATGCCTTGGGTGCCATAGACTGCATCCACATTGAGATCAAAGCACAATACAGGGAACAGGGACAGGTCTACATTAACAGAAGGGGATTTCATTTCATTAACTGCCAGGTTCTGTGCAATGATAAGAGAATCATCCTGAATGTGTGTGCTGGCTACCCTGGCAGTTACCACACCTCCCATATTTAGCACAACTCACAGCTGATCCAGAGATTTTCCAGGGTGCTATACCACAAGGCCATTTATTGGGGGGTGCAGTGTATGCACTTGAATCATGGCAGATGACTCCCATCAGAAATGCACATACACCCAAGGAGGAACTCTATAATGAAGCACTCGCTCAAACAAGAAACATCATAGAGCATATGCTTTGGCTGCTGAAATAATAGTTTCAGTGCATAGATAAAGACTGTGTCTGAAGGAGATCTAGGGGATGTGTGAGTCACAACCTCAGTGTCAGATTCAACCTCTTAACTCCCTGACTGTGCCTCAGTTTGGGCACCATCATCATCAGACTCTACTAATACTCTTAAATCAGCTGGTAGGAGTCCTACAATTACACTGTCAGGATCACCTGTGATAATAAGCAACAAACACAGGAATGAACTTACTACTCCATTAGACAACTACACTCATTACACACATATCACACACACAGATAATATATCTTTCTTTCTGTCTATCTATCTATCTATACATATATAATGCTTAGTAAGAACAAAAACAGAAAAATTGTCTTACCATGTGCAGATTTGAAGGGAGAATGGCCCTAGAAGAAATTAATCAGTGAAAGGATGGTAATTAATCATCATAATGGGAGTAACACAGGGACAGTAAATATGCAATCACCTATATGCTCTATAAGAAATAGCTGTAACTGAAACTTTGTTTAAGACATCCACCCACACCCATGTCTACTTAACAACTCTCTTGTAGAACTATATTGACTTTTCAATAAGGACATATAGATAAAATATATATCTAAAGAGGTAGCAGCAAAATTATATTTTAGTGTACAAGCCAATAAAATGTTGCCACATATAAGATTACCTGGAAGCTGCTCCTGGGATAAATTTGTCCTCCAAGCCACATTAGCATCGACATGGAGCAAATGGTGCACAGGCTCCCCTGAGCTGTCAGGATCTCTGACAGTGGACATTAGTCAGCTGTTCTCAGGTGACTGCACCCACCTTCCTCTGTGCTGATAAAATCATATCAGTAGCCTGATATGGCAACTGATCATAACTGTGGCTGCAACCACCAACTGCCTTCACATCAGCGACTAACTGGTACCAAATCTCCTTTCTGGCAGCCATATTAACATGGCTTCTCTCAACCAGAAAGGCTCCTTCCTGCCTCAGGGTCAGTATTATGACCTCATTTTCAGCATCACTGAAAGGGGAGGGTTCATGGATTTGTAGACTTAGGTACCATAATTATATGTGACATAAAACAGAGAAGGATAAATCCTATTAACATCACAAATTGTAATGTATTTGTTTACAAAAATAGTTTGTGTACTATTTGTTGGCATAAATCACTGGAAAGATAATTTCCATTTAGAAAAACAGAATGGTAGATGTCTCCCCACATCCCCGCCACACAAATGAAGGTTTGCACCAACCAAGAAATACCACATAAGTGATGTATATCTATGTTTTCTTCACAATTATCATGCTGTCTACACGTTTTTAACATAAAAGCACTTGAAACACACTTCTCATTTAGGACAACAAAATGGTAGGTTGCACACCCACACACTCCACAAAAAAATGTAAGGGGTCTGTAAAAGTACTCATTCTATCAACATTCATATAGTGAAGACTGAAAAATTATGTCATTGTTTACTGGATGGCAGTTATCATTGTTAAATAGTAAAGAATTCAATTTATGAATGCCATACAAGTTTCACTGTGCCAACCACTCCTGTGTATGTTGCCCTGGGCCATCTGAAAAGCATAATACCATTATCAGTGAAATGTACATCACCATTTCTCTCCAATACCATATGAATTTGCAAAAGAAAATGTTAAGAACAATAGTTGTGCAAAAAGTATAACCTGCCTATGTCACAAATGTAAATGCCTGCCAAAACTGCATATGCCAATAGTGAAATATAAGAAGTGCATACAGGTAAAACTTCTGTTTCTCCTGGCTATATAAATACATTTGTAACAGTTTACAAAATATAAAATGTCCTTGATTAATAGAAGCATACCATAACAAAATAAATGGCTTCTCTGCAGATAAATCACCTACACAAAATACCAGCAATCTTCTGTTTTGCCTGAATACACAAAAGTCTCCTCACTTTCATGTTCTCTAACTACATGGTTACCTTTTTATAATGTAGATTCAGCCCTCTGAGCATTGTGTTAGAATTACTAAATACCAAAAGTCTGACTTTGTGTAGCAGGAGTAAACATAGTGTAGGCTCTACACCATTGTTATGTGCTAATGAAGTGCAACTATGAATGAGTAGTGTGAGTAAAGGAAAACACAACAGCAATTCAGACAACCTTCACTGCATTGGTTGGTTCATTGAGGATACACTTAGAAAGTATGGAACTAACTTCAATGAGCTTTTAAAGAAAGCAAGACAGCACACATTTATAATTGTTGGTCCATAATAACAAAACTCTCCTGTCTTTGCTGAAAACTTTTGTTCACTGCTATGCACCATGTGTAAGTACAATGAGTTATAATCAGAAGACAAGTAAGCAAGGGTTTGAATCCAGTGCTATACACTTTTTAGTTAGGATGTCCCACTGTAATTTTTCCAATAAATGTGATTATAAAGCTAATACTGCATACCGACAGCTATGTACAGCAGGTTGCTTGAGCATAGACATACTGTTTTAGGTATTATATGTATTATGTCTGTAACTGGGCTATCATTAAAATTATGATTATATAATACAAAATGCAGTTTCATATCTCTGATGGAAACAGTAGTTTGCTGACCATAATCTGCATCCCTGCAATAGCCCAAATATAACTGTAAAAGAGAATGTATTGTGAGGTATGTACAACAAATGTAGTAATAACATAATGCAAGTCTCCCCATTTCCAGTAGATTGCCAGACAGTACTCTTGCATCACACCTGAGAATGCATAGGTCAGGACTTTGTAATGGCACACACATACAGGCTTAACTGAAGAATAGCACCAGTACCTCTTTAAACTGTATATATGTGATGACAATTATTGATACGCACTTTTTCACTGGTAATGAGGAAGAATCACCTCTGTGGAAATTTGTGCTTTCACTTTTACATAGGTTTGAATCCTATCATGTGCAAACTACTTTTAACACTGTGCATGTTTCCACAAAATATGTGCCAAGTCATCTCATTGATCTCCCCAAAGTCATGGCTTAAAAGCCAAGTCATTTAGCATTTCAATGTGTTGATCAGTGGACAAAGTGTGAGCAGGTGTAGCAGCAGCCATGCCATTAATTAATGGCAAATTATCATTACAGTTTCACACATTCTCTTCCTCTTTGGCAATTTTTCTCTCTGCTTAACTTCATGCAAATGCCGTTGGCATGGTTGTAAGTGTTTGTGGACTGGTTATAAAATGTGATATCATGAATTGGTGCAAAAACACTTGTACTATTGTTGGAGGACCTTTGCAGACATGGCAGGAGATGGGAAGATGGTGCCAAATTCAAGGCAAAGAGGTGCGGGTGGAGGAGTCCAAAACATTTGTTGCACTTCTTGTGAAGTTATATAGACATAGGCTTCTGCAGGGGGACTATATTAGGACTCAGTATATGGTTGAGGCAACAGTTTAGCCAAAGCTGGCTCCAGGTCAACTAGCTTATCATGCACCGAGGAGTAATTAGGGCACCATTACAGTGACTTGAAACAGCACAAGCAGGCACAACTCTACTAGTGGATGGATGTGTTTAGAACTGCTGACATCCCACAGTTGTGTAAGTATACAGATAAAGCAACTTTAAATATTATGGAAATATATTGATAGCCAAGACTGCTATGCATAATGTTTTCACATCTCTTTTTCTATCCTTTATTTTACAGGTGCACATGATATTTCAGTGAACAGGGAGGCACATGCTGAGAGATTGGAGAGACTCAGAGATGCAAAACACAAATGAATATAATTGCATTAAATATACTGGTATTCCATAGATTAGTTGCAACCTATGCATGCAGATCTTAACTGTAAAAACAAGCATGAATGCTTTCTTCTGTGGCTATTGGTAATTGCATTTGACAAGTGTAATACTGTATTCAGAGTAAGTGAGTTCACTTCCCATAAGTAGCCTATATATTCACATTTAACAAATATAATTTTTAACTTTTAGTTTCAGCAACATTTGCTTTAATGACATGTTGTTAAGTTAATCTGTAGTGTCTTTAAAAGCATATACTAAATAGCTGCATATTGCAAGGATTACTTATAACAATTCACAATCATTTTTGGGACTGGGAAAGCTATATAGCTAAGATAATAATAAAAGTATATTTATTGTAATAAACCATGAATGTGACATATAATGGTTCTAATCATTTTTTTTTTTTTGTCTCTCCCCACCCCTTATCTCTTTAACTTTTTGTTAAATGTAAACATACCGTTATGGTGTCATACTTTTCTGCCAGCAAGAGTAATGCTTTTCAGCACAGGGATGTAGACCAACCACTGCAATTCAGCCTGCCATCCCTCCACCAGCTGCCGCACCAACATGTCTGGGATGCAGCTTGTCAGTACTGCCTCCACAGCCCCTGTACTACCTGGCCCATCCACATCAGATAGCATTGCCACTGCTGCTGGTGCATTATTACCTCCCAGGATTATTGGTGGCGGTGGTGATGACATCACCCATCAGGAGCTGCCAGGGATGGTGTATAATGTTAAAGAAACTGGCATTGGTGCCCACATCAGCCACATGGAGAGGTTGCTCATTAAAGTAGAAAAGAGACTCCAATGTCAAGCAGTTTCACAGGGAATCAAGGTAGTGGACAGTGAATATAGTTCTGAGGATGAAAAATAGATTATCAATGTTTCCGTGCTTGATGGGCATGTGCCTCTTATGTCCCCCACCTATCCTCAGTCATAATGTCCCCCAATCTTTTGTGTCCATCACCATCCCTGTGTCTGTCTTGTTTGTCCTGTCTGCACCTGCTCCTTCATCTGCCCTACCTACCTGACCCTGACATTCCTATGTCTCTTTGTGTCTTTGAACCTGACCTCATTCAACTTACATGTGTGGTTGGTGGCATATTATGGTCATTGTATGATGCTTTGAATCACTTTTCATTTCACTCCCAATCAGGAGAACATTTTAAATAGCCTCATGAATCCAACATCCCTTGTTCCCTCTGTCCAGATAAACCCTTGCTGTGGAACACTGAGGATGTCATCATGTCAAAGATGCATACACATTGTGAACCAGAGTCCCTCCCTACATTACCCTGTGGAAGCCATCTCCAGACCACTGCATGTGTGATTGCTAATTTTGTCATGGGTTTGTGCACATGTCACGTGGACAGAGGCAGTCTGTAATAAACTCAAACACATACGTGCATGCACCTAATTCTTTCATCACATAGATATTGCATTTTTTGTTGAAATAGTATAATAATGGTTAGGATTTTATGTGCTCTTGACCATTGGCCTATTAATGTCTTGTGACCCTCTGAAGATTGTGCATATCAATGGTGTTGTCATCCACATGTGCTATGTTGAGGTGTGGATGTATGGTAGCCCTACAGCAGTGTATTCCAATCTGTGATTTGAGCTACTGTATTGATGACCACTGCTGTCATTTGTTTATATGCTCCTTCCATAACCAGTGTAGTAATGTGCCTTCTGAGGACTGTTGACATGGAATGATGCTATGTATATTGTTGCCTTAGTAAGGTATATGTTCTTGTGGTGGAGTATATCAAAATTCTACACAGTTCTCATTCAACCATTGTAGTGACAACTGCAGTATGAAACAGGTGCGCATGTGTATACCTAGCATCTGGAAATGTTATCTGACATATAGCAATATTATGTCATACTGATTATGTGGTCACATACATCTGGGTTCATCCACATGTTGTTATACTGTTATATGCACAAACATATGACATGTTCAGATTGATCTGCAACTTCGGAGAATTCATGGTATGTACAATTGTGTTGCTATTCACAAGGATTATTTAGGTGTTCCACAGCAACATTACGGGACTGTCAGCATTTCTGTCATTAAATGTTCTGCGTAAACAGCATCCACGTCAGTTGTAATGTGTTCATATATGGTGTCAGGGCCCTCACCCACACATTTCTACACATAAACATATAGGCACATCATGTACAACTGATGTAATGGCATTAAATAGGTTGAGTTGTATGACTGTGTTAACAGTTCCACTATGTTGCATGTGATTCATACCCAATGTTGTATTTGGAGGTAATGTCACAAAGCATTTTGTAACTCCATCTGAAAGCTTAAGGGAAATACCCAGCTATGCAGAGAGATGATGGTGGATGGCTCCATATATACTTAACCAGAGGAAATAGACAACCAGCTAGCTGACATATATGGGTCAAATTTCAACACCCTGTCCCCACTGGTCATTACCCATAGTATACTGCCACCATTCCTTAGCCTATTATCTCAAGAGACCAGGTCATCTCTGCCTTCTCTGAGGTTAAAAACACAGCATCATATTTCTCCATTATAGACAATTTAGTAGAAAATATGAGAGGTGGGTATTTAAGTAATAGAACTGAACAGAAAGAACTTAGATGGATTTTGACACTGGCTGCACATAAATCACTGGGGCTGAATGATTATATATCCCTTAAACCTGTTCTGAAGAACAGGAAACCTAGAAAGAAAGTAGTATGAAGCAATCTGCTGTGCTCTGGAACTAGGGTTATGTTTCAAATAGGACATGCAAGCATGCTTTACAGTGCTTTTAGGCGTTTTACACGCATTTTTATATATTTTTATACACACTTTTTATGTGTTTTTTATATGTATTTCTACATGTATTTTTATATGCATTTTCTACATATATGTTTTTATCTGATTTAAAAGAGTGTGTATCTCTTTGAATCTGGAAAGCATTGGAGTCTTGTATTCTCCACAGGGATTGGTGGGTCTTGTGTGATGTGTATTATAAAAAGGGGATTGTTTTTAAGCATGTTTGTTTTGGTCTGAGGAATCAACCAGGAGAGGTTGCGAAAGCGCTTACCTATGCAATAAAGGTTTCTGTGGAACTTTATTTGGATTCTTACTTGGATTTTTATTGGATTTTGGCTTCTCCTTGGTTTTAGTGTTTGGAACATTTTTTCTTTTACATTGGACTTTTGTATTTGTTCCATCACTCAGCAAACAGGGCTTTTCCTTTTTCATTATTACTGACTCCAGGCAGCATATGTTCTGGCAGAATGGTGGACAGCAACAATCATCCCTCTGCACAATGGGGGACCATCAGCATACATCGGGAGTTATAGACACACAAGCCTGAATAGCCTCATCAGTATGGCCATGGAAATATTCATTATAGACCTTATCAACAAGAACAGAGTTAATCTCCCGATTATGGAACCAATCCAGTTTTGATCTGATAAGCATAGTTCATGCCTGTAAAATGTGCCTGACTTCTTCAAGAAGGTCACCAAGGCCATAGATGAGGGAAACACTGTGCATTCCACCTAACTTGGCTAGGCCAAGGCATTTGACACAATTCCCCACTCAGGTATTATAGTAAAACTCTATCAAATGGGCACAAACCCCTATGTCACCGGGGGGGGGGGGGCTAGCGAAATAGCTCACTGACAGGACACATACTGTCAAAATGTATGACTTCACCACTAGCAAGAGGCCAGTCACCAGGGGTGTACCACAGTGTTCTGTACTAGGCTGTTTCCTGCTCAGTATTTATTTCTCTGAAGTCAAGAAAAATGTAGACAGTCTTTGTCTGACCAAGTCTGCAGATTACTGTAAATTGGGGGTAATCACTTGAATAAACAAATGATACTGATATACTGCAGAAAGGATTAATGCACACAAATGACTGTTGCCATAGCCATAGACAGAAACTAAATACAAAAAAAACCAATAATTATTCCCTTTTTTAAAGAAAATACCCAACTTAATCACAGTACAGACAGCACTACCCTAAGAGGAGACCCAGTGGTACGTGATCTGGATACTCAGGTTGCTATTAATGTGAACTTCAACCACCCTGTGTCCATAGTGGTGAAAAAGTCCTTTTATGTGGCACAACTGATAACTAAGGGCATGGCATCCAGATTAAAGAATGTTATAATTCCATTGTTCTCAGCCCTCATCATGCAAATAATTGAGTACAATGCACCTTTTGGCATGTACCTCACAAGACATTCAACATTTGGGGGAAACCCAGAGTTTTCTCACCAGGAAGGTATGGGTTATTATAAAACAGTCCTTCACATAAAGATTGAAAGCCCTATAATTGTATTCTGTCTCCTACTGACTACTAAGGGATGATCTCTGTCTGGCCTACAGGGCAGTGTTCGATCTGGCCCTGATGGAAATGTTACACATTTGTAAATCAAACTCTATGAGGGTCACTCATTCCAAGGATCTTAACCTAGCATCTAACATAAATAAATCATGTTGGAGAGGTAGATATGTCTCTCAGACACTAAACCTTCACTGGAGCAAGCTTCCTATTCATAAAAAGCAAAGACTTTCCCTGACCCTCTTCAAGTGCAGTCTAGATCAATGGATGTGTAATCATAAATTTACTCCTGGTGGGGGTGCTCGTGACCCTCATGGATAGAGACAGTTGATATTACATAGCATAGCATAGGCTTACACTTCTGTGAACTTCATTCATCTCACTATTGAAAATTGTTACACTCAGGTTAAATCTGGCTAGGTTGATATGGGCTGTTGAGCTGTTAACCTAGTACTCTCCTATGAACATATGAACATATGAGGTGTGATTGTAGCCTCTGTCAGCTATAGTGTGACTGTACTGCATCACAGATGTAACAGTACATCACATCAGTATTACCATTTGATAGTTTGCATGAACACATATGGATTTATGTCAGGATTTATTGTCAGTATAATGGAATGGCAATGTCAGGAGAACAGTGATTATATGTCACACGTCTTGACTTTTGAAATGTGCTTATAGTGAGTGCCCCATGTATTGTTTGGTATGTGTAAAATATTACAGTGACAGCTTCCAAGATTGACACTTGACTTTGCACTGCTGTATTTTCTGTGCACATAGACATAGTTGATGTATTGCCATCATTCTCACATACTTTTTAATTCACACATCAATTGCAGATGCTTCAGACAATATCCATTGATATTACATGTGTCAGATGCATGCAATACCCAGCTGTATGTAGGGAATCCACTCATAATAGTGTGGTGTGTTGTTACACGTATGGCTGATACCTACATTAGCCAGGGATGTTGTAGTCAAGTGTATCACATTTGGCACACTGAGCTCCCACACATCTGGTAGGCCATATGGAACTATTCTTTGAGATGCGTACCCATTAGGATTTGACAGTGCAGACTTCCCTTCAAGGTATTATATTTGATGCACATGTGATACATCTTTCTGTGTTTCACCCAGTAAGTACACAGCTCATTGACAACATTGATGGCATTGGTTTGATTCTTGCTGGTGGTAATTGTGGTGTATGTGTCATAAAAAAATATCAACTGGCCATGACTGGTCCTCATATCATCTCCACTTTTAACACTGTCCCTCTTAAACCATCCAAAAAGTGGTCATTTTTGGGGAAGGGGTGTTGAATTCCACTTAAAGAATACTGACAATCATTACAGTTTATATGCCTGTTCCTGAAGAACACGTATAATAAGTTGCATTCACATATTCTGTCAATGCCACAGATTACTGATAATAAAATTGTAAAAGTGCCCATGACTGTACCAGTTTCTTTCAATATTTGTCCAGGAGTCTGTTGCTGTATGTCCCTGATTGGTTGGGAGTTATAGTGATGTCAGTCATATTCAAGCAAGTCATTTTGCAGATCTTCAGTGTATGCACATGCCCCTAAATTATATACCAGCCTTGCTAAATGTCCCATCTAGTGAGCATGTCAGTGATGTTTATATCTCAAAAATTCAACTTCATTGACTGAGCTAATTGAAAGAAGGACACTGAGCAAACTCAGATCTATAATATATAACATTAAGTATCCTGTTTTTTTGCTTTCTTTGAGTTATTTATAGCACTTTGCCTACTGTATATTTTTTTAGCTAGTTTCACTGTGTGTGAGGTATTAACTGGAAATTGTCCACTTTTATTAAGCATCTGTTGGGTTGTTTGATTCTGATAACTTGTTTGCAGTTAAAAGCTTTCTCTAGAGGCTCCTTTAGCTGCTTAACTTTCATTTAAAGGCTCACTGCTGCTTTTCTGCTGTGAGAAACATTTCTGCAGTTTGTTTCTAAGTAGTGTGGATATTTGTAGCATTGTCCATATTCAGGCTTGTGTTTGGGCTGTGTGTCTGAGCACACATTCAGGGACATCTTGGTTTAGCTAAAGCCATCAGACATTTCAGTGAGAGAGAATTGTTTAAGGTCATTGGCTGACTGAGGTCACCTGGACTACAGCTAAGACTAAGCACCTCATTGGTTCTTTTGAGCTTTTTTAATTAAAAGTTGTCTCAGGTTTCAACTTTCTGTTACCTAAGAAGTTAAGTTGTGAGTGTTTCTGCCATTTCACACTGAGCTAATCGAAGGAAGGACACTGAGCAAACTCGGATCTATAATATATAACATTAAGTATCCTGCTATTTTGCTTATTTTTTCGAGTTATTTATAGCACTTTGCCTACTGTATATTTTTCTAGCTAGTTTCACTGTGTGTGAGCTATTAACTGGAAATTGTCCACTTTTATTAAGCATCTGTTGGGTTGTTTGATTCTGATAACTTGTTTGCAGTTAAAAGCTTTCTCTAGAGGCTCCTTTAGTTGTTTAAAACTTTCATTTAAAGGCTCATTGCTGCTTTTCTGCTGTGAGAAACATTTCTGCAGTTTGTTTCTAAATAGTGTGGATATTTGTAGCATTGTCCATATTCAGGCTTGTGTTTGGGCCTACTGTTTGTGGAGGCTGTGTGTCTGAGCACATATTCAGGGACATCTTGGTTTAGCCAAAGCTATTAGGCATTTCAGTGACAGAGAATTGTTTAAGGTCATTGGCCGACTGAGGTCACCTGGACTACAGCTTAGACTAAGCACCTCATGGGTTCTTTTGAGCTTTTTTTCTTAAAAGTTGTCTCAGGTTTCAACTTTCTGTTACCTAAGAAGTTAAGTTGCGAGTGTTTCTGCCATTTCACACTGAGCTAATCGAAGGAAGGACACTGAGCAAACTCAAATCTATTATATATAACATTAAGTATCCTGTTTTTTGCTTATTTCTTTGAGTTATTTATAGCACTTTGCCTACTGCATATTTTTCTAGCTAGTTTCACTGTGTGTGAGGTATTAACTGGAAATTTTCCACTTTTATTAAGCATCTGTTGGGTTGTTTGATTCTGATAACTTTTTTGCAGTTAAAAGCTTTCTATAGAGGCTCCTTTAGCTGTTTAAAACTTTCATTTAAATGCTCACTGCTGCTTTTCTGTTGTTAGAAACATTTCTGCAGTTTGTTTCTAAGTAGTATGGATATTTGTAGCATTGTCCATATTCAGGCTTGTGTTTGGGCCTAGTGTTTGTGGAGGCTGTGTGTCTGAGCACATATTCAGGGACATCTTGGTTTAGCCAAAGCCATCAAGCATTTCAGTGAGAGAGAATTGTTTAAGGTCATTGGCTGACTGAGGTCACCTGGACTACAGCTTAGACTAAGCACCTCATTGGTTCTTTTGAGCTTTTTTTTCTTAAAAGTTGTCTCAGGTTTCAACTTTCCGTTACCTAAGAAGTTAAGATGTGAGTATTTCTGCCATTTCACACTGAGCTAATCAAAGGAAGGACACTGAGCAAACTCAGATCTATAATATATAAAATTAAGTATCCTGTTGTTTTGCTTATTTCTTCGAGTTATTTATAGCACTTTGCCTACTGTATATTTTTCTAGCTAGTTTCACTGTGTGTGAGGTATTAACTGGAAATTATCCACTTTTATTAAGCATCTGTTAGGTTGTTTGATTTTGATAACTTGTTTGCAGTTAAAAGCTTTCTCTAGAGGCTCCTTTAGCTGTTTAAAACTTTCATTTAAAGGCTCACTGCTGCTTTTCTGCTGTGAGAAACATTTCTGCAGTTTGTTTCTACCTAAGTAGTGTGGTTATTTGTAGCATTGTCCATATTCAGGATTGTGTTTGGGACTAGTGTTTATGGAGGCTGTGTGTCTGAGCACATATTCAGGGACACCTTGGTTTAGCCAAAGCCATCAGGCATTTCAGTGAGAGAGAATTATTTAAGGCCATTGGCTGAGGTCACCTGGACTACAGCTTAGACTAAGCACCTCATTGGTTCTTTTGAGCTTTTTTTCTTAAAAGTTGTCTCAGGTTTCAACTTTCTGTTACCTAAGAAGTTAAGTTGTGAGTGTTTCTGCCATTTCACACTGAGCTAATTGAAGGAAGGACACTGAGCAAACTCAGATCTATAATATATAAAATTAAGTATCCTGTTGTTTTGCTTATTTCTTCGAGTTATTTATAGCACTTTGCCTACTGTATATTTTTCTAGCTAGTTTCACTGTGTGTGAGGTATTAACTGGAAATTTTCCACTTTTATTAAGCATCTGTTGGGTTATTTGATTCTGATAACTTGTTTGCAGTTAAATGCTTTCTCTAGAGGCTCCTTTAGCTGTTTAAAACTTTCATCTAAAGGCTCACTGCTTTTCTGCTGTGAGAAAAATTTCTGCAGTTTGTTTCTAAGTAGTGTGGATATTTGTAGCATTGTCCTTATTCAGGCTCGTGTTTGGGCCTAGTGTTTGTGGAGGCTGTGTGTCTGAGCACATATTCAGGGACATCTTGGTTTAGCCAAAGCCATCAGGCATTTCAGTGAGAGAGAATTGTTTAAGGTCATTGGCTGACTGAGGTCACCTGGACTACAGCTTAGACTAAGCACCTCATTGGTTCTTTTGAGCATTTTTTTCTTAAAAGTTGTCTGAGGTTTCAACTTTCTGTTACCTAAGAAGTTAAGTTGTGAGTGTTTCTGCCATTTCACACTGAGCTAATTGAAGGAAGGACACTGAGCAAACTCAGATCTATAATATATAACATTAAGTATCCTGTTTTTTTGCTTATTTTTTCGAGTTATTTATAGCACTTTGCCTACTGTATATTTTTCTAGCTAGTTTCACTGTGTGTGAGGTATTAACTGGAAATTGTCCACTTTTATTAAGCATCTGTTGGGTTGTTTGATTCTGATAACTTGTTTGCAGTTAAAAGCTTTCTCTAGAGGCTCCTTTAGCTGTTTAAAACTTTCATTTAAAGGCTCACTGCTGCTTTTCTGCTGTGAGAAACATTTCTGCAGTTTGTTTCTAAGTAGTGTGGATATTTGTAGCATTGTCCATATTCAGGCTTGTGTTTGGGCCTACTGTTTGTGGAGTCTGTGTGTCTGAGCACATGTTCAGGGACATCTTGGTTTAGCCAAATCCATCAGGCATTTCAGTGAGAGAGAATTGTTTAAGGTCATTGGCTGACTGAGGTCACCTGGACTACAGCTTAGACTAAGCACCTCATTGGTTCTTTTGAGCTTTTTTCTTAAAAGTTGTCTCAGGTTTCAACTTTCTGTTACCTAAGAAGTTAAGTTGTGAGTGTTTCTGCCATTTCACACTGAGCTAATCGAAGGAAGGACACTGAGCAAACTTGGATCTATAATATATAACATTAAGTATCCTGCTATTTTGCTTATTTTTTCGAGTTATTTATAGCACTTTGCCTACTGTATATTTTTCTAGCTAGTTTCACTGTGTGTGAGCTATTAACTGGAAATTGTCCACTTTTATTAAGCATCTGTTGGGTTGTTTGATTCTGATAACTTGTTTGCAGTTAAAAGCTTTCTCTAGAGGCTCCTTTAGTTGTTTAAAACTTTCATTTAAAGGCTCATTGCTGCTTTTCTGCTGTGAGAAACATTTCTGCAGTTTGTTTCTAAATAGTGTGGATATTTGTAGCATTGTCCATATTCAGGCTTGTGTTTGGGCCTACTGTTTGTGGAGGCTGTGTGTCTGAGCACATATTCAGGGACATCTTGGTTTAGCCAAAGCTATTAGGCATTTCAGTGACAGAGAATTGTTTAAGGTCATTGGCCGACTGAGGTCACCTGGACTACAGCTTAGACTAAGCACCTCATGGGTTCTTTTGAGCTTTTTTTTCTTAAAAGTTGTCTCAGGTTTCAACTTTCTGTTACCTAAGAAGTTAAGTTGCGAGTGTTTCTGCCATTTCACACTGAGCTAATCGAAGGAAGGACACTGAGCAAACTCAAATCTATTATATATAACGTTAAGCATCCTGATTTTTGCTTATTTCTTTGAGTTATTTATAGCACTTTGCCTACTGCATATTTTTCTAGCTAGTTTCACTGTGTGTGAGGTATTAACTGGAAATTTTCCACTTTTATTAAGCATCTGTTGGGTTGTTTGATTCTGATAACTTTTTTGCAGTTAAAAGCTTTCTATAGAGGCTCCTTTAGCTGTTTAAAACTTTCATTTAAATGCTCACTGCTGCTTTTCTGTTGTGAGAAACATTTCTGCAGTTTGTTTCTAAGTAGTGTGGATATTTGTAGCATTGTCCATATTCAGGCTTGTGTTTGGGCCTAGTGTTTGTGGAGGCTGTGTGTCTGAGCACATATTCAGGGACATCTTGGTTTAGCCAAAGCCATCAGGCATTTCAGTGACAGAGAATTGTTTAAGGTCATTGGCTGACTGAGGTCACCTGGACTACAGCTTAGACTAAGCACCTCATTGGTTCTTTTGAGGTTTTTTCTTAAAAGTTGTCTCAGGTTTCAACTTTCTGTTACCTAAGAAGTTAAGTTGTGAGTGTTTCTGCCATTTCACACTGAGCTAATCGAAGGAAGGACACTGAGCAAACTCGGATCTATAATATATAACATTATGTATCCTGTTTTTTTGCATATTTGTTTGAGTTATTTATATCACTTTGCCTATTGTATATTTTTCTAGCTAGTTTCACTGTGTGTGAGGTATTAACTGGAAATTGTCCACTTTTATTAAGCATCTGTTGGGTTGTTTGATTCTGATAACTTGTTTGCAGTTAAATGCTTTCTCTAGAGGCTCCTTTAGCTGTTTAAAACTTTCATATAAAGGCTCACTGCTGCTTTTCTGCTGTGAGAAACATTTCTGCAGTTTGTTTCTAAGTAGTGTGGATATTTGTAGCATTGTCCATATTCAGGCTTGTGTTTGGGCCTAGTGTTTGTGGAGGCTGTATGTCTGAGCACATATTCAGGGACATCTTGGTTTAGCCAAAGCCATCAGGCATTTCAGTGAGAGAGAATTGTTTAAGGTCATTGGCCGACTGAGGTCACCTGGACTACAGCTTAGACTAAGCACCTCATTGGTTCTTTTGAGCTTTTTTTCTTAAAAGTTGTCTCAGGTTTCAACTTTCTGTTACCTAAGAAGTTAAGTTGTGAGTGTTTCTGCCATTTCACACTGAGCTAATTGAAGGAAGGACACTGAGCAAACTCAGATCTATAATATATAAAATTAAGTATCCTGTTGTTTTGCTTATTTCTTCGAGTTATTTATAGCACTTTGCCTACTGTATATTTTTCTAGCTAGTTTCACTGTGTGTGAGGTATTAACTGGAAATTTTCCACTTTTATTAAGCATCTGTTGGGTTATTTGATTCTGATAACTTGTTTGCAGTTAAATGCTTTCTCTAGAGGCTCCTTTAGCTGTTTAAAACTTTCATCTAAAGGCTCACTGCTGCTTTTCTGCTGTGAGAAACATTTCTGCCGTTTGTTTCTAAGTAGTGTGGATATTTGTAGCATTGTCCATATTCAGGCTTGTGTTTGGGCCTAGTGTTTGTGGAGGCTGTATGTCTGAGCACATATTCAGGGACATCTTGGTTTAGCCAAAGCCATCAGGCATTTCAGTGAGAGAGAATTGTTTAAGGTCATTGGCCGACTGAGGTCACCTGGACTACAGCTTAGACTAAGCACCTCATTGGTTCTTTTGAGCTTTTTTTTCTTAAAAGTTGTCTCAGGTTTCAACTTTCTGTTACCTAAGAAGTTAAGTTGTGAGTGTTTCTGCCATTTCACACTGAGCTAATCGAAGGAAGGACACTGAGCAAACTTGGATCTATAATATATAACATTAAGTATCCTGTTTTATTTGCTTATTTCTTCGAGTTATTTATAGCACTTTGCCTACTGTATATTTTTTAGCTAGTTTCACTGTGTATGAGGTATTAACTGGAAATTGTCCACTTTTATTAAGCATCTGTTGGGTTGTTTGATTCTGATAACTTGTTTGCAGTTAAAAGCTTTCTCCAGAGGCTCTTTTAGCTGTTTAAAACTTTCATTTAAAGGCTCACTGCTGCTTTTCTGCTGTGAGAAACATTTCTGCAATTTGTTTCCCATCCTCCCTTCCACCCTATTGGTATGATGTTCTTATAGTTGGTGGCTTTGCTATTGCCCGCCCCTACTTTAAATTTGATCTGGGACCCTCCTCCCATTCTAGTGTTATTACCTCATTCTACCTAATACATGGAGAACACTTTGAAGGCCAATCAGCTTAGTTTCTGCTCCTCCTTTCTCTCTTCCCCCTTTAAAAAAATCTAAGCTTGTTTCCTGCCTTTCCTGTGGGTAGTCTAGTCTGGATACAGTTTTGCTGTGTCCAGGAATATTTGTGGACTTCTAAGCCCCCAAGCCTTTCTGTGTTTGAGAAAAGCCTTCTATCTTAATTTTGTTTCTTAGAACTAGCCAGTTTTTTTGTTTCAGCACTCGTCTGTTTTTTTAGCTCAGCACTTATTCAGAACTTATTGTAAGCACTAAATAAGCTACAGATTACTACAGCACTCAGTTTTTCTCATTGTTTAGAGGAAAACAGTTTCTAGTACTTAACAAATACGCACCTATCAAGGCATGTCTAATGGTCAGCTCCCAATGTTTTCTCCTGTCTACCTGATGAATCTGGACATCTTGGGACAATGCAGCAATTGCTTCATGTACACAGACAACCCTCACCTCCTACCACCCAACACTACAACCTGTGAGAGATGCACTTATATAGCTAAACTGGAAGCAAAGCTCTCTTCACCTAAGACTGGACTAGACAGTCAAGAGGAGAAGGTAAACACTTGCACCACACCACACTCAGCACATAGTCCTTCAAAACCTACACCACCAAAACACACACATAGAAACACAACACACACACCTACGTTTGCGGAGGCTCTCAGTAAAAACCTGCCCAAGCAACAGGGACCTCCAAAGCAGAAATACATGCAACCTCTATCCCCCAACAAAACCCAAATGACACATAGCCCACAAACTCAGTGTGCCACTCAACCACAGCCCATAAGGCATAACAACGTACCCAACACTCTAGTCATAGGTGACTCTATAGTCAGGCACACTGATGTTCCACTCACCAGGCTAAACAAGGAGAAAGTTACTGTCAGCTGCCTGTCAGGTGCCAGGATCTGCCACATAATGCATGCACTCATGTCTCTCCACAACAAGTGGAAATATGACTCTGTCATTGTCCATGTTGGTGTGAATGACCTGAGATGTACCTCCCTGGACTACATGAAAAGGGACATGGCGGAGCTGTCTGATCTTGTAGCCCAGGCAGGCATGACCCTAGCCCTGAGTAGCATCCTGCCATCACCCAGAATGATACCATAGTACAAGGACAAAATGATTGACTTCAGCAATTGGCTAAGCTTCTGGTGTCATTCTAAGGGGATCCAGTATCTGTCTGCATGGGATGACATGATCGACAAACCACGATGCTTTGCCAGAGATGGCCTTCACCTGTCGCCCCTGGAATTCTGGATACTGGCTAAGGCTCTAGCCGCCCCTATAGTGCCTTTTTTAGGCAAGATTTAAATGACAAATTCACCACTATAACAGGTACAAGCAAGAAGAATCTGAAGGTATTGCTACTCAATGCTAGAAGTCTAAACCTCAAAATGCACTCACTTGAGGCACTCCTTAAAATGGTGAACATCGACATCTGTGCAGTGACAGAGACCTGCTTCAAGGCTCCAGGGAGTACCCCTGCATTATCAGGCTATACTTCATACCACACCTTTCAGCCAACTAACCTGGACCAAAACACTAAAGGCAGAGGTGTGTCCATATTCATTAAGGATATCCACACCTCCAGGCTAGTTGCTCAGCATAATGCATCTGAGTTTATCCAAGTGCAACTAACTCTGGGCAAGACCGCAATCAAAATTGTAGCTTGCTACAGATCCCCCACCATGCCCCAGGATTCCCACTCCTCATTTCTTGATACACTGGAAAATATTTGGGTACAACCTAACACCCTAATAATGGGTGATTTCAACTACCCCGCCATTAACTGGGAAAACTACTCATGTACCAACTCTTGTGTTCAACGTTTTCTGGAATTCATAAATTCCAATGTCTTGGATCAACTTATCCACACCCCCACCAGGGGCAGCAATATCCTAGACCTGGTTATTACCAACATGGGCAACCTGTGCTCCACACCAGAGGTCAATTACTCATTGGTCAGATCCGAACACAAGCTAATCACCCTAGACATCCACATCCCACCCCCACCCACCATTAGGGAAACCACAGTAAAAAATTTCTCCAAAGCCAACTTCACGCTTCTTAAGACAGAAGTGGCAAACTTCATGACAACCATGCTGATGGACAATAGAGGTATAACTGCTGAATCCTGCACAAATGCACTTTATAAGCACTTACATGATTGCATGGATCGTGCAATCCCTAACAGAATCAAGATGCTATCCTACAAAAAAGGAAGCCAATCTGGTGGTCCCCTGCCATAAACAAACTCTACAACAGAAGAAAGAAACTGTTGCAAAAAAGAGTAAAATCCCATGATTGGAGAAACTCCCTGGTCAGCCTCAGTAAGAAGCTGAGATCCCTCATAAAATCCTGCAAAGCTAGTTACAAAAACAAAATCGCCACTGACTCTAAAGACAACCACAAAGCATTCTATAGCTGTCAAGAATCTCAATGGCAACACTCAGATCTGCTCGGAGTTACAGCACAATGGCACTAGATATACAGAACCAACTGATATTGCCAACATCCTGGCAGATAGGTTCAGTGCTAACTTTACCCCCCTGTCATCCCCTAAAGGGCCCATCTCTGTACCAGAAGAATGCAAAGTCCCTGTAATCACAGCTGCACAGGTGAAAAACACACTATCCAAAGCCATGAACACAGCATCCATGGGACCTGACAACATCCCAGGCTGTGTTCTACATGAACTACAGAACGAACTGGCACCCCACCTAATTACCATGTTGAATCATAGCCTCACCTCAGGCTATGTGCCCACTAAATGGTGCACAGCAATGGTTATCCCACTCCAAAAAGGGGGAGCCACCACAGACCCCGGAAACTACCGCCCCATTAGCCTAACAAGTCTGGTCTGCAAGGCTATGGAATCATCATGGAACTTATAAACAATGACATTGGTAATCTCCAAACTCAGGACCCAACCCAGTTTGGGTTTTTAAAAGGCAGATCATGTCTCCTAAACCTGATAGACTTCTTTGAAGCAGTAACCAAAGCCGTAGATGAGGGTAAGGTGGTTCACACAGCCTATCTAGATCTCATCAAGGCTTTCAACACCATCCCCCACTCTGGAATTATAGATAAACTCACTAAACTAGGTATAAATCCCTATGTCACAAGATGGGTTGCCAACTGGCTCACTGACAGAACCCACACTGTGAAAGTAACAGACTGCAAATCCAACTGCAGACCAGTGACAACTGGAGTACCACAGGGTTCAGTCCTGGGTCCTCTCCTGTTTGGTATCTACTTCTCTGAAGTACAGGCTAACACAGAAGGTCTTTGGCTAATGAAGTTCGCAGATGACTGCAAACTAGGAGCCGTAATCAAAACTCCAAAAGATGTGGACATCCTACAAAAGGGTCTCATTGAGACAGATGCCTGGTGTCAAAGCCATGGCCTCAAGCTCAATGCCAAAAAGTGCATTGTCATCCCTTTTGGTAAAAACTCTGTACCCATGAACTACCACATAGGCGGTAGTCTACTTAACATCAAAAGTGTGATAAGAGTCCTTAGGACACAGGTGGACAGTAGTCTCTCCTTTGATAATCACATTGCCACAGTAGTCAGGAAATCCTTCTACGTGGCACACCTCATTACAAAAGGTTTCTCGTCCAGGAAAAAGGAGGTCATTGTTCCCCTCTACTCGTCACTCATTAGACCCATTATAGAGTACAATGCCCCTTTTGGTCTGTACCTCACAAGACATCTACAACAACTGGAAAGGCCACAGAAATTCCTCACAAAGAGGATTACTGGCCTCAAACAGTTTCCCTTATGCAGACCATCTCAAAAAACTGCAGCTTTACTCTGTCGCATATCATCTACTCAGAGGCAATCTCTGCCTAACACACAAAGCTATGTCAAACCCAAAGCTTTTAGACATGCTCCACTTAAAGAAATCCCAATCCCTATGAGCTACATGCTCTAGGGACCTAAACCTTGTCACCACAATAAACAAAACATGCTGGAGGGACAGACTCCTGTCCCAGGGACTTTCCATACTCTGGAACAAACTACCTATCTATATCAAACAAAGCTCCTCATTAGCACTCTTCAAGAAAAATCTTGATGATTGGATGGGAGATAGGAAATTCACCCTGGGGATCACTTCTGTGGCTCTGCTCGACAGTGGCACAGGAAAATAATGTTCTTGGGTGGCGAAAGCCAAGGTACCCTTTGTCTAGGCTTATATAGGCCCTAGGGCCAGTATCCTAGTCCCTACCTATGAACCTATGTAACCTTGTGTGGCCATCACATATATACTATAATGTGTGTTTATATCATTATATACTCACACAGAAGGTGTAAATATCAGTACATACTGTATTATCTACATATGTGCTTTATGTTATGCTACTGACTTCTAATGGAAGTGTACATAAATGTAGATATCCTATTTTGAGGACATTAACATATTTACCATGCCTTCTTCATCTTTATTCATTCCTATCATACATGTCTATACCCATTTTCATGAGCACACTTACTCTGCCCAGTGTAAGTTTCCTCGCATTTGCCTTCCTGTTTATCCCACCCCTTCATTATTTTATTATTCAAATAGTTTTTTTATTGTACATTGTACTGGCTACACTTTCCTTTACTGTGTTATTACTGATGGTTCTGCAGTATTTGTAACCCTGGCAGTCATTGTGGCTGTTCGTGCAATCTCGCATAAGCAAACTTGAATACATTCGCTTTCTGTGCTCATGCTACTCTGCAAACTTTCCTGGCCGACAAAACTGCTGCTGCCAACAAAACCATGGTTTTATTTGTGTAAGAGCAATGAGCAACATGAATATGCAATTAGTGCTGCTGCTCATCATGCTAACATGTAAACTTAGTGTTTATTAAATCCCTGGAATAGTCTATATAGACTGATGTGCAGTTCCTCCTGTTTTTATTTAGATAAGGCAAGCAGAACATTTTGGGAATGTATAAAGAACACGACTGAAATAAAAAACAGAAACCTTAAAAAGGTTTTGGCTGTGCACAGTACAACATGTAGCAATATCAACAAGTTTATTTTTAGTGTTTTGGATTATGTCCCTCAAATTTTAAGGGGTGGGGACTTAAATAATGTAATTAGTATTAAAAGAATTGCAGTACCAATTAAGATTAAATGGAAGTCATTTTCCAGGTTTAAATGAAACTGTTTATTATTGAAAGTCTCTCCCATCTGGAAAATGATAGAATGTCTTGCAGAGTTTTTTTTTTTTTTTTGACAGTATGTTACTGCTTCTTTTATTGTTCAGTCTGATTATGAATGATTTAATGAACATGCGATAGTTACGTGAATTATATTACTTTGTTGGGAATTCTTTTTTTTGATAAAGTTTGTATAAACAATTTGAGTCAAAGTGCTCAAAATATTAAATTATATTTTTGAAATCTTATGAATAAGGACAGTGTTTGTTTTTAGTTTTTAATTTTGATGAGTGCACCTACAGTATAGGATTTAAACATGTGTGGATATTGTATCTATATTTTTATGTGAAGAAAAGACAACTTGTGGATGAAGCAAAGTGTAAATATCTTCCTTAACTTTGTTCTAACTTTACTGCTGAAATTTAAAGATATTAATCTTGAAGATTCCTAAGCTGATTTTCTGGGTGCAGAAAGATATATTCAAGTCTCTCCAAAGTTGAATATATGGAAGCCTCCAGAATGTCTCTGGTAGGAAGCCTTGGGCATAGATTCCCACTGCTGATGTCTATAATTGTCCTACAGATCCCTGGGAATAGGATTCTGTGTCTATGTGGAAGGTTAAGATGTCGCAGGTCAGGGAGTGCAGATTTGGTTGGACTCACATTAATGCATAGGAGGCATGATCTGAAAGAACCTGTGACATTGAACCACTGAGTCCTGTTTATCAGTGAGTCTTAGCAGTATACCTATCAGCTGTGGTATATATATTCAAAATATGTGAATTATTGGTAGGGAATAGGACAAACTGATTTCTAAAATATGCACCCACATCTGTAATTCTAATGCACTGTAACATTTAGCAGTAATGAAGCCAGAAAATGTTTCCTTTGTTTATTGACAGAGTCTGTATCACTAAGATGTATATAGCAATAATGGAAGTCTGTCCCCATCACCAAAGTAATAATGCCCTCTTCTTCACAGGCATTTTTTTCAGGGACTGACAGGGGAATGCACGATGTACAATAAAACCAAAAATCATTAAATACTTTATTAGATAATATTAAAGAAACCCTTAATTTTGGCTGGATATTTTTACTGTGCAGTTTTTAAGACTGACAGTAGTGCTGTGAAAGAGACCAGGATATTTACATCTATCTAAGTTTTGCAAACAGTGGAAGCAAAGTTGAAATTAAATATTTTTTTAAGTTTAAATAATCTGATTTATCATTTTCCATAAAATATTTGTTTCTATTTATAACATTTCTAATAAAACTGATATTTTAAACTGATTCTTTGAAGGATTGTAATGTCATTCTATTTATGGAATAAGTTAATATTTGGATAATGAAAGACAGATTTTTTGGCATATATGTGTTTATTCTAATCTTCAAAAAAATTTTTTCTTTTTTCAATAAAAAATTTGTAGGAAAGAGGTAGTCAGTGCAGAGGATTAAAGTAATTAGTTGTTATGCTTGGCAGTTAACACAGGTAATTAAGTCAGAGCTTCTTAATGAACTGTTTCTTGAGTTAAAGTTTTTATTCCCCCAACATTTGTTTGTCAGTTGTATAACTTTCAGCAGGCCATTTAACCTAATTGTGCATTCTGGTCACCTCAGGAAAAGGACACTTATGTCCAATTCCTTAATTGTGTAACAGATAAATAGAATATAATTAAATGAAATTGAACTCAATTGAATAAAATAGGCAGTGCTTATGGACTTATTAATGTATGATAGAATTTCAGATAGTTATGGAAATAAAATGAAAGAGTGATATAGTTATTAAGTATAAGTGCAGCAAAATTTTCATGTAGTAAATGCTAAAGATCAGAAAAGAAACTATTTCCAGATGGGGTACAAAACTGAAATTTACTTATGAAATCTTAGACCATGCAACTGCAGTTGCATTAAACAATTTACACAAAATATTCAGCTCTCAAGGTTTACAGAGATTGGAAAGACATTCAAAGGTACTTTTTAATAAACTGATATTTGCATCATTGTAAATCTAATTTTGAAATGGTCACTGTGCTGTTTATATAAAGATGAGTAAAATCAAAAAGAGTTAGGACACTTTCTTAATAGAAAGATTTTCAGAATGTAGTTGAATACATTAAAAAAAAAGGTAATGCAATGCTGAGTTTGGGTGATATTTTGCCAGAAAATATAAAAATTATCCCATAATACAGCTGTTGATATTTTGCATGAATGTATACTTACATAATCAATAATAATTAAAGTTCAGCTTCATGGAAATATTCTTAGTAGTACCTTGCATAAGCAAGATCAATATAAATCAAAATATTAAGTATTCAAGATTATACTGATTTTGTACATAAAGTCTAACAATAGAAAACCTAAAAGTTAAAAAGTGTTTACTTCAGTTGACTGAGTTTAGCATTCTAGAATTTTAGTGGGATGCGGTGGTGGTGCTGCAGTAGCATTGTCGCCTCACAGTTAGACGTTGCCCATTCGATTCTCAGTTAGAGCGTCTTCTGTGTGGCAACATGTGTGAATGGGCATTCCTTCATTGAAGGTAGTGCGTTAGGCCCAGCAAGCCAGCACGTAAAAATCTACTACCAATCATTAGCGGACTGGAGTTCTGCTGTGGCAACCCCTAACCGGGAAAAGCCGAAAGACACAAATCATTTTCCTCTGGAAATGTTATTGTTATAATTAAATAGCACATTTTAATTCAATAACATACCTGAAATCTGCTATTTTTCTCCAGCAAAAGAAATGACAGATGCAAAATGAGGATGACCTTTATCTCCTTTATTACTTGCATTAGTCATTCAGTCACTTGCAAAAGCATTTAGAAATAATATATTAATAAAAAAATGTATTTATCTATTGTTTATTTTACATTTGTTTACTGGGAAAGTCCAACTGAGTGGGTGTTCATTTTCAGTGAAGGCTTGGGCAGAAAAACTCCAGAGACAATTAACATATTATATTAGCTTATTACAGAACATCAATGCTCATTTTCACATACAGTGAAGGATAGCCCATCATTTCTATGTATACTAGGTGAAACATATGTACTTAAACATTCATTACAGATGTTGGATATTACTAAGGTGACTATATACATGAGACAAGTGATCTTTACAATTATATGATTCCAATCAGTATGATTCTGTTTGATAATGAAATAATTTTGTTAATTAAAATGTACATAGTATACATATCTTATAGTACAGGGTTGAGATAGGAGGGGAATTGCAAGAGAGGGAAGCAGAAGACAGAAGCTTAAATGCTTATTAATAAAGTGAAGGTTATGGACAGGGAGAAGCAGACGTTAAAAGGGAGAAATAAGAGATTGGGGCTGTATAGTAATAATAGCAGTGAAAGGTATAGGTGAAAGGAACAAGAGGTCATCAGTTGTATAAAATATAAATAGCAGGATGGAGGGTAATGCTGTTACAGTTACAATTTGGAAGAGATGAATGAGTCTTTAATTAACCTGGGTATTCAATTGATAATGTTATCAGATCTAAAGTCCTATATTTTGCCAATGGTATACTTTTAACTATAGCCAGTATAAACTAATCTCTTAGATGTATTGACAGCTTACCACATATCTTTAGATGTCTATCTATTTTAGTTTTAAATGTAATTGTCACACAACCAAAAATGAATCAAGATATTAATGAAACCATTTAATGGATTTTGATTGTAACAGGAATTGTAAAGAGTTAAAGTAATTTAGCATAACTGGTTTCTTCTCTTTAGATTCTGTTATTGCATTGAATTATGACAACTCTTTAATAATTAAAAAAAAACTCATACCTAGTTTGACAAAGGTGTATTTCACTTTTCAAGATGAGACCTATCTGCTAAAGTAATTTTATAATCAACAATGTTCATCATATTGACTACTGATGCAGTAGCCTTAGCTATATGGGTTTTATCCTGCCAAGCTTATAACAGTTGACCAGCTGAAAGAGCTTCAGGGCCTCTTTAATGCACCCAAATCATTAGTCAAGTCAAGCTGAGTTGATTAAAAGACAGGTTTGAGTGTCACTCCCTTCAGAACTTTCATAACATTGAAGAGAGTGCTCCTATTCAGGCTTTTGAGGATCGACAGTCAACTTGTGTTGTTCCTTAGCTAGGCAGATAAGTTCCCTTTGGGAAAAAAAACTTCTACATTAAATAATTGTTATTTCACTGTACTTTCCTGTTTAGAAAATAATTTTTAAGCTAGGAGTTTTTTTAACCAACTGTCATGACACTTAACTGTACTTTTAAATATGACCACAAGCTTTACTTTTATTGAAGTAATTCAAAATCGTTTTTCTGTGTAGAGATTGCATTCATTTTGCTTTTTGAGTCTGGCAAAGTGTTTTAATAATGCACATTTTACTATATTTTATTCAAAAAAGTGAGTTTTAAAGATGTTACTTTTTTATCATTTTTTGCTGTTTGTTTTCCACTGGAAAAAAGTCACTATTTTCAGCCTGACTATGGTACAAACCACCAGCCCCATGGTCGGTCTTTATAGCAGTCACAAAAAAAGAAAAAGTTAAGCAAACAGCCTTTGCCACCATAGCATGCTAGCAATTTATCTCAGCCATAAGTGAGTGACTCTGCTGTGACCATAAATTATTCAGCTTTAACCCAAATCCCTCTGGTGTAGCATACACAACCACTATGCACCAGGTGTTCGCCATCTCTTCTGTGGGCTGTTGGTGTCCCCACAGTGGACAAGGGGGATCCATTCTTGTCAGCTCTGGGAGAGAGACAAGAGAGACTTCCCTGTTTAGTCAGAATGCTACTCCCATCCCTGGGGAAGCTGGTGTCTCCATTAATAACACTGTTAGCCCCATTTTCCCATCAAAAGAAACAGAAAACTAAAGACGTAGCTACTCCTCTTCAAATTTCTTCAGACAGGAGTAATTTGCTAGGTCTGCCTCAGGGTTAATTCAGCCTATTGATCTGTTTTATAAGGTTGTTTCTGGAAATGAAAGAGGGATGCCTCCTTTCCTGAAGAAATTGAACATTAATGGTTTTCTCCTCAGTTTTTTGATTCAGACTCAGAGAAGAGTTTCTCCCAGTGGGTATTTCTCTATCTCTGAGACTGCTCCTTGAATATGCCAGTGTTTTCAGTGGGGGAACACTGAGGTTTCACAGTCCCTCAGAAAATACTATGAGCTGTTACAGAAGGAATTCCCAGAACCTTTACACATTCCTCTAGCTCTGTCAGCTTTGAGGGATGTGTGTGTTACTGCCTGCAATTTTTCTCATAGTCAGTCTCCTGCCCCTAAAAAGGCAGATAAAATGTATAAAGTTTGTCATTATTTCAAGTTTTATACACTCTTCCCAAACTTGACCCAGCAGCTATAGCTTTAGTTAATCCTTCTGCTGCCAAACATTTAATTAATTCCAACCTTACTCTTTCTGATAAGGATGGGAAGATTATTGATAAGTATGGAAAAAAGTGTATGGTTCTGTAACTTTGATTTTCAGAATTTTGAATTGTCAGACTCATACCTTAAAAATCATTTTGTCTAAATGTGAAAGTATGATAAATGATTTGTCTGCAGTTTCTTCTCATAAGAAAAAATCTGCTTTAAATAATTTATTTTTTTCCAACTCATTCAGCCGGATTCACGAATCTCTGTGCAAGAATAAGCTTATTCTTGCATGGAGAAGTTCGTCTCCATGTAGAACAGCAGCGTGCCTTGCATATTAATGAAGACACGCTGCTCAGCTCTTACACTGACATGGATCTGTGTGTGAGTACAGGGGGTGTGTCTGAGAGCAGTGCTCTCACAATACACACACCCCGTGCTCTCCATAAATGCCGTATGGCAATGTAAAGAGTGTCTGCAAAATACATCCCAACCCTTAGAGTAAGAAATCTGGAGAAAGCAAACAAATCTGACTCATACAGACTTATAGAATGTTGATAGAATAACAGATTATGCATTAGCATGATTTGCCGAAGGGTATGAAGTCAGAAGCTCAAATGTCTGTCAGCAGTATCTAACTGCAATCACCAAGATGTGTCACTTATTAGCCAGAAAGCCACAAAAATGGACCAAAAATATAAGGCAAAAATCTGGACATATAAGGTTTTAATTATTTTTCCAGTCCGGAATAAAGTTTAAGCATAGCTGAGTGGGTTTGCCTGTTGGGCAGCTATGCATAGTAGCGTTTAAACCACAAAAGAAGTTAAGTAAAACTATACACAGAAAAAAAAGTGAAACTGGAATCAAGTAGTGGTTAGAGTGTTTACCTAGTATGGAGTCAAGCACAGTTTGAGTCCCACAGCAGGCCAAACATTTTCATCCACAATGTATTTTTAATAAATAGGCAGTGCATATATTTATGTATAACTTAACGGGGTAGTGTAGCAGCTCTAAATGTGAGGTATCACTGAAATTAAAAGTTTAAACAAGATTTAGCATAGCTAAGTGGATTACTGCACAGGTAAGTGAAGCCTACACAGATTAACCAAGTATTCATTTAACCATGTTTTAGCAGTGCTTATCTCCATGCAAACCTGCACAAACCGGCTTACAACTGCTTAAAACAGCTTTAATCACCCTGTCACCATCATCCACTGTTTTGCCCAGCAACAAAAAAAAAAAAAGCACTGCCCAGACTTGAACCCAGGACCCTGTACACCATAGTCAGAGCAATGTTTCACTACTCCATCTGAGCTGCACTACTGAATCTTTTGTTTTTAAATATATCATTCAATACAGGTATAGAATACTATGGAACAAATACTGTGAAACCAGCATGTTTATAATATATAAATATACAAATATAGATGTGTATGGTGATAGATACATATGAAAAGAGTATACATCAGATATATGTAGCTGTACATACAAAATTATACATATAGAATATGTACATATATATAAAATAATATATATGTGTAGATATCACACAAGAAATATACTGAAATCAATAGTCATATACTAAAAAGATATATATACATATATATAGAAATATATCTGCACAAAGATAAATATATATTAACATAATATATACATATATAAAATATATATCTAGGTACACACACACGCACACACACACACACACACACACACACACACACACACACACACACACACACACATATTTTATATATATATATATATATATATGCATAAATATACATGTACAGAGCTATATACATATACAGAAATATACTGATATATACAGACATGCATACATACATACATGCATATACAGATATAAATATATATGCATATACGCACACACATACACACGTGTACACACACACACACACACACACACACACATACATATATATATATATATATATATATATATATATATGTGTGTGTGCATAACATGTACTGGAGTCATACCCAGCACCATACCTCCCAACCCCTAACTGCAAGAGATCTGGACAAAGGCTGCAAAGTAGGAGAGGGGCAATGGACCAAGACTAGGGACACAATGTACATTCTGCAGGTATAAATGTAAAATGTCACTACAGGAACAGGGTGTGTGTCAGCATACATGTTCAGAAGGATGTCGATTATGAACCTGTAATGTATATCATCATATACTGACAGATATCCCCAATAATCACAGTGATTTACCACAGGAAGGAATAAAATGATACTTTTCAACAGACCAGAAATATAAACGTGGGCAGTCTGGAACAATCTTGCTGGTGACAGGTATGCTCAGAACAGCTTAGTGCAAGAAAGCATAACTAAGCCTGACAAGGGGGGGGGGGTGGCCATGAAAATGTGGAAATATCTGACATACTGGTGTAGATGAACTGCCACATGTGATACAGTAACACCCTCCTGTCTGTTCCAACATCTATTGAGTGGAATAGCACAAGTCCAAAACCCAGTGACTTCCCAGGAGTTAGTCACATAAATCTTCACATCCCCCCACTTGTGTGTCAGACATACACAATGCTTATGTGGGTCAGGCAACACTACATATCTGCCAAATACCTGGGCATAACATCACATTAGGGAAAATACAATGAGCTGCTAGCCATGTCACCAAGCAATATCCAAACTGCAGGCAGACTGACACAATAAAAAAGCAATCTTGCTATGGGGGAATACACATGTAATTGCAAATGTACCAGGCACTCCAGGGATGTAACAACACTGAGAAGCAGAAACCAGTGTGAAAGTGTATAGAGTATGAGGAGTGTGTCAACAAAACTGTGAACATGTTTGACACTCACACACTACCCCTACTTATACTGGCCAAATACACAGTGTACTATGATGCCTAACTGTGTTATGGGGCATGTCACAATCTTACCCTACAAAAATATAACACTTGATAGAGCACCAGAAACTGGATCTTCATGCAAAGGCTGATAGAAAAGGAAACCTAACACTTACATCTGCACCCCAAAGAAATAACATATTCACAATACACTGCTACACAATCCTGACAGTCTGTCAACAATAGCCAGAAATACAAAGACCTCCCAACTGTACACACTCCCAAAGAATGTCCAGGGCTTGTCATCATATATAAGGTCTCTTACACATGAAATGTCTGACAGTCTGATACATAACTGGGATGATATTACGAATGACATCACTAAGTAATAATACGTCATATCTCTATGCCTCTGACTGCATGATATATGGACAAAGTTTGACATACTCATGGACAGAGGCCTAAACACAGGCCCAGGATGGAGATATTGCTGTTATAAACTGAGAAAGTAGCTGATGTAACAGGGTTTATTGTAACATATCTGTTCTGAGCAATATGAAGTCAGAAACAAACATGGATGTTACCATTTACTGACTGCTATCCTACAGAGCATGCTACTGACCTTCCAAATTCAATAAATGTGTGAATAACACACTGATAATAACAGGACACACTCTGGGCAGTCTGAGCTATGTCAACCACATAATACTCTCAACACTGCAAATCATGCAGAGCAGCCATATCCACAGAAAACAAGCAGCTCCTTTGGTTGTAAGATACTAATAAATAGAAAAGCACTTAGGTAACACTGCAGGTAAAATCACTGAACCTTTATTATCCAAATATAAGGAACCAGGAAAAAAAACATCACTGACTAAGCGCTTTCACCCTACTGGGCATCTTCAGAGTCAGTTAACTTCATTAAAGTCAAGCTTTAAATACACTTGTCAATTAATACATAATTAAACAAAAACAGAAAAAAATCAGGTAATTAAGTAGTTAACCCCTTAAGTATTTGTTAAACAAGTCTTTGTCTTTTGAAAAAGCAGTGTTTCTTAATAGAGTATACTAAATTCACAGTGCAATTAATCAAACCAGAAACAACAACATATATTGTTTGAAATTTAAACAAAGCAAAAACAGGTGTCTATTTTCACAGATATATGTTTGAATTATTGTATATCAAATGCATGCTGCCTTATGTCTTAAAATGCATGCTAGGGAAAGAGTATCATTAATACCTGGAGCATTACTAGCATCCAATCTTATCTGCCATAGGCATTCCCTTACCTCCAGAATAGTTTTGTGATCACCCCCAAACTCTTTTGTGTAAAGCCTATATATAACAAAGAATATAAACTTTTTGAAATTTACACAATTATTCGTGTGGATATATAATGAACTAGTGTTTTTTTTATTTTTTATATCTCTGTAATGTTCTAAAATTCTTTGTCTTAGTTTTTTAGTGGTCATACCTATATAGAATACTGGGCAGGATAAACAAGTGGCAACATAAATAACCATATTTGTGTTGCAATTGCAGTGGCACGGACTCCTCAAAGTTCTCTTAAAATTGCCTACACAAACACAGGGACCATCGTTGATAAATTTACACGCTTTGCAGTTGCCACATTTAACGATTTTGGCAGGTCTTTGTCCAAAGGATCTAGGTGTCTTTTCCAACAATTCCTTCATATTCAAACCCCTACTGTTTATAACGGTAGGTATTCTACCTAGTGTGTCATGTAAATCTGCAGGGATAATGTTTTCCCAGGCCTTATGGATAACACTCTTATCTTCAAGTGCTAAAAAATTATGTTGTAGTACCATTCCTACTGGTACATTTTTTCTATCAGGTTTACTATTGTTAACTTTATCACATGTCCTTTGTGCATCGTACAAAATAGGAATAAAATCAGTAAACCTTCTTCTGGTTATTTCATTTTGAAGCATAGTGAGCATGTCCAACGGGTAACACCTTTGGACAAATATATCCCTCAGGATCCCTAGTTCAACTGCAAATTTGTCATCCTCGCTGATGATGTGAGACAACCTGATCATCTGGCCCTTGACCACATTCCTCTTAATATGGGAAGGGTGACAACTGTTGTAGTGTAAAAATGAATTACTATAGGTTTTCTTTCTTTACAAGCTAGATTCTATCTTTCCATTTTTAATATATAATTGTAGATCCAAATAATCAATACTCCTATTATCAACCTTATATGTAAATCTTAAGAATGTAGTAGTGTGATTCAAATATATTAGGTTCATAGGTTCATAGGTTCATACTAGGCTATCTGCCCAAGGGCATTTATAAGCCTAGCCCATAGTTATTTGGCTTTCGCCACCCCTTTAGTTTGAATAAAACTATGCCTATTATTTTGCTGTGCCTCTGTCAAGCAGTGACACTGAAGTAATCCCTGGGGTATATCTGCGATCCCCATCCATTGGTCAAGATTCCTCTTGAACAAGGCCAGCAGGTGCTCTGCCTCACATGTACAGGGATTTTGTTCCACAGCATAGGAGTCTCTGGGTGATGAATCTGTCCCTCCAGCACGTTCTATTAATAACCGTGTCAAGGTTTAAGTCTCCGCCTTGTGGTTCTGAGGGATCTAGATTTTTTTGAGGTGAAGCATATTCATCAAATCAGGGTTTGACATGGCCTTATATGTCAGGCACAGGTCACCTCTGAGCAAGCGGTATGAGACTGAATAGAGCTGGAGTTCTTTCAGTCGGGCAGCATAAGACATATTTTTGAGACCCTTTATCCTTTTGGTGAGGAACTTTTGGGGCCTTTCCAGCTGCTGCAGGTGTCGGGTCAGATACATTCCGAATGGGGCATTGTACTCAATCATAGGTCTAATGAGTGATGAGTACAGGGGACGATGACCTCCCTTGATCTAGATGTGAATCCCTTCATGATCAGGTGGGCAATGTAGAAGGTTTTCCTAACTACTTTAGCAACATGAGTGTCAAACGAAGGCTACTGTCAACCTGGGTCCCCAGATCCCTGATGACTTCTTCTG
The DNA here is from genome assembly GCF_019279795.1 of Protopterus annectens. Taxonomy (NCBI): domain Eukaryota; kingdom Metazoa; phylum Chordata; order Ceratodontiformes; family Protopteridae; genus Protopterus; species Protopterus annectens. The sequence continues at coordinate 248,548,500 of NC_056734.1, forward strand.
TGCTCAGTGGATTGCCACCTATATGGTAGCTAGGGTAACCTTGTTTTTCCCGAAGGGTATGACTATGCATTTCTTGGCATTTAACTTTAGGCCATGGCTCTGGCACCAGTTATCCGTTTCTGTGAGGCCCTTCTGAAGGATATCTGTGTCAGATGTGTTTTCGACTATGGCCCAGTTTGCAGTCATCTGCAAACTTTGTCAGCCATAACCCTCCTGTGTTTGCTTGTACTTCAGAAAAGTAGATGCCGAACAAGAGTGGACCCAGGACTGATCCCTGTGGGACACCACTTGTGACAGGCTTTGAGTCTGACATGGCTCCAGCAACTCTGACCCTGTGGGTTCTGTCACTTAGCCAGTTTGCAACCCATCTTGTGATGTATGGGTTTACATTCAAGCTGATGAGTTTTTCGATGATACCTGAGTGGGGTATTGTGTGAAGGCCTTTGCCAGGTCAAGGTAGGCTGTATGGACTGCCTTTCCCTCATCAATGGCCTTGGTGACTGTCTCGAAAAAGTCAACCAAGTTTAAAAGGCATGATCTGCCTTTGACAAAGCCAAACTGGGTTGGATCCAAAGTCTGCAAGTTCCCTATGTCTTTATTTATGAGTTCCATTATGATCCTCTCCATGGCTTTGCAGATAAGGCTTGTCAAGCTAATGGGACGGTAATTTCCAGGGTCGGTGGAGGCACCGCCCTTGTGAAGTGGGACCACAGTCGCCGTATGTACGTGGTACGTATCCTGAGGTGAGGCTAAGATTAAACAGCTGTCCTAACTGCGGGTTTAATTCCTCATTGAGTTCGTGGAGCACACAGCTGGGGACACCATCCGGTCCCATGGATGCTGTGTTTTTGCTTTGGAGAGAGCAGTTCTCACCTGGGTGTTGGAGATGTTTGGGGGCTACAATCCTCTGGTATAGATATCTCTCCTTTTGGGGGGGAGGGGGTGAAGTTTGCACTGAACCTGTCAGCCAGTATGTTGGCAATGTGTGTAGGTTCAGTAATCTTCACATCATTTTGAACTAATTCTGAGCATATCTGGGAGTTTCCTCCTAGGTTTCTAACATAGCTAAAGAAGGCCTTATGATTGTCTTTTGAGTCCATGGCGATTTTTCTCTCAAAATTTGCCTTGGATGATTTTATGAGAGCTCTTAGTTTTTTACTTATAATGATCAAAGGTGTCTTACCTTTCAAGGATTTTGCTCTATCTTGTAGTAGCTTCCTCCTTTGTTGTAGAGCTTGTTTATGGCTGGGGTCCACCAGACTGGACGCTTGCCTTTGGTACAAAGAGTCTTAGTTTTGTTTGGGATTGCCTGATCCATGCAGTCCTGTAGGTGCTGGTAGAAGGCATTTGTAAGTGATTCAGCGGTTTGAGTAATGTTTACCACTGGCTCAGGGGCCTTAAAGGAGACCACATTAGTTTTTAGAAGTGTGAAGTCGGCTTTTGAGAAGTTTTTCACTGTGGTCTTTGTTATTTCGGTGGGCGGGATGAGGACCTCCAGCGAGATTAGTTTATGATCTGATCTCACCAGTGAGGGGTATACTTCCGGTGTTGAACATTTTGATCCCATGTTCGTGATGATGAGATCAAGTATGTTTTCTCCTCTTGTGGGGATGGTGACTAGTTGTTCCATGGCATTTGAGTTTATGAACTCCAGGAACCTTTGGGCTAGAGTGTTTGGGCTTGAGTAGTGTTCCCAGTCTATATTAGGGTAGTTGAAGTCACCTAGTATGATGGTGTTTGGAGATACATTTATCCCCTCCATTGTTTTCAGGAAGGCCATGTGAGGTTCCTGAGTTTGAGAGGGTGGCCTGTAACATGCTACAAATTGCAGAGCAGTCTTGCCTATGGTTTATTGCACCTGGATGGTCTCCGATGCATCGTGCGTTGCCACCAACCTTGAGGTGTGGGTGTCCTTTATGAATATGGACACCCCCCTCCTTTCTTGGTGTTGTCCGGATTTTGGGGCCGGAACGCATGATATGAGGACTCTTCCAATTCGTCATGTGTACCCTTCCAAAAAAACAAAATGTCGTCCAAGAATCTTAAATAAATAGACATCTTTGTTCTAAATTCAGATCTCAACACAAACTGGTCTTCCCATTCTGCTATGACAAGGTTGGCATATATGGGCACACATTTAGCACCCATAGCTACCCCAGTAGACTGTCTATAATATTCATCTTCAAATCCAGTATAGTTGTTCTCCAAAACCATTTGCATCAAATCCACTAGTAAGCCCTTCTTGTCCAGTTGTAAATCAGTGTGTTTATCCAAACTCTTACCATACCAATCTAGGCCAATATCATGGGGAATCACTGAAAATAAATTAATAACATCAACTGTTACTAATAAAAATTCACGTAAATGTTCATCAGTCAAAGTTCTAAGGCAGTCCAAACAATGCCATGAATCTTTTAATATACAAGGCAACCTATCCAAAATCTCCTTAGTCATAGTGTCTATATATGAAGCTAGTGGTTCAGTTTTAGAGCATCTAGCTGCAACTATTGGTCTAAAGGGTGGATTAACTATGTTTTTGTGGATTTTGGATATTCCAAATAGAGTAGGCATAACCGGGTTTTCCACCTGTAAATATTTATATTCCTCTGCATCTATGATTCCTTCACATAACATCTCATAGAGCTGCCAGTCTATTTTGGTGTATGCCTTCTGGACATCAAACTTCGAGACTAACTCATATGTGTTGGAATCACATATGATACTCTGCATCTGCATTGAGTAATCAATGTTGGTCATAATGACTACTCCTCCCCCTTTATCCGGTTTCATGACCCTATATTTGTTATTGGCTGAAAGCTCCTTTAAGCAAAATGCTTCTGCAGATGTTAAGTTTTTGTCATACACTACCTGTCTACTATCAATTAGGCGTCTAATGTGTGTTGTACATAAACGTTCAAAAGCCAAAACTGCTGGGTGGTATGGAGGTATAAACGTACTACTTCTTTTGATTGTAAATGCTTGCAGCTCTCTATCAACCCTTTGTTTAGTACTAAAAATATTTTTTAAATTCAATTTTCTTGTGTATAGCTTTAAATTTATAAGCACTTTGGTGATGTCGTATTTAAAATCAGGAACAAAGCAAAAACCTTTTTGCAATAAGCTCAGATGACTATCCATAATCTCCAAACTGGAATAATTATAAACGTGAAAAGAGTCATCTCCCAAAATAATAGGACCCTCCCTGGTGTTGTTCTCCAAGGACGAGTTCAAAATAGTGTCTAGAGAATGGAGGGGTAAATCAACCGGTGACTCAAAATGTAAAACTGGACTATCTATAGGTAAAAAAGTAAGTGAACAATTTTTACATGTAACATTTATGCGTGGTCCCAGTTTTTGTTGTTGAAGTTGTTCCTCCTCTATCCCACCCCTCTCCAGTTGCTCCCTGTGTAAAACCCTTGTCTCTGGGGTAACCTCTGGTCCACCTGATCTCGTGAGTTGCCTCGATTCCTTAGCCTGTCTGACCGTCTTAGTTGAGGTTGGTTCTCTAAAAGAAGTAGTACATTTATACCTCCATACCACCCAGCAGTTTTGGCTTTTGAACGTTTATGTATAACACACATTAGACGCCTAATTGATAGTAGACAGGTAGTGTATGACAAAAACTTAACATCTGCAGAAGCATTTTGCTTAAAGGAGCTTTCACCCAATAACGAATATAGGGTCATGAAACCGGATAAAGGGGGAGGAGTAGTCATTATGACCAACATTGATTACTCAATGCAGATGCAGAGTATCATATGTGATTCCAGCACATATGAGTTAGTCTCGAAGTTTGATGTCCAGAAGGCATACATCAAAATAGACTGGCAGCTCTATGAGATGTTATGTGAAGGAATCATAGATGCAGAGGAATATAAATATTTACAGGTAGAAAACCCGGTTATGCCTACTCTATTTGGAATACCCAAACTCCACAAAAACATAGTTAATCCACCCTTTAGACCAATAGTTGCAGCTAGATGCTCTAAAACTGAACCACTAGCTTCATATATAGACACTATGACTAAGGAGATTTTGGATAGGTTGCCTTGTATATTAAAAGATTCATGGCATTGTTTGGACTGCCTTAGAACTTTGACTGATGAACATTTACGTGAATTTTTATTAGTAACAGTTGATGCTATTAATTTATTTTCAGTGATTCCCCATGATATTGGCCTAGATTGGTTTGGTAAGAGTTTGGATAAGCACACTGATTTACAACAGGACAAGAAGGGCTTACTAGTGGATTTGATGAAAATGGTTTTGGAGAACAACTATATTGGATTCGAAGATGAATATTATAGACAGTTGACTGGTTTAGCTATGGGCAATAAATGTGCACCCATATATGCCAACCTTGTCCTAGCAGAATGGGAAGACCAGTTTGTGTTGAGATCTGAATTTAGAACAAAGATGTCTATTTATTTAAGATTCTTGGACGACATTTTGTTTTTTTGGAAGGGTACACATGAGGAATTGGAAGAATTTATAATATATTTGAATCACACTACTACATTCTTAAAATTTACATATAAGGTTGATAATAGGAGTATTGATTATTTGGATCTACAATTATATATTAAAAATGGAAAGATAGAATCTAGTTTGTATAGAAAGAAAACCTATAGTAATTCATTTTTACACTACAACAGTTGTCACCCTTCCCATATTAAGAGGAATGTTGTCAAGGGCCAGATGATCAGGTTGTCTCGCATCATCATCGATGATGACAAATTTGCAGTTGAACTAGGGATCCTGAGGGATTTATTTGTCCAAAGGTGTTACCCGTTGGACATGCTCACTACGCTTCAAAATGAAATTACCAGAAGAAGGTTTACTGATTTTATTCCGATTTTGTACGATACACAAAGGACATGTGATAAAGTTAACAATAGTAAACCTGATAGAAAAAATGTACCATTAGGAATGGTACTACAACATACTTTTTTAGCACTTAAAGTTGAGTGTTGTCCATAAGGCCTGGGAAAACATTATCCCTGCAGATTTACATGACACACTAGGTAGAATACCTACCTTTATAAACAGTAGGGGTTTGAATATGAAGGAATTGTTGGAAAAGACACCTAGATCCTTTGGACAAAGACCTGCCAAAATGGCTAAATGTGGCAACTGCAAAGTGTGTAAATTTATCAACGATGGTCACTATGTTTGTGTAGGCAATTTGAAGAGAACTTTGAGGAGTCCGTGCCACTGCAATTGCAACACAAATATGGTTATTTATGTTGCCACTTGTTTATCTATATAGGTATGACCACTAGAAAGCTAAGGCAAAAAATTTTAGAACATTACAGAGATATAAAAAATAAAAAAAAACACTAATTCATTATATATCCATACGAATAATTGTCTAAATTTCAAAAAGTTTATATTCTTTGTTATAGATAGGCTTTACACAAAAGAGTTTGGGGGTGATTACAAAACTATTCTGGAGGTAAGGGAATGCCTATGGCAGATAAGATTGGATGCTAGTAATGCTCCGGCTATTAATGATACTCATTCCCTAGCGTGCATTTTAAGACATAAGGCAGCATGCATTTGATATACAATAATTCAAACATATATCTATGAAAATAGACACCTGTTTTTGCTTTGCTTAGATTTCAAACAATATATGTTGTTGTTTCTGGTTTGATTAACTGCACTGTGAATTTAGTATACTGTATTAAGAAACACTGATTTTTCAAAAGACAAAGACTTGTTTAACAAATACTTAAGGGGTTAACTAATTAATTACCTGATTTTTTCTGTTTTTGTTTAATTATGTATTAATTGACAAGTGTATTTAAAGCTTGACTTTAATGAAGTTAACTGACTCTGAAGATGCCCAGGAGGGTGAAAGCGCTTAGTCAGTGATGTCTTTTTTCTGGTTCCTTATATTTGGATAATAAAGGTTCAGTGATTTTACCTGCAGTGTTACCTAAGTGCTATATCCACAGAAACCCTGTCAAACCAGCAGTACTTCAATTGTACAACAGCAATACTCACAGTCTGTCCCTGTGTCCGGAACAATTGTACCTGGTGAGTTGGGATGTTGTCACAGTCTTTGTCATTAGTTGTGAGTAGAACAACCCTCTGTGATGCTATGTGTAACACACATGCATGAAAACCTCCTCAGAGGCAAAGAAAGGGCCAACTACTACATGAGGTACACAGTTATAGGACTGTGTTTCCAAGCTATTGGCTACAGGGATAATACCACAGTTGTTCCACATGGAATTAGCAAGTGTGGAACTCCAATTCATGCACAGGCCATCAGCTGATCCTGACCAGTACCTACAAAAGGCAAGCTGCTGCCTCTGCAAAACAGATGTACAATCTACATCCCAGAGAGAGAGAGAGAGACAAGAAAAACAAATATTAAAACAGAAGCAGCAAAAAAGGGAGAAAAATAGAAATCCGTACAACAGGATACCATCATACATCAACAGGAAAAAAAACAGGTATGTCAAACAAGTATGCATGTACTGGACTGCAGTAGGGGGTATGTAATAATGGGAAATAGGAAGTTTAATATACATGTCCCAACAAGACTTGCTGAACGAACATATTGCTGAGCAGAACCTAGGGCCATAGCATCTCTGTCTGTCTGCAGTGACATAGAATACAGCTCAAGCCCCAGATGTCACACATATATCCAGATATGAATTGTGAATGCAGCTATGTTATGCATGTTTGTCTCAGAAATGTCATGGGGCTATACTGGGTAGTGGCATAGTGGAATAATGTCACAGCTGTGTGTGTTGGACTGCATGTGATATGTTGAGTTCATACCATTCAACTGTCTATTGTTATGCACACTGACCATATTTGTGCCTCCTATTTGTAGTCATTTACTCAAAAACGTGTGTCATGTCTTGCAAATAACTGGCAACCTGCAAACAATGACATTACAACATCTCCCTCCCTTTTATTTGGCCATTGCTGTTTGGGGTGCCCACAGCAGATCATCTCCACCCATGGCATCCAGTCCTCTGCATCTTGCTCTCACACACCATACACCACATGCATACACCTGTTGTAGGCTGTCTGTTGCCTCTGTAACCTGGCAGCCTCATCTGTTGCAAGATATACTCAGCATACTCCCTCAGCACATGTCCAAACCAAGCATGACACTGTCTGGCGTTGTCCCCAAGCCATCCAACCTAGGCTGATCCACTAACACACATGTCCCTAATCCTATCCCCTCTGTCACACACAGTGCAAATGTGAACATCCCACACTCTGCTGTGTCCAGCCCTGAATCTTGCCTGTTTTTACAATCCCACTGTCTGCAACCAATATAATGTAGCTAGTCACACTACCTTCCCGTAGACTTTCCATATCACTCTTAATGGTACTTGTCTGTCACAAATAACTCCTGACTCCCATCCCCACCGCACACAACCTGCCTGTACTCTCTCGTATACCTCTCCCCCACACTGCCCATGACTCTGAAGTGGTGTTTCCAAGTAGTTAAACCTATCCACCTTCCAAACTGTATGCCCTGCATTGTCACCATTCCTGTATCCCCCACCCCATTCACACACATGTATTCTTACTTAGTCCTGCTGACCATCATTCCTCCCCACTCTACAACATAACCCCACCTCCCTAGGGTCTCCCCAACCTGTCCCCTAATTTCACTACAGACCACAATGTCATCTGCAAACTGCACAGTCAACAGGGGCCCCTGTCTGATCATGTCTGTTAACCTGTCTCTCACCACTGCAAATATGAAAGGACACACAGCTGCCCCCTGATGTACTCTCACCTCCACCTTAAATCCACCTGTCATGTCAAAACCAGAAATCCCTGCTGTCACACTAGCCTCCTACATATCCTGTAGGTGTCTGACAGACTCCTCTGGCACCTCTGACCTCCACATACAATACCACAACTACTCTCCAGGCAGCACGTCATATGCTGTCTGTAGGTGCACATAGACACAATGCAGCTGCATCTCAGCTTCAGTGTAGAGCTCCATTAACACTTGTGGATCAACATTTGCATCTGTACTGCTCTTATCTGGCATGAAACCATACTGAAAATCATCAATCATCACCATGTTCTCACCCTAGCTGCCACCACCCTTTACCATTACCTCATCCTGTGACTGATCAGTTATCCCTCATTTGTTACTACAGCTCTGCTGACCACCTTTGTTCAGATAAGCAGTACCCATACATATTCACTAGCATCTCACACATCCTCTCACTTTCCAAGATTACAGTAAACAATCCAGTTAAAAATACCACTGCCATGTCTCAGAAACACCTTCAGTCATCCACAGGTATGTCACCTGGAACAACAGCCTTTCCACTGTTAAACCCCATCATAGCTATCCTTACATTCTCCTTGATAATCTGTTGCACCTCCTGATTAACCATACCCACCTCAGCCAACCTTCTCTACCTCCTGCATGTTCCTCGTGGAACAGGCCATCAAGGTGATGTTTCCATATGTTCTAAACACACTCCTATCTTGTATGTTTTACCCATATTTCTTTATCACCCTTTTGTGCTGCCCGTCCTTCCTAGCTATGTGCCTCTGTATAGCCAATAGCTACAGGCCCTATACACCATCCATGCTGTCTAACATTACATACAACCCCAGACTCCACATCTATATGTTAGACTCCCCATTCATAGCCATGTCCAACACTCTCTTTGCCATGCACCCCATCTCTTTACACTCATGTCTACTATTTACATCTGTATGTCAATCACACTTCTCCTTTGCCAACACCTTTTTCTGCATACTTCCCTGTACTTCTTCATTACACCAGCACGTGTGTAGGAGCAGTCACCATCTGGGCAGCATGTCAACCTGTGTCTGATTGTGCATAGTAGGTCACAGGTGCATCGGTTGGGAGGGTGACCTAATGGTTAAGGTGTTTGCCTTACAAACACAAGATGCAGGGTTTGAATCTCACAAGGGATAATTGGCTAGGCTTAAAATGGCTCTCAAGGGCAGTTAGCTTAGTACTAATATATGAATCTATGAATCTATGAATGAATTAATGTAATGCTGACTATGAGTACAAATTGGACACATCCACTGAGGGCAATTGGAAGGCCATCCCCACATATGTCTGCAGTCTCACAGGTAACTATCCAACCCACCTTGTAATGGAGGTCAGCCACAGCACATACACACACACACACCATAGCTAAAGCCAACCTGCTTCAGACATGTTTTGGACAAACATCACCCCCCCCCGGCTCAACATCAGTATAGAAGGATATGCACACCACATGCACCTCTACCCTCACCATTAATCAGATGCAAACTGCCTACTTACACATATTGCTATGCATGTCCATACAATGCTGCTTGGTACTGGAGTATTATTTGATGTAATGTTGTGGCTACTGATACTCATTACTAGTGAGATGTCTCTGTAAAGAACTATGGACAATGTCTGATGTCCTGTGATGTGTTTTCCCTATTTATGTCTTTCAGGTGTGATGCAGAGGCTTCCAGCCTATGATGTCCAGGAGACAGCAGCCATAACTGAAGCCATCCTGGAACACTACCATGTCCTCTTCAGTTGGGGTCACCAACATCAGTGGGAGAGGACAGCTCTCTGGGAAGACATCACACAGAGAGTGAACACCTTGGGGAACCATGGTCACATGTATGAACAGGTCAGGCACAGAGCAACTGACCTGATTCAGTGTGCACAGCAACAGGCTGCTGCAGTGGTGAGGGACCGTTCCACTACTGGTGGGGGGCCAGCCAGAGAGGCCCCACTTACAGCAATGGAGGAGCTCCTTGCCAACCTTGGGGTGGCCCACAGAGAACAATCACTGCAAGACGTAGCTGTCGTGGAGGTAGGCTCCACCCAGGAAACCGGCGAGGAGCATCCAGCTAATGCAAAAGTCCACATCAGTGTACTGACGTTACATTTCAACTATGCAATAACAGTCTTTAGATGCAGATGTCATTGCAAAATAGAGCACTGGGTGGGGTTTAGTAATGCACACATGTGCCCATTTCAGGTGAAGAATAACAAATAGTGTAATATCATAGTGTAGACTGTACCTGTGCATACATGTAGTATTGCTCCTGGAACGATGGCTGTTGTGAAGCTGCTGACAATACTACTCCCTCACATTACCTAGATACCTCTCATCAACATGAGGCACAACAGCCTGAGGCCAGTAAGTATGAGATCTTCCTGTTGTGGCTTACCAGTACCCCAGGCATTTTAAGGTCATGCATGTGGCCATGCACTGAAATGTTATAGTCAGCAAATTGCATGTATCTGCAAGATCACCTGTGGTGGGATTCACTGCATGATATCACAGAGGCCTATTTGCATGAGATGTCACATATCAGCAGCATAACTCACAAACCTGTTATTGCAGGACATCTGGATAATAATTGCCAAAATGTGGGGACAGAGTGCCAATAGGAATGACATGTTGTATACAGTACTGTGAGACAGTGCATATAAAAGGTGTACACACATGTCACAATGCCAGGTATGTGTAAGATATGACAATGTGAGCACAGTACACAAGACCAAAGCCATGCGACCTGTCATGTGACCTATAATCTGTACATTGCAAATGTGAAGCATACAACTCTGTTAGGGGAACATGTATGTGGAGTGGAAACAGTCCAAGAAACTAGATGCATATGTGTGGACAGGAGGAAGCTCATACTGGGGTATATCAGCATGTGATACAACCACAGCAGTTGATCAGAGTGGGTACACACCTGCCCTCAATCATGGACTTCTGCAGTACCTGCATGTAATAGTCAGCTCACATACCAGGATTACCCCAACACAGACCCACAGTTGCCTGCTACAGCTAAAGCCATGGTTCGCATACAGCCTAACATGCTGCAAAGGGATTGAATACTATGGGCACATACACACAGCATTGCATATGTCATGGAACACAGTGCAGATAGTTATCAAAAGGTGTACAAGAGATGGTGTAACAGTGACAGCTTGAAGAAGTGGACATCCCTACACATATGAGAGGAAAATCATCCCAGAAATGTCCAGGGAGGCTGCCAGGAGCCATACACCAACAGTGAAGGGGTATCAGAAATCTCTGGCAAGTACTGGGTGTGTACTACATGTCACAACAATCTTTCATGGACTCCACATGTCTTGGGTTTAGGATGTGTTTTGACGATGGCAGCTGTTCCTCACAACACACAACAGCCAGTTCTGGGTAACATCTGGACAAAAATACAACAACTTTTCAAAACGAATGTGGGGAAATGTGTGAAGGTGTTATGAGACCAGGGTTGAACTCTCTTTGTGTACAATTTGGTAATGTTAGTTTGGCACAGTAACAGCACTGCACAGCAGCAGAACAGCATTACCCAAATAGTCAAGCAGGGCGATGGCAGTGTCCTTTTTTGGAATTGCTGTCCACCAGCTTGAACTGGAGCTGTAGCCAATTCGGATTGTATTATGACCACTTCCAAACACCAATCCCTTGTGGCTATGATCTGTCTGGCGTCTGCCACATAACTGTGGATGGGGAGGTATCCCAACATTGCACACAACAATGGCCCACACCCTACATCCAAATGAAGAAAAGCATGGTTTCAAAAGAACACAGTCAACAGTCTGCTGTGGCCAAGCCTGAGACCACACCTACATACAAAACAGTCTGTGTGTTAACCTGACAAGTGATGTGCACAGGGGATGGCCTTGCAATTGGACAAATTTGGAGGTGTTTGGCAAAGAAGTTTGCAAACATTGCCATGTTGAGATGTGCCATGCTGAGAAACACCACCCTAAGAGGACTGAATGCTGTACTGAGAGCAGCAGGTGCTTTACCAAAGTATTGGCTTATGGGTGTGCACCTTCTGCAAGCCAGCTATTGTAATACTAACATGTACAATATGCCACCCTTACCTGATGTGTATGTTTCTCATTCAGAATGCACAGGTTACATGTCATACGAAATGGTGGAAATCTCATGACAATATTAATGTGGTCTCATGCGATATGTCACAAAACCCTTGCATGTTAAGAGGGGTGTGTAAACTTACTACATCCACTGTCAGTTTGTGAAGTTGTTTGATGAAATGCCCTTGTTTTCACATACATGTATTGCAGGTTATGACAACTGGAAATCACAGTATGACAATAAAAGTAGGGTCCGCAATCCACTGGTCAAACCAGTAATGTACCAGACCAACACAGGATAAATGTGCAGCAGACAGAGAGTGTGACCCACATATTGAAATAGTTGTGAAAACTCTGTACAGTTTGCAGTTATGTTCCCTAGGTTTTGCCACAGTGCTATACAGGTGAACAGCACTGATATCTACATGAGTGTAGTAGTGTGCTCTATGCGAAGGCTCAACACCTACTAAAGACACTCACACATCCCAGTGGTGTAAAGTAGTAGTAAAACTAAGTTGAAAGGTATGCACTTCATGATGTTGAGGGCCTGTCTAGAGTGTGTCTGTTATGGTCTGAGTGTGTGTCATGACTGTCACCCTCTGCCTAATGTGAGGTCTGTCTAATGCCTTTGGGACACCTTGTGTGTGTGAGTGTGTGTGCTTGTGTGTGTGTGTGTGTGTGTGTGTGTGTGTGTGTGTGTGTGTGTGTGTGTGTGTGTGTGTGTGAGTGTGTTTGTGTGTGAGTGAGTGTGTGTATATGATAGCAAACCATATGATGATGTTAGTAATGTACATATCTTGTCTTTTCCTCACAGGTGGGCATGGTGGTCCCAGTCCCTCCCGCTATACAAGTGATGTTAGCTTGTTTGGCAACTCTGACCATGATGACAATCATAGTGGGGCACAGGAGGGTTGTCATGGGCTGCAGCTATGTCACCAGTTGGCATTCAACCTTTGTCAACCCCATCCTCGCACACAGTCAGAATGCCCACACATTACCAATCACCAGTGGCCACAAGTGAAGGACAGCTGGGTGCAGGCACAGGACATGCAAGTGTGGAGACTATGGTAAGTGAGTA
>NC_056734.1:248563961-248566461 GCF_019279795.1 Protopterus annectens
AATAGCCAAACTGGAAGCAAAGCTCTCTTCACCCAAGACAGGACTAGACAGAGAAATAGGTAAACACTTGCACCACACCACACTCACATAGTCCCTCAAAACCTACACCATAAAAACACACACATAGAAACACAAAATACACACCTACATTCACGGAGGCTCTCAATAAAAATATACCAAAGCAACAGGGACCTCCAAAGCAGAAACACAATCAACCTCCACCCCCCCAACACAACCCAAATGACACATAGCCCACAAACTTAGTGTGCCACTCAACCACAGCCCATAAGGCATAAGAACATACCCAACACTCTAGTCTTAGGTGACTCTATAGTCAGGCACACTGATGTTCCACTAACCAGGCTAAACAAGGAGAAAGTTACTGTCAGCTGCCTGTCAGGTGCCAGGATCCACCACATAATGCACGTACTCAGGCCACTCCACAACAAGTACAAATATGAATCTGTCATTGCCATGTTGGTGTGAATGACCTGAGACGTACCTCCCTGGACTACATGAAAAGAGACATGGAGGAGTTGTCCTATCTTGTAGGCCAGGCAGTTATGACCCTAGCCCTGAGTAACATCCTGCCATCACCCAGAATGATAACACAGTACAAGGACAAAATGATTGACTTCAACAATTGGCTAAGCTTCTGGTGTCATTCTAAGGGGATCCAGTATCTGTCTGCCTGAGATGACATGATCAACAAACCATAATGCTTTACCAGAGATGGCCTGCACCTGTCATCCTTGGGATTCCGGATAATGGCTAAGGCTCTTGCCACCCCTACAGCGCCTTTTTAGGCAAGGTTCAAATAACAAATTCACCACTGTAACAGGTACAAGCAAGCAAAATCTGAGGGTAATGCTATTTAATGCTAGAAGTCTAAACCTCAAAATGCACTCACTCGAGGCACTCCTTAAAATGGAGAAAATCGGCATCTGTGCAGTGACAGAGACCTGGTTCAAGGCTCCAGAGAGCACACCTGCATTACCAGGCTTTAATTCATGCCACACCTTTCGGCCACCTAACCTGGACCAAGACACTAAAGGTGGAGATGTGTCCATATTCATTAAGGATATCCACACCTCCAAGCTAGTTGCTCAGCATAATGCATCCAAGATTATCCAAGTGCAACTAACTCTGGGCAAGACCGCAATCCAAATTGTAGCTTGCTAAAGATCTCCCACCATGCCCCAGGATTCTCACTCCTCATTTCTTGATACACTGGAAAATATTAGGGTACAACCTAACACCCTAATAATGGGCGATTTCAACTACCCCACCATTAACTGGGAAAACTACTCATGTACCAACTCTTGTGCTCAACATTTTCTAGAATTCATAAATTCCAACGCCTTGGATCAACTTATCCACACCCCCACCAGGGGCAGCAATATCCTAGACCTGGTCATTACCAATATGGGCAACCGGTGTTCCACAGTAGAAGTCAGTTCCTTGTTGGTCAGATCCGACCACAAGCTAATCACCCTAGACATCCACATTTCACCCCCACCCCCTATTAGGGAAACCACTGTAACAAAAATGTCTCCAAAGCCAACTTCACGCTTCTTAAGACAGAAGTGGAAAACTTCATGACACCCATGCTGACGGACACTATAGGTACGACTGCTGAATCCTATACAAATGCAATTTATAAGCACTTACATGAGTGCATGGATTCTAACAGAACCAAGATGATATCCTCCAAAAAAAAGGAAGCCAGTCTGGTGGTCCCCTGCCATAAACAAACTCTACAACAGAAGAAAGAATCTGTTGCAAAAAAAGTAAAATCCCATGATTGGAGGAACTCCGTGATCAGCCTCAGTAAGAAGCTGAGATCCCTCATAAAATCCTCCAAAGCTAGTTATGAAAACAAAATTGCCACTGATTCTAAAGACAACCACAAATCATTCTATAGGTATGTCAAGAATCTCAATGGCAACACTCAGATCTGCTCTGAGTTGCAGCACAATGGCACTAAATATACAGAACCAGAATAGCATCTTGGTTCTGTTAGGGATCGTGCAATCCCTAACAGAACTAAGATGCTATCCTCCAAAAAAAAAAAAAAAACAATCTGGTGGTCCTCTTCTATAAACAAACTCTACAACAGAAGAAAGAAACAAACTGATATTGCCAACATTCTGGCAGATAGGTTCAGTGCTATCTTTACCCCTCTCTCACCCCCTAAAGGGCCCATCTCAATACTGGAAGAATGCAAAGTTCCTGTAATCATGGCTGCACAGGAAAAAACACACTCTCCAAAGCCAAGAACACAGCATCCATGAGACCTGACAACATCCCAGGCTGTGTTCTACATGAACTACAGAATGAACTGGTACCCCACCTATGTACCATGTTCAGTCATAGCCTCATCTCAGGCTTTGTGCCCACTGAATGGTGCACAGCAATGGTTATCCCACTCCACAATGGGGGAGCCACCATGGACCCTGGGAACTACCGCCCCTTCAGCTTGACAAGCCTGGTCTGCAGG
>NC_056734.1:248571461-248598961 GCF_019279795.1 Protopterus annectens
CTCACCTACCAGCATTCTCTGTTGGGGAAACAGACCTCATCACCCAATATGTGATTTGACATTATGCCCTGTCATTTGGACGAAAAGCAGAAGATGTGCGAGAGAGGACTGCCCTGTGGAACAATGTGGTCCACAGGGTAAATGATGCCGGGCTGCACAGCAGAACTTATGAGCATGTGCAGCATCAGGCCACTGACCTCAAATGCCATGCCCGTCAATGGGCTGCTGCTGTAGTGAGGGACTGGTGAGTCACAGGTGGGGGCCCAGCCATCCAGCCCCAACTTACACCCACCAAGGAGCTCCTCACCACACTTGGGCCACATGCTGAATACATAAGTCATGATGCTGAGGGAAGCATTGTGGAGGTGGGCTGCACACAAACACTGGATGAGGAGCATGCAGGTAAGGGCCCAGTGGGTATTAGTACACTAATGTATCAGACATACATGTATCTGTATTGTATCTAAATGCATGTGTCAAGTCCGATTGCAGTTGTGGAGGGAGTTTTCTAATGCACAAAGGTGCACATCTATGGTGAGGACTGAACATTATGTATTATTGCAGTTAGTACAGTAGATGTGCAGACATGCTGCATCCATCCTGTACCAAGGCCACATGTGCATCTGCTGAAAATAACTCCCTCTCACAACTACCTAGGACCCTCTGGTCTGCATATGGGACAGCAGCCTGAAGCTGGTGAGTATGACATTGTTCTGTTGCCTGGCAATACCCCAGGCATGTGAAGCACATGCAATTTACCATGCACACAACCATCAGTAATAGCTATATTGCTTTATGTAATAGCTATATTGCTTATTGTGAAGATTCACTTGTGCTGGGGTTGACTGTGTTGCATCACAGTGGTCACCACTGGGGCCTGTCTGATGTGAATTTAACATTCCTGTAGCATACCTCACAACTTGTCAGTGCAAAGACGTCTGGACAGAGGCCAACATATTTTGCTGGACTAACAGCCTAAGGTAGGGTCTTGCGTGACACATTACTGGAATTACAGTGGATATAAATTGTGTACGCACCCCTCTTAGGATGCAAGATGTTCCTGTTACATACTAATTAGGACCACAATATGACAGTCCACACCTCTTCCAGCCTTTAATGTGACCCATAACAGGTACAGTTCACTTGTAAAACCAATCATCTGGACTCATGTATTGCACATACAAGGTTGGCCACCTGTGAGGGTGGCAGACGTCCTATCAGCATAATGTTTCAGTCAGGTATGATACCTCATACTTCTATAGTGTCAGTATACTCACTGTGGCCTATTTGGCTATAATATTGCATACATGGGCATTGTTAAGGCACGCAGATCACTTCTGACCACATATAGTTTTCAAACATATGGATATTCCAGACACATCTGTACAGAGGACTGTACAATGGTTTAACCTGCTGCATGTGTGGCAGATGCTGTTACCACACTATATAAAGTAATGGCAGTGGGAGGTGGTCACAAGCCGTGTATGGTATACACATCAAAATGGTATGAGCCACACAAGATATGTTCCTTACACACACACAAATAGTTGCCAGCATCAGAACACCTGCCTATCTAGGTATTCCTAATATAGTTGTATGCAGTTATGAGACATGCCACATAGCGTGTACATGTCCACCTCTTCCAAAGGTACTTCTAAGGTGGATGACATCAACAGGTCTACTACATTGGAATGAAGGGAAGTGTAAAGGCTAGCACACAGGTCAAAAATGGCATGAGTCAGACAGTACTTGATTCACGCACACATATACACACTTGCCAGTAATGGGATTAGAAGTCTAGCTTAGCTAGGCATGTCTACTACAGTGTAATGCAGTTACCACTCATGCTACAGAGTTTACTGAATTTTCACATGGCCAAACCTGCTGATAACTGCACAGCTGTGATAAAGTATTACAGGTGGCAGACAGTTTGCCTTTTGTTCCACCCGTACATCATGCTAGTTCTTTCTGTCTTGCACTTTAGCTAGCATTATGGCTTGGCACTTTACCAGGTTATTGTATAAAGAAGTGTGGCACACCTTAGAGACATCAGCAGTACTTGTTCATCGCAGATGTCACTCCAGTACTTACTAGTTATGTCCACCCCTCCTGGCATGTTTGAAGGGTGGTAATCTGTTCTTTCACCCATTAACCTGGTGCACTTGTCCATTCTGGGGCACTGTTACAACTGCCACATGTATACAGACAACCCTCCCCTCTAAGCTCCAAACACTCAGACCTGTGAGGGTTACCCATATATCACCCAATGTGGACATATGCACTCTCCAGCAAAGACTGGATTAGCAGGTCAAGAGGATAAGATCAATACCTGCACCACACCATGTGCAATACACAGCTCACCATGACACCCACTTTGACAGCCATGACATACACTGAAAAGCCACACACCCACCTTCCCAGAGGCACTCAATGGACATCTACACAAACAGCACAGACCAGCAAGGCAGACACCCACTCAGACACCACGACATGACACATGCCAAGGGACACATATTTAACCTACACAGTGTGTCCCCAACTTAAGCCTCTAAGGCTAACCATCTTGCACAATACAATGATCATGGGTAAATCAATACTGAGGCACACACATCCCACTCACTAAGTTGGATATGGATCAGGTAACAGCCAAATATCAATCACATCCCAGCATCTAACACATGACACATCCAGTCATGTCACTCCACAACAACTATGAATATCACCCCATATCCATGTGGGTGTGAATGACTTGGGATAGTCCTCCCTGGACTACATGACAGGAGACATGGTTGAACTCTCTGCTTATGTGTTCCAGGCAGGTGTGACAGTAGGCCTGGGCAGTGTGCCGCTGTCACCCAGAATGATGCTGTGGTACTATCAACAGATGATTGACTGCAACATTGGCTTATGTGTTATGTGTCATTCTCAGGGGATCCAGAACCTCTCTGCTTGGGATGGCATGATTGACAGAGCCCAATGACTTGCCATGGATGTCCTACATCTGTCACTGCTGGGTTGCCAGGTACTAAGTAAGTGTCTTGCCACCCCTATGGTACCTTATTAGGCAATGTTCCTAATGTTATTACCACCATAACAGCTCCACATGTATGCAATCTGAGGGTCATGCTGCTCAACAGTGGGCATCTAACTGTCAGGATGCAGTCACTCATAGCAGTCATTGGACTGCTGTAATGGAGAGGTGGTTCACAGCAGCAAACAGCAGACCTACACTGACGACAATCACAACAGTCTTTGATAGTTACATCAACAATCTCCACCGCATTAAACACAAGTGCTGTGAGTTACTGCACAAAGATAATACCTATCCTGAGACAACAGATATTGTCACAGTCTTGGTAACACATTCAGTGCCAGCTTTACTCCTTTCTCCCCCCACAAGTGAAGTGCTGAGTGAATGTGTTCTCACATGCTGTATCCCATTTATGTTCTAGGCATCTGTGTGTCATCAGGTTGTGGCCCTGCAGCAAGGCCACAGGGTATGGCAGTGTGGTGACGCATCATCCATGTCATAGGCAGGGTACAGTATGTGCATGGTAATCCCCAGTCTGTAACACAGTGATTGTATATGCCTCACAGATTATAGGGCTGAGGGTTGTACATAAGTATATGTTGATGTACAGCATCTGTTGTAAAATGGAGAATGGTAAATGTTCTGGTTTGGACACATCTCTGATTGCTAATAACCACAGCCACAGGGAATATTCATTAACCAAACACACTGCAATTACTATTCACACACACACACACACACACACACACACACACACACACACACACACACACACACACACACACACACACACACACACACACACACACACACTTGCCAGTACTGAGATCCATAGCTTCATTGCTTCATAGGTGCGTAGTATGTGAATGGTCATGAAGGCTCTACAAGGCTAGTCCAAGGGAATACTCTGGCATCAGGCCACATGACAATAGTCCCCAGTGTGGCTCAGGAGTATAGTCACTGGAGTGGTCCCCATGGGTGGGCATTGTATTTCCCATCCACTCATCCAGATTTCTATTTTGGGAGGCCAGTGATGTTCACTGCTTCACATGTATATGATCTATATTCCATAACATGGACAGTGTCTGGGTTGTGCACCTGTCCCACATGCATGTTCCTTGACATGTGGAAGTGTGCTTGAGGTCTCTGGGACATGTTGTGTGGACAGATTGCTATCTTCTGATGTAGCATTCCTGACTTCATTTGGTGAGACCTGGCTATGTAACTGAGGTAGTGATTGCACATGCATTGACAGTATGATATTGGTATTCAGTGGAGTTAGTGGCATCTGTCCATACAGGGTATGTGTATAAGGCATGTTATTCCCTTTGTGGGGTATGTTTGCAGACTCTACAGTTGTTGCAGGCGTACAGCAGAGAACATGGTAAAAGGGCCACTGTACACATTGATTGGGCTACTAAGGGGTTGGAACAGGGTGCCATGTCCTTTTACTTGCTGGATAACACACACTCAGTTAGGAGATGTAACACATCAACGTACTTTCTGATGTCAGTGGCAATGTTGTGGTCAACAGGCATGTAGTCCACTGCAATCACACTGTGGGTACTATCTGTGAGGCAATATGCAGGGGAACTACCGATACAGTGGTTGTTGCCTAGCCAAGTGTGTTTGTGTATGATACGTGGATAGAGAATGGTCTCTGAGTATTAGATGGGTTGCCTATATTGTTCACTAATCTATACTGTCACATAATCATTGCACATGGCACTAGACATTTAGGGCTGTGGATTGTCTACACTAAACTCTATGGTGTTTGACAACTGTTGGCCTTGTAATGTGAACATTATGACATATACAGGTCCTCAACATAATAATTTAGCAAAATACACCCCCCCAATGGACCCTGTTATTACACAGCCACACTAATCCCCACCCAGGATAATGATTACACACACACACACACACACACACACACACACACACACACACACACACACACACACACACACACACACTTGCCAGTACTGAGTTTCAAACCCCTACCTAGCTATGTATTGCTACTACAGTGTACTGCATTTATCAAACCTGCCATTGAACTTATAGGAGGGATGTTGTCCCAAGGTACTTCTAAGGTGAGGAACATCACTAGCCCTTGTAAATACTGGCATTGGGTGATGTACTGGGTGAGAGATTCCAAAAAATATTTTACTCTACACACAAATTTACATTTGCCGGGGGGGGGGTTCAAACCTCTATCAACCTATCTTTTCAGACCATTATATTACACATTTACCACATGCACCACTGACCTCACATGGTTTAGGATTGCCAACAGGTACTTCTAAGGTGGATGATATCTGCAGGACTGCTAAAGTCAGGCACTGAGATGTGTACTTGGTGTAAATGGGGTCAAAATCTTTGAGGTACAGACATACATATGTACACACACAAACACTTGCTAGGGATGAGATTCAAACCTTTACCTATGTAGTTATTGTTACTAAATTGTTTTGCATTTATCACACACACCATGGAGCTTACAAGTTGGAAAGCTGTCCAAAGGTATCTTTGAAGGTGAGCGACATGAGCAGCAGTGCTGAAAGAGGAGTAAGGGAGGTTTAGTGAGTGTGAATGGCCTCAACCACATTCATCTAGAAACACACACACACACACACACACACACACACACACACACACACACACACACACACACTCACACACAACTTTACATTTGACAGGACTGAGATTACAACTATTACATGGATACCTATTTGTACTATAGTGTTACACAGTTATCACAAGCAACACTGACACTATAGGGTTGAGGGTTAACCAAAGGTATTTCTACAGTAAATGACATCAGCACATCATGTAATATAGGCCAATAGGATGTGTAGTGGTAGAAAAGGCCTCATAATGGGATTCTCTCTGTCGCTGTTTGTCTATCTCTTCCCCATGTCTCTGTGTGTGCATGTTTGATATATTATATTACGTTGGTTATGTTGGCCTTAGATATGTGTGTGTATTCCTATCCAATGTGTGTGTGTGTGTGTGTGTGTGTGTGTGTGTGTGTGTGTGTGTGTGTGTGTGTGTGTGTGTGTGTGTGTGTGTGTGTGTGTGTGTGTGTGAAGTATCAATGGTGTACAATTTGGTGTGAGTGCACAGACAGCTGCGAATAACTGATATCTGTAGTCCACTGTGTTGTGAGACAAGTGTAGGAGCATGCCCAGTATGACCTTCTATACTGAGTGTGTGCATCAATTCCAGGGAGGGTTGGACTCCAGTTCAGGGTTCTGTGTGCTACAGCTTCACCTAGAAAACTGTTTCTGCAGGATATCTGTCGAACGGTTGCCAATATGGAGACACAACGGGCTTTACATACAGGGGATGCTGTAACTATTGGTGTCTTTGCTGCTTGTGTGACATGTTTGGTTGTAGCATAGATATTCTGACATATGTACTGTTTTACACTGTGATGTGTCATGTCATCAACTACTGACAGTTATCATTCTTTGCTCATAGCTATTTACCAAGAAATACAAAATGAATGAAGCTGAGACCAATGTTCTGAGGCATATAGACTACACATTCTGGCACACACTTGCCATTGTGGAGGGGTAGCTACAGACAACAGACAGCTGGCTCTGTGTAAATGGTGCAGCACCTTGTTACTATTCTGGCTGGGGTTCCCCAACTTGTGCTTTTCTCATCTTCATGGAATGGCCATATCCTGCTGGGGCCATACCTCTCAGCTGTACAGATACACCCAAGGCAGTGGAACTGTGACTTGAGTATCCCAAACACACAATCTACAATTATCCTGATTTGTCCGTGTGCCTCATTATGGTATTCTTGTTCAGGTGTGTGTGCATTTCTGATGGGTGTCATCACCCACAGCTCCAGTGCATAGCCAGCTTCCCACACTAGATGGCCATATGGAATGTCCCCCATGGCAAACACCTGATACAGCTGTGAGCAATGCCAGATGTTGGAGTTGTGATAGCTTCCAAGGCTGCCAACACACACATTCATGATAATGCCCTGGGCATTGCACATGAACTTGCAGTTGATGGAAGGGAAGCCCTTGCAGTTTATGTAGATCCTGCCCCACTCACCTGGTGGTACTTTGATGTGGATGTGCATGCAGTCTATAGCACCAACTACCTCGGGGTATTCTGCTATACCATGAAAGAGACGCATATGTGTGGTCAGCGCCTCACGGGTAGTAGGGAAATAAATGTGCTCATTGGCATGTTGTGCCATGGCATCCAGGAACTGGTGGTGTACCCTGCATGCTGATGTCTGTGAGACCCCCATGATATCCCCAGTTGGTCTTTGGAAGGTACCTGTGACTAGTATTCTTAGGCCTAGACATACCTTGGTATCCAGTGGGATGGGTTCCCCTCTATTAGTTCTGTGTGTAAGGCATGGCTGGCACAGTTCAATGATTTGCTGTAGAATGTCCTTGTCCACCCTGTAGTGCTCTACTATCTCCAGCTCATGTAGGCCCTGGTAGGTCCTGGGTCTGTACACTCTTCTCCTCCTCCTTACTGTGGGTCGGTTGTCAGCATTCTCCTCCTCACCACCCTCAGTCTCTAGCACATATTGATGGAGTAAAGCAGCTGCAGCCTCTAACATTTTTAGTTAGTTTTGCTAGTTAAAAATCCCCCATCTGTGTATACCGGTGGTGTAGAGTTTGTGGGAAAAACCAGTCTGTAGGGTGTTTGCATAGTTTATATTAGTGTGTCGGGCTGCTGCCTGTGTAATTGGCTGATTCTGATACATTCCACCTGCCACCTATGCTAGTTCTCCTTGATTGCCTTCCTAGTGCTGTTTCTCCTTCCCAGTTCCTCCATATTTAAGCCCCTAGGCATGCCGTGCATACCCAGTGCTCAAATGAAAACAGTGCTGCCATTTCCTCCTTTTTTTTTTTGGTTTAAATCCTGCTGCGCAGTGCGCACGCCTGTTTTGTCTATATACACAGTGCTCAGGCACATCTGACACACCCCCTTCTTTAGCTGTGCTTAACTAAGGACAAACACGGGCCACAGACCTCCAATGCACTTACAGCAAGCATGACATACTCCCTTATGAAGTCATTCAGCTCTTACACTTGCACTGATATATTGCTGCACCTACACGGTTAGGTACAAGCTCACACTTTGAGGAAATGTGTGATTCAGTATAACTCCCTTCATTTGCATACCCCAGTATGTAAGTCGTTAGTTACTGCACATAAATGGACCCTTTCCCCTTGACAACCAGTGCTCCCTCATATAGTTTGCATTCTGCATGCCATTGACTATAATAGCAAAATGCAGAATTATCTTAAAATTGACTTTTCTCGTTTTTTTTTTTTAATTTTTTGCACGATCCCATTTCCACGCTGCTGCCCTAAGCTTAAACATCTGTGATCAGCCAAAAAAAAGTTTAATTTAAAAAAAAAATAAACTGTTATTATTTCCAATGCCCTTATATTTGGCCACTGGCATGTGTGTTTGACTGTAATACATGCTTTCCACGAACTGTCCTACCTTCGTTTGTTCAAATGCAGAAATATATTCTATTACTAACTGAATACATTTCTGCTCTAACACTGTTGCTGCACAGAGTCAGCCAGCATCACGGATTGCAAAATCACCTCATTTGCATGTTTTTTACCAGCAAATGAGGTGATTTGCATCCCTCACAGCTTTCCATGCAGGAACAGTGTAGAGCCACTCGTGCACATGAAAACTGCACTTTCCTGGATTGCTCAGCGGCCATTTTCCATGAAGGAGCTCCTACACTATTCCTTCACAGAAATCAGCCATTCATGAATCCTGGAAATTGTTTATAGCACATGTATGACTCAGTTTATACTTCTAGGGATATGGCCACTGGTACTATTTAGAGGAGGTTTCCTGACTATATTCTCAGAACCCCCAGATGATGTGAAAAATGAGATGTCACATTCTCCTTTGGCTAGAGATTTCATTTTTTGGTTTCTCTGCTGTAGAGGTTATGAAAAGGTGTAATGAAAGAGATAAGCTGATACAGGGAATCTAAGATTTTCAGACCTCCTTTTCTAAATTTTATAAAGGATTCTCTAATAAAAAAAAAAAAATCAAAATAAACATTCTCAAACTGTGGGTAAACAGATATTTAAGAAAAATGTCAATGGGATTCCAAAAAGAATTTCGAACCAAGGACAGTTCAACAAGTTAGAATGACTTGACCCCTCTACACACACATCCTGAGCAGTTCATTTTCACTTCAACAAAATCTAAATCTCCACTTTTCTATTTGGCAACAAATAGTCACAGACAAGTGGCATCTGAAGTTAAATAATTCTAGTTACAGATGGCAGTGGGAGGAAATCTCTCCTTTTCAAAGGTAAATTCCTCATCCACCAGACCAGAATCCTTTATTTCCCCCCTGTCATTCAACACACGCTGTCCCAGAGGGTGATAGAGCCAGTTCCTCCTTTCCAGTTTGGGAAAGGTTTTTATTCAAAGATGTTTTAATGTCAAAGAAAAAAAAATGCTTTTAGGTCAGTTCCTGGATCTTTCTTTCAAAGCGTGTGGGACCCCAAGGATGGATGCAAGCATATAAATATAAAAGAGATGCTTGCACTGATCAACGCACTCAACTATTTGAATTACCTTTGCTTCCCACAACCACTTCACGTTATTACAGACAATACCACAGTAATGTGGTACATCAGCAAGCAAATAGGATCCAGGTTGTACCTCCTTTGCAGACTAGCCATGTCAGCTTGGGATATAGCTTTAAAGCACAATCTCACTCTGCAAGCATCCTAAATTCCATCAGAGAAAAACTGTTTGTCAGACAAGTAGAGCAGGACAAGGGCAGACCATCATGAATGGAAACTAGATCAGGGGGTCTCCCAAGATCTGATCCATCTGTGGGGAGTTTCTTAAGTAAACCTTTTTTGCCTCCCTCTGAGCAATCAGCAGGCAAGATTCTGCTCCAGGACTCCATGTAAGAAGGCCTAGAAGACAGATGTATTTTCCTTTTCTTCTGCACCACTGTTCCTGTATACTTTTCCACCCTTTTCACTGATATCGAGGGTACTTCTGAAAATTCAGAAGGAATGTTTCACGATCATTGTGTTGACTTCCTTCTGGCTTAGGCAACACTGGTTCTACCTTCTTTTGGAAATGGTCAGAGACAATTATCATGTCTCCTCACAGAATGGATCTACTCACACAAGATCAGGGGTGTTTGACACCTCAATCCTCATTATGTTCAACTGACTGCCATGATGATATGGTCTTATTTGCCTTTAGATGCCTGTTTACTGAAGATATGCAGGAGGGTCTAATGGAAGAATGAAAACCTGCTACTAGAAAATAATTTATTAGTAAATGGAAGAGGTTTCCTAGTTGGTGCCAATAACATAACCAGCACCCATTCAGGGCTACTGTTTCTCTTTATTCAATATTTGTGTGAGTTTCTATAGAATTACCTTTCTTACTCCTCCAACAAGATTCATTTATCAGGCATTTCAGCATAACTTCCCATGGATCCTCCTCTTTCAATGCATTCTCATGTTAAAATGTTTTTAAAAGGGTTATGCATAAGAGGACTTCAAGAGAACTGGTGGCCCCTAAATAGAATCTTAATTTTGTGTTAGACAAGCTAACACTTGTTCCGTTTGAACCAGCTAATCTGGCTGACTTGAGGTTCTTAACTCAGAACACTATTTTACTGATTGCTCTGACCTCTGCAAGAAGAGTATTTGACTTGCAAGCTCTTATGGTGAGCCAACCTTCTCGCATGGTTTCTTTGAGAACTAATCCTACTTAAAGTCGTATTCAAGTTTACTTTAAGCCAAACTATCTATCACCATGCTTTCTTTCCTGAACCTAAAAATGAGGGAAACAGAAGACTCCATACCTTGGGTGTCCACAGACAATCGAGGTGCTATCTTGATTAGAAATCAGTCTTTCAGATCTTCAGATCAGTTTTTCATTTCACGTGAAGTTATGAAGAAGGGACAACCTTTCCCCAAGATTCAGGAAGCTGTATTTTCCATGCAGAAACAGTGTAGGAGCTCCTGCATGGAAAATGGCTGCAGAGTGTTTCAGGATAGTGTCATTTTCACGTGCATGAGCGGTCCTACACTGTTCTAGCATGGAAAACAGGCAAATATGCAAATCATCTAATTTGCTGTTGAACACCATGCAAATGAGGTGATTTTGTGATTCACCAAGCTGCCAGATTTCCATGCTAGAACAGTGTCAGTGCAGAAATGTATTCAGAAAATAACTGAGTACATTTCTGCAACTGACAAAACAGAGCCATGACAGCTCATGGAAAAGCATATATTATGTACATTAGACGTGCCAATGGCCAAATATAAGGCCACTGGCATTAAAATGTGAATAATAATTATGAAAATTAAACTGTTTTTTTGGCCGATTTCGGCCGTTTAAGTATAGGGCAGCAGCACGCAAATGGGATCATGCCAAAAAAAAAAAAAAAAAAAGAAAAGTCAATTTTAAGTTAATTCTGCATTTTGCCATTATAGTCAATGACATGCAGAATGTAAACAATACCAGGGAGCACTGGTTGTCAAGAAGAAGGGGTCCGTGTTAGTGCAGTAACTAATGACCTACATACTGGGGTATGCAAATGAGGGGGTTATACTGAATCACAGATTTCTTCAAAGTGTCAGCTTGTACCTAACTGTGTAGGTGCAGCAATACAACAGTGTAAGTGTAAGAGCTGAATGACTTCATAAGGGTGTGTGTCATGTTTGGTGTAAGCTCACTGGAACCCTGTGGCCCGTGTTGCCCTTAGCTAAGCACAGCTAAGGAAGGGGGTGTGTCAGATGTGCCTGAGCAGTATGTACATAGCCTAAATGGGTGTGCGCACCATGCACCTGGTTTTAAACAAAAAAAAAAAAAAGAAAGAAAAAAAAAAGAGGAAATGGCAGCACTGTTACATTTCAGCACTGGGTATGTGTGGTGCACCTTGGGACTCAAATAGGGAGGAACTGGGAAGGGGAAAGCAGTAAGAAGGCAATCAAGGAGAACTAGCATAGCTGGCAGGTGGACTGTATCAGAATCAGCCAATTGCACATGCAGCAGCCCAGCACACTACTATAAACTATGCAAACACCTTCCAAACTGTTTTTTGGGGAAACAGCACTAGGAAGGCAATCAAGGAGAACTGGCATAGCTGGCAGGTGGACTGTATCAGAATCAGCCAATTGCACATGCAGCAGCCCAGCACACTACTATAAACTATGCAAACACCTTCCAAACTGTTTTTTGGGGAAACAGCACTAGGAAGGCAATCAAGGAGAACTGGCATAGCTGGCAGGTGGAATGTATCAGAATCAGCCAATTGCACATGCAGCAGCCCAGTACACAACTATAAACTATGCAAACAACCTACAGACTGTTTTTTTTTCCCACAAACTCTACACCACCGGTGTACACAGACAGGGGATTTTTAACTGGAAAAAACTAACTAAAAATGTTAGAGGCTGCAGCTGCTTTACTTCATCAATATGTGCTAGAGACTGAGGGTGGTGAGGAGGAGAATGCTGACAACTGACCCACAGCGAGGAGGAGGAGAAGAGTATACAGACCCAGGGTAACATACCAGGGCCTACATGAGCTGGAGATAGTGGAGCACTATAGGGTGGAAAGGGACATTCTACAGCAAATTGTTGAGCTGTGCCAGCATACTAACAAGATGCTGGACCATTTACACAGAACCAGCAGTCTATTGTCTCTAGCTACCTCTACACAATAGCAGGAGTGTGCCAGAATGTGTAGTTTATATGCTTCAGAATATTGGTCTCAGCTTCATTCATCTTGTATTTCCCTGGTAAATAACTGTGAGCAAAGAATGATAACTGTCAGTAGTTGATGACATGATACATCACAGAGTAAAACAGTACATATGTCAGAAAATCTATGCTACAACCAACCATGTTACACAAGCAGCACAGACAGCAATAGTTGTAGTATTCCCCCATATGTCACACCCATTGTTTCTCCATATTGGCAACCTATCTACAGATATCCTGCAGAAACAGTTCGCTAGGTGTAGCTGTAGCACACAAAACCCTGAACTAGAGTCCAACCCTCCTTGGAATGGATGCACACACACTCAATATAGAAGGTCATACTGGGCATGCTCCCACACTTAGAAATGAAGCCCATGTCTGACAACACAGTGGACTACAGATATTGGTTATTCGCAGCTGTCTGTGCACACACACCAACACACACATTATTATACACACACACACACACACACACACACAGGCCAACATAATATAATATGTCAAACATACACACACAGAGATGTGGGGAAGAGAGAGACAAATAGCGACAGAGAGAATCCCATTATGAGGCCTTTCCCACCCAGTACACATCCCATTGGGCTATATCACATGATGTGCTGATGTCAAACACTGTAGAAATTCCTTTGGTTAGCCTTCAGCTCTATAGTCTCAGTGGTGCTTGTGATAACTGTGTAACAATACAGTACACATAAGTATCCATGTAGCAGTTGTAATCTCAGTCCTGTCAAATATAAAGTTGTGTGTGATTGTGTGTGTGTGTGTGTGTGTGTGTGTGTGTGTGTGTGTGTGTGTGTGTGTGTGTGTGTGTGTGTGTGTGGCAGTTCACACTCACTACACTTCACTTACCCATCCTTTAGCACTGCTGCTGATGACATGCACCTTCAAAGATACCTTTGGACAGCTCTCCAGCATTTAAACTCTGTGATGCTTGCCATAACTGTGTAAAACTATAATGTCACAAACTAGTTAGGTAGGAGTTCTAATCCTAGTCCTAACAATTGTGAAAATGTGTGTTTGCATCACAAAGTGTGTGTGTCTTTGTAGAGACCTGATTTTGTGTCCATTCACACTCACTACACTTCCCTTACCCCTCCTTTAGCACTGCTGCTGATGTCACTCACTTTCAAAGATACCTTTGGACAGCTCAACAATGCATAAGCTCTGTGGTGCTTGTGATAACTGTGTAATACTATCATGCAGCAAAGTAGTTAAATAGAAGTTATAATCCTGGTCCAGACAACTGTGAAAATGTGTGTTTGTGTAAGCGAGTGCGTGTGTCTTTGTAGAGACCTGCTTTTGTGTCCATTCACACTTGCTACACTTCCCTTACTCCTCCTTTAGCACTGCTGCTGATTTCACTCACCTTCAAGGATACCTTTGGAGAGCTTTCCAACATATAAGCTCTGTGGCACTTGTGATGACTGTGTAATGTTGTAGTGTAGCAAGCTAGTTAAGTAGGAGTTCTAATGTTGGTTCTGGCAACTGTGAAAGTGTGTATGTTGTTGTAAAGACATGATTTTGTGGCCATTCACACTGACTACACTTCCCTTCCCCTCATTTAGCACTGCTGCTTATGTCACTCACCTTAGAGGCATGTTTGGACACTGCTCTACCTATGAGCTCTGTGGTGAGTGTGATCAATGTGGAACAATGTAATAATGATAACTACACAAGTAGGGGTTTGAATCTCATTTCTGGCAAATGTGTGTTTACATATATGTGTACATAACTTAAAGATTTTGGCCCCATTTACACACAGTACAGTTCTCAGTGCCTGACTTTAGCAGTCCTGCAGATATCATTCACCTAAGAAGTACATGTTGGCAACCCCAAACCATGTAAGGTTAGTGGTGTGAGTGGTAAATGTGTAACATAATGGTCTGAAGATGTAGTTAGATATAGGTTTGAACCTCACTCCTGGCAAATGTAAGTTAGTGTGTAGGGTAAAATATTTTATGAAATCTTTCACCCACTACATCACCCAATGCTAGTAATTACAAGGGCTGGTGATGTTCCTCACCTTAGAAGTACCTTGGGACAACATCCATCCAATAAGCTCCATGGTGCTTTTGATAAATGTGTAACACTGTAGTAGCAATATATAAGTAGGTAGGGTTTTGAAATTGAGTACTGGCAAGCGTGTGCATGTGTGTCTGTCATCAGTAGCCTTTGTGGGTGTTGGTGTGATTGTGTAATAACAGTATCCATTGAGGGTGGGTTTTACTAAATTATTATATTGAGGACCTAGTATATGTCCCAGTATCCACATTACAAGGCCAACAGTTGTCAAACACTGTAGAAGTTAGTGTAGACAATCTGCAGCCCTAAATGTGTAGTGCCATGTGCAATGACTATGTGACAGTATGGATTAGTTTACAATATAGGCAACCCTTCTAATACTCAGAGACCACTCTCCACCCAGGAATCATACACAAACACACTTGGCTAGGCAGCAACCACTATATCAGTAGTTCTCCTGCAAATTGCCTCATAGATAGTACCCACAGTGTGATCGCATTGGACTCCTTGTCAAACCGATGACCAGACATGACTGGTGTCACACAGGGTACAGACCCATGTCCTCTCATGTTTGGGATCAACTCTTCTGAGGTGTAGGAGAACACAAAGGCTCCCTGACTGATGTTTGCATACAACAGTAAGGTGGGTGGTAGTATTCCCGATACATGTGATGTTGACATCACGCCCAAAGGCCACTGGATACCTAGGATTGTTGTCAGAACCCTGAACATTACCTTAATGACAAAAGATGTTCTGCCATTACCTTTGGGAAAATTATGGCTCACATGAAGTAATGCATTGGTAGTACTCCACTGAACAATGACATTGTTATAACAGAATGGGGAACACAGGAAGACAGTCAGCTGTCTGTTGACCTCAACAGTGCCACTGACATCAGAATGTACATTGATGTGTTACATCTCCTGACTGTGTGTTATCCAGCAAGTAAAAGGACATGGCACCCTGTTCCATCCCATCATTAGTCCTATCAATGTGTATAGTGCCCCTTTTGCCATGTTCCCCACTGGACACCTGCAACAACTGTAGAGTCTGCAAACATACCCCACAAAGGGAATACCATGCCTTATACACATGCCCTGTATGGACAGACTCAAATAACTCCAATGAATACCCGTATCATACTGTCTATGTAGCTGCAGTCACTACGTCAGTTACATAGCCATGTCTCACCAAATGAGATCAGGAATGCTATTTCTGAAGATACCAATCTGTCCACACTACATGCCCCAGTGACCTCAAGAACACTTCCACACTTAAAAAAAAACATGCATGTGGGACATGTGCACAAGCCAGACACTGTCCATGTTATGGAATATAAATCACATCCATGTGAAGCAGTGCACATCACTGGCCACTCACAACAGAAATCTGGATGAGTGGATGGAGACTACAATACCCATCCCTGGGGACCACTACAGTGACTATACTCCTGAGCCACACTGGGGACTATTTTCATGTAGTCTGATGCCAGGGTATTCACTTGGGCTAGCCTTGTAGAGCCTTCAGGCCCATTAACCTACTACACACCTATGAAGCAATGAACCTATGGATCTCAGTACTGACAAGTGTGTGAGTGTGTGTGTGTGTGTGTGTGTGTGTGTGTGTGTGTGTGTGTGTGTGTGTGTGTGTGTGTGTGTGTGTGTGTGTGTGTGTGTAGTAATCCCAGTGTGTTTGGTTAATGAATATCCCCTGTGGCTGTTAGCAATCGGAGGTGTGTCCAAACCGCAACACATACCATTCTCCATTCTACAACAGATGTTGTAAAGCAACATATACCTATGTACAGCCCTCAGCCCTATAATCTGTGAGGCATATGCAATCACTGTGTTACAGACCGGAGATTTCTGTGCACATACTGTACCCTGCCTATGACATAGTGGATGTGTTACCACACTGCCATACCCTGTGGTCTTGCTAGAGGGCCACAACCTGGTGATACACAAGACACCTAGAAGAGAAAAAGGATACAGCATGTGTGACCACATTCACTCAGAACTTCACTTGTGGGGGGAGAAAGGGGTCAAGCTGGCACTGAATATGTTGCCAAGACTGTGGCCAATATCTGTTGTCTCAGGATAGGTATTAGCATTGTGCAGTAACTCACAGCACTTGTGTTTAATGCTGTGGAGGTTGTTAATGTAGCTATCAACGGCTGTTGTGATTGTTGTCAGTGTCTGCTGCATGTCTGCCATCATAGATGCCTGTAGGGGATTCCATGAGGGATCCAAAGCTGAGTTTGAGGCTAATAAGGGAGTTCAACAGTCATGGGACACCACCTTTCTCTGCAACAGTCTCCTCCTTCTGATGTACACTTTTGTAATGGCAGGGGACCATCACATTGTCTCCCAGTGTTTGGAGGACAGTGTCTGGGTTCAGTTGCCTCTGGCTTTTACCATGCATTCATGTACCTGTTTGCACAGTGCATATGTGTATGATTCCACAGTCAAGCACGTATTTCACATTGCCATGGGTGCAGTGAAGACATCCACCCCTGTTTTCTTGGCTGCAAAGTCAGCTTTGGAGAGGTTTTGCAAGGTGATCATCTTTATGGGAGGTGTGGCTGACATGTTGAGTTCCTTGTTGATTACAGTCTGTGTGGATCTTACCATGCAGGAATTGTCATCTGTGTATGAGCAACAGTTCCATATTTAAGTAGTCAACACAGGTCAAGGTTGTTGCATCCTCTACCTGGGGTCAGTATGAGCTGGTCCAGGGCATTGAAAATGAATCCCAGAAGTGTCAGGCCACTCTACTGGTGCTTGCCTACATTCCCTAGGTGATGGAGGGGCAATTGAATACTCATACTATGTCAGTGTTGCATTGGCCCATCATAGATGGCAAGGTGTTGAGGAATGTGCATTGACAGTCTAGGGACTTAGAAGTGATCCCATAGCAGGCTATGGTTTGGATTGCACTATTACCCCAAGGCAGTTGTACCAGAAGTATCTCTAATGCATTATGCTGGGATATTAGTCTGGAGGTGTTCCTAGCTATAATGAATATGAAGACAACACTACCTGTGGAGGTGTGGTGTGGTCCATGTTTGGGGGCTGACAGCTGTGAAATGTGTCATATCCTGATACTGCAGGTCTGCTGTCTGCTGCTGTGAACCACCTCTCCATTACAGCAGACATATGTCCTCCACTCTGAGTGCTTTGAGTAACTGCATCCTGTCAGTTAGATGTCTACTGTTGAGCAGCATGACCCTCAGATTGCATACATGTCTAGCTGTTATGGTGGTAATTACATTAGGAACACTGCTTAATAAGGCATCATAGGGGTGACAAGACACTTAGTCAGTACCTGGAAACCCAGCGGTGACAGATGTAGGACATCTATGGCAAGTCATTGGGTTCTGTCATGTCATCCCAAGCAGAGAGTATGACACAAAACACATAAGCCAATGTTGCAGTCAATCATCTGTTGATAGTACCGCAGCATCATTCTGAGTGATGGCAGTACACTGCTCAGGGCTACTGTCACACCTGCCTAGACCACATAATCAAAGAGTTCAACCATGTCTCTTGTCATGCAGTCCAGGGAGCTGTGTCCCAAGTCATCCACATGGATACAGAGTGATACTTGTAGTTGTAGAGTGCCATGACTGGCTGTGTCATGTGTTGGATGCTGGTATGTGATAGATATTTGGCTGTTACCTGCTCCATATTCAACTTAGTGAGTGCGATAAGTGTGCGCCTCAGTATTGAGTTACCCATGATCACTGTATTGTGCAAGGTGGTTAGCCTTAGGAGCTTAGGTTGAGGGGCACACTGTGTAGGCTAAATATATGTCCCTTCGCATTTGCCATGTTGTGGTGTCTGAGTGGGTGTCTGTCTTGCTGGTCTGTGGTGTTTTGCTAAATGTCCATTGAGTGCCTCTGGGAAGGTGGCTGTGTGGTTTTCGCTGTATTGCATGGCTGTCAAAGTGGGTGTTATGGTAAGCTACGTGTTCCACATGGTGTGCTGCAGGTGTTGATCTTATCCTCTTGACCTGCTAGTCCAGTCTTTGCTGGAGAGTGCATATGTCCACATAGGGTGATATATGGGTACCTCTCACAGGTCTGAGTGTTTGGCGTTTAGAGGGGAGGGTTGTCTGTGTACATGAGGCAGTTGCAACAGTGCCTCAGAATGGACAAGTGCACCACGTTAATGGGTGAAAGTACAGAAATCTGCCCTTCAAACATTCTAGGAGGAGTGGACGTAACTTGTAAGTACTGGGGCTACATCTGTGATGAACGAGTACTGCTGACGGCTCCCAGGTGTGTCACACTTCTTGATACAATAACCTGGTGAAGTGCCAAGCCATAATGCTAGATGAAGTGCAAGACAGAAAGAAATAGCACAATGTATGGGTGGAATATAAAGCTGACTGTCTGCCACCTGTAATACTTTACCACAGTTGTGCAGTTATCATCAGCTTTGGCCATGTAAAAGTTCAGCAAGCTCTGTAGCATCTGTGGTAACTGTGAAACACTATAGTAGACATACCAAGGTAAGCAAGAGTTCTAATCCCAATACTGGCATGTGTATGTGTGTGTGAATCATGTACTGTCTGGCTTATACCATTTTTGACCTGTGTACTAGCCTTCACAATTCCCCTCACCCCATGTAGTAGTCCTGTTGATGTCATCCACCTTAGAAGCACCTTTGGAGTAGGTAGCGATGCATTAGCTCTGTGGCACTTCTGATAACTGAGTAGTGCTATGATAGTAATAGCTGCTAGCTATATCAACAGGAGTTCTAATCACTCTACTGGCAACTGTTTAGATGTGTTTGTGTGAAAATCATGTAGTGTGTGGGTTACACCATTTTTGGCCTGTGTAGTATCCTTTACACTTCCCCTCACTACAATTTAGTAGTCCTGTTGATGTCACCTACCTTAGAAGTACCTTTGGAAGAAGTGAAAATGTATGAGGTCTGTAGCACGCCTGATAACTGCATAGCACTATAGTAGGAATACCGAGATAAGCAGGAGTTCTAATCTCAATACTGGCAACTGTTTGTGTGTGAGGATCATGTCTTGTGTGGCTTATACCATTTTGATGTGTATACCATACACAGCTTGTGACCACCTCCCTGTGCCATTACGTTATATAATGTGGTAACAGTATCTGCCTCACATGCAGCAGGTTAAACCACAGTACAGTCCTCTGTACAGATGTGTCTGGAATATCAATATGTTTGCAACCTATACGTGGTCGGAAGTGGTCTGTGTGTCTTAACAATGCCCATGTATGTGATATTATAGCCAAAGAGGCCACAGTGAGTGTACTGACACATATGAAAGCATAAGGTATCATACCTGACTGAAACATCATGCTGATATGATGTCTGACACCCACACAGGTGGCCAGCCTTGTAGGTGCAATACATGACTCCAGATGCTTGGTTTTACAAGTGAACTGTTCCTGTTATGGGTCATATTAAAGGCTGGAAGAGGTGTGCACTGACAAATTATGGTCCTAATTAGTATGTAACAGGAACACCTTGCATCTTAACAGGGGTGTGTACACAATTTATATCCACTGTATACCACTAATGTGTCACACATATCCCTATCTTAGGCTGTTTTTGCTGGCCTCTATCCAGATGTCTTGGCACTGACAAGTTATGAGGTATGCTATATGAATGTTGAATTCATGTCAGATAGACCCCAGTGATGACCACTGTGATGCAGTACAGTTAACCCCAGCAGAAGTCAACAAGCACAAAAAGCAATATAACTATTACATAACGCAATATAGCTATTACCGATGGTTGTGTGCATGATAAATTGCATGCTATTCACATGCCTGGGGTATTGCCAGGCAACAACAGAACAATGTCATACTCACCAGCTTCAGGCTGCTGTCCCATATGCAGACCAGAAGGTCCTAGGTGGTTGTGAGAAGGAGTTATTTTCAGCAGACTCACATGTGCCCTTGGTACAGGATGGATGCAGCATGTCTGCACATCTACAGTACTAACCCAATAATACACAATGTCCTGTCCTCAACATAGATGTGCACCCCTGTCCATTAGAAAACCCCATCCACAACTGCAATCAGACCTGACACATGGATGTAGATACAATACAAATACATGTATGACTGATACATTAGTGTACTAATCCCCACTGGGCCCTTACCTGCAAGTTCCTCATCATGTGTGTGTGTGTGTGTGTGTGTGTGTGTGTGTGTGTGTGTGTGTGTGTGTGTGTGTGTGTGTGTGTGTGTGTGTGTGTGTGCAACCCATCTCCACAATGCTTCCTTCAGCTTCATGGCTTGTGCATTGTGCAGGTGCCCCACGTTTGCTGAGGAGCTCCTCAGTGGGCATCAGTGGGGGCAGGAGGGCTGGGACCCCCACCTGTGGCTAGCCAGTCCCTTGGCTATAGCAGCAGCCCATTGACAGGCATGGCAGATGAGGTCGGTGGTCCAATGCTGCACATGCTCATATGTTCTGCTGTGCAGGCCAGCATCATTTACCCTGTGGACCACACTGTTCCATAGGGAGGTCCTCTCATGCACATCTTCTGCTCTCCATCTGAATAACAAGCCATGATGTCTAATCACATATTGGGTGATGATATCAGTTTCCCCAATAGAGAATGCTGGTAGGAGAGCTCTCTGCATATTACCCGGAAGACATAAAAAGGAAAAAGGTCACAGGATCTCATATGGTTGTCAAAGTTTACATCAACAGTTGAAATTACTTGCAAATAATCCACACTACACCATAACCCTACAAGCTATCATGGCTACAGCAGTTTGCATTACACTCCTGGCCCTGAGCTATCTTATTCCCCCCCGATGTTGGGCACTTGATTGCATAATTCTCTATTCTCCATTCATTTTTGTGTAGAGGTTGACAATGGCCATCTTCCATGGGGATGGTGTGTGGATGGTGCAGGACTGTGTTTGACTGTGGTGTGTGATGGAGCTGTGAGCACATGCCTGAGGTCATGCAGTAGGCAGACAGTGATATTATTATGCCCCATGGAGTTATGTTGTTGCCATCAGTAGGGAATATGTACATGCTCACCATTGCTGAGGAGAGGAGTGTGGTTGATGTGCATATCCCCCTGTACAACTGGGCTGGACAGGGTGGTGATGATCCCATCTAACCTGTGTGATGCAGGTTGCCTATATCCATGGCATATGTGTATGAGGTGTTCTTTACCCCCAGTACAGGGTGGATTGTGTTGTTTCCTCTATGACTTCTAACATATGTGGAGACACAGTTGCAATTGTCCTTGGTGGTGTGGATATGTCTGATTTGTAGTAATAGTCAGCCTTGCAGGAAGCCACCTATGAACTTACATGGTTGCTCAGATATAGGTAGACTTGCTTCCAAGTTGTTGCCTGCACCTATGTGTCCCTGTACAGCCAATGCAGCAATCTATTATGTGGTTTGTGTATTGCTGTTGTCC
The DNA here is from genome assembly GCF_019279795.1 of Protopterus annectens. NCBI lineage: Eukaryota > Metazoa > Chordata > Ceratodontiformes > Protopteridae > Protopterus > Protopterus annectens. The sequence goes on from NC_056734.1 coordinate 248,593,730, forward strand.
ACCAAAGGGGATTACTTTACCTTGGTGGAGGCTGGTTATACAGGTCAGGTACTGCTGAGTCCAAATTGCTACAGTGGATATAAAGGGTACACACCCCAATAACTCATTTCAAAACAATTCCCACCTGTAATGTGACCTATAGCCTGTACAATTCAATTGAAAACATAACAATCTGGTCTGTGAAAACATATGGAAATAATCAGTACAATAAGCCAGTTTAATGAGTGTGCACACCCTTAAACTGATATGTTGTGTATGCACCTCTTGAGATGGTTACAGCATTCATTTGTCTTGGTTTGGACTTTAACATCATGGCACATCTTCACTAGGCAATAGTTGCTCACCTTCCTAGAAACACCTTTGATTGTATTTCAATGGAATTGTACAGGTTAGGGGTCACATTCAAGATGAGAAACATTATGAAATGATCTTCTGTGGTCTGTTTGTCATACAGCACACATACCTGACATTCCAACAAGGGTGTGTACACTTGTGATATCCACTGTATATAGGTGTTGATATAGCTGGTAGTGGTAGGCATGGACAGAGGGTCATAACACAATTGGACACTTCTCCTATTACTACCTGATAATCATGCCTACTCTAGTACCCGTATCAGTGTCAGGGCAATGCAACAACCAGTGGCTGTACACATTTATGTCTGTTGTATGCACTGACACTGATATTACACACATGTGAAACATGAACAGCCTATGTACCTGACTGCTTGAAATCCATGTTATTAGTTTTGTGCCTTCCAGCTGAATATATGCATACGTACATCTACTCAGGGGATACCTGGTATACATTTCTGTTCTATGTTAGTATAGCACACTGTATTGACACTCTTGCTGCTCAATCATATTTCTCAACCTGTTATAGTAGTATATCTGCACAATGGGACAAATAAATGGGTGACATAAGGGACGTCAAGATTGAAAAGTATTAATATAGTTGCACCATACATTAGTATGTTGATTGCACAGTAGGTTTTGACATCACTGTGGTAACCTGGAAGATGTCCAACAGTCATAAGTAGGCTATTATTTTACAAAGTCATTGTTCACAGACCTGCCAATGGTTTGGCTAACATAACACAGGTGTATATGTATGTGACTACAGATATCAGTCACATATGTGCTTATTGTCCAGCAGAACACTGAACAGTTGAATGTTATTAATTCAATATATTACATGCAGTTCAACACACATGTCTGAAACAGTACTTTACTATGAACATGCCCTATAAAGGTCTCTTAGCTTTACAAGACAAACATGTCATACTCATATTCATAGGTAACATGGATATGGACAACATCCTATTAACTGGCCTAGCAGTGGCACAGTCACAACAGTTTGACAGACACCCCAGTGGTTGCCATATATGAGCTGTCCTTTCCCAGGGTGAGTCAGGCTCCTGAGCTGTGATCCTACCTTGCAACCTCTCAGAGCAACACATCTGGACAAAGCCTAAAATGATGGGGGGGGGGGGGGTAAATTTGGACAGACTGTAAATATTCCTGTTACAAACATAGGAAGTTTGTAGAGTGATACATTTTGCATTACCGTGGATATTCTTAAGGATGTGGAGTCTTAAACTCAAGTGTTTGTCATTACTTGATGACTTCAATCCTCAGCAATTGCCAGAAAAGTACAGATTTTAGGAGGAACAGACAAAAAATATGATGGGAAAATCTGGACATTCTGTGAAGATCTGTACAGTTGAGAGGTATGTCTGTGATCTCTCCCACTGAAGAGAGGGCCAGATGCTATGGCCATAGCAGCTGTTCAGCAGGACATTAGTACAGCAAGCCTTGTTGGGACATATATCCCTCCAAATCATATTTCCCATTATCACAGACCAAGTACTACATTCAATTACATGTGTACATGTTTCACTTACCTTTTTTTCTTTCTTATCTATTCCAGTTTATGTGTTATTTGTTTGTTTTCTCTCTCTCTCTCTCTCTCTCTGCACTACAGGGATAGAGCTGGTTTGAATAGGTGGCAGCATGGCTTTTTTAGGTGATGCACATGACCAGGTGATGGCCTGTGCGCCTATTATGGTTCCCCATTTATTAATTGCATGCAGAGCAGCTGTGTAGTTCTTCCAATAGCAAATGTCATGATAACACACTTCTATAACTGAGTACTCCACGTGGGCATTGGCCCTTTCCCTTACTCGTGAGGATGATATCCTGGAGTTGTGTGAGCTACTACCTCTTACAACAAGACTTGTGGAGACAAGCCAACTAAATGGGGGAGAAGTTCAAGGCTTAGGGGCAGAATGTGAGTATTGCTGTTATATGTTTGGAATACTGCCAGTTTAACTGGGTTTGTCTGCACATGCTACTTCTGCATGTGTTTCAGTCTGACAAGTTCTGTCTCTGCAAAGCTCTCAACTGTATGGCCATCCACATAATGGCCACAGATTAGCCTGTTATGTTTGGTCTGTTCCCCAGACAGGTGTTTCCTTGGCAATTCAGTGGTGTATTCTGGTGATTGCATTATGTAAATGGTAACATCCATTTTTTCTGACTTCATATCCCTCAGAAAAGATATATTACAACAAACCCTGTAACACCAGCAACTTTATAGGTGTATAACAGCAATATTTCAAGTATGTCCATGTAATTGGGCCTCTGTCCACCAATTATGTCAGGCTTTGTCCAAATGTCATACAGTAGGAGGTTGATATGTATACTGGTCTATCATTATTTAGTGCTGTAATTCCTGCTGATGGGAAATGCTGGGAAACATGTTGAAGTCTGTATATGCAAGAGGTTGGTGTATTGAGAATGCTCTTAGACGCCCTTGTAACATATTTTATGTGGGGGACAGTAACACATGTTTTAAAAATAGGCTGTTAGAACATGAGACATATTACTGATAAGAAATATGACAGTTCTATACCCATACATTTGAATAAATCTCACCATGGGAACAGTAGTGGGTTCCAAGGTACTGTTTTGAAAAAAGTCTGTTCCTCAGTTTGATGAAACATTCATAAAAGGACAATTACTATGTACAAACTCAATGTATTAATATTAACTGTGATACTTTATCCCATGGAGGGTTAAATGAGGAGTGTAATTGGAAGCTGGGTATTTAATTATGTAATCAGGCATTACTTACTTCTTGTGATTAAGGCATCTATTTATGGTAATGTTTTACTCCTTGAAGGCTTTGGCCAAGACATCAGAGTATAATAAACATGTGTGAATTGCTAGCTGGTTGTATTTCTCTTTACTATGTTCAGACATTTTTATTGTTTTGCTAAGAGGCTGATGTATGTCTGGCCATTGTGTATGGCTTATCATGCTTTTGTAGCAGTGTACTCTTCACTTATTTATTTGGACTGTTGGGGGGAACAGATGTGAGTGTCATGGCTGCTTTTGTATCCAACTGTGCATGCTGCCCCAGTTATGGGTGGTCTATCAGCAGCATATGTTTATATGGGCATTTTGCGACATGTATGCATATACATAAATACATATAATATATATATATATATATATATATATATATATATATATGTATGTATATATATATATATATATATATATATATATATATAGGTATATATTTGTATATATATATATATATATATATATATATATATATATATATATACATCTCAGTATTTATTGGTAATATACCTATATATTGTACACATATATGGATCTCCCTACATATCTCTCTCTCTCTATGCATGTTTCTATTCATATATATATATATATATATATATATATATATATATATATATATATATATATTTATAGATACCAATCCTTCTTTATTGCACAGTGTATCTTCCCTATTGTAAACTGGCTGTAAGGAAGGGTATGTTTGAGAAAACATCCTACAATCATGCTGCTGAGGTGGCTTACTGCTAATTTGCTGTGACTATGGGGTGCCAAGTCCTGGGTTCAAGACCTACAAGGGCTGTTTATTTTGTTGCTAGGCAGAATAAGGACTGCTGGATACAGAGTGAGTAAGGCAGTTTTGAGCAGCTTTAAGCATGTTTGTGCGGGTTTGCATGATGGTAAGAGGTGCTAACATCCGGTTAAATGAATAGGAGCTTACACCATGTCAGCTTCGCTTACCAGTGCACAAATCTGTTTGACATTTACATTTAAGCAATGCTGAAACCTGCTAAGCATAGCTCAGCCCTGGTTTGTTGTTTGATTCAGAAGTTATGAAACTAGTCTCCATTTGTATGCCTGCCGTGAGCTTAGCCACCTCTGTTTTTGTGAGGCCATAGTTAGCTTAGGGCAGGCTTTTCATGGTGGTTACCTGTGCAGGGGGAGGGGGGCTATGGATTTCCATAGGTGATTAATTTGTGTTAAGATATAATGAGGGAGGAGTTGACTATTGGTGCAGAGCAAAAGTCACGCTTGTTAGCAAGGACCAGGTTGATGTGATGGGTATGTGCATCGGTACATGAGTAGCTTTCCCAAAAAATAGTGGGGTAGTTGAAGTCAACCAGTATGAGAGTGTTAGGTTGGACACTAATATTCTCAGGGGTGTTTAGGGACATGGATTGCGAGTCTTGGGACATGTTTGGAGACCTATAGCAGGCTACAACCTGAACCACTGTCTTACCTGATGTCAGCTACATCAGCAGGATCTGTAATGAATAATGCTGGTCTACCACTCTGAAGGTGTGTGCACCCTTAATGAACAGGGAAATACCAACATGTTTGGTGCTTCAGTCCAAATTCTGCAGCCAAAAGTTGCGGAATGAGTTATAAGCTGGTAGTGCAGGGGTGCTTCCTACTGCCTTTAACCAAGTCTCTGTTACAGCACAGATGTAATTGTTCCCCATTTTAAGGAATATATCCACTGAGTGCATTTTCCGAATTAGACTTCTAGTGTGCAGCAGCATGACCCTCAGATTGCATGTGTTTGTAGCTGCCATATATTTCTGTATATTTATCTATACATATATATATATATATATATATATATATATATATATGGGTCCTATTTATTTTATCGACAATACGTTTCATCAAACCATACTTTGTCGAAATTACTTTAGCGAAAGTGCATTTTGTCAAACATGCACTTTCACTAAAGTAAACAAATAAAAAGGAAAACATGCAGTTTGCATGTTGCCTTAGTTGTACATCAACGTATACTGTTGATGTACAATTAAGGAAAGCTTTGTTGAGAACGTAGTATGGTGGGGGTAAGGGAATATTCCCTTATCCCTACTGTAGTATGATC
>NC_056734.1:248601461-248676461 GCF_019279795.1 Protopterus annectens
CACCAGACCCCTGACCTGGCTTCTGGTGACAGGATTCTGTCCGCTCCTTTGCCCAAGGGGGACGAGCCCAATCCCCTGAGGTGGTTCCACCCGAAGGTGGTGTAGGACCAGCAGATGAGGAGGTCCTGGGGTGGTCCCAGATGTGCTGTGGCCTGGTGGCATAGCCAGATGAGGAAAAAAAGGTGAATCTGCTGGGATTGGCCTTCCCAAACATGCTATAGTGTTGCAGTTTTAGAGCATACGTATGTTAATAATAGTAAACACATTCCAGGATTAGTTATAACAGCATGCATGCATGAATATTCCCATTAACCCAACACAACAGATATGGAACATTTGCATAGCAAACAGAACACGTGCATATATGGAGCCACAGTGGGCATTTCACCAGCATGCAGGTTACATAGGTTCATAGGTTCATAGGTAGTTACTAGGCTATCTGCCTGAAGGCATTTATAAGCCTAGCTGGAATGTGTTGGCTTTCGCCGCCCCGTTAGATTAGTTCCCTGTGCCTCTGTCCAGCAGAGCCATTGAAGTGATCTTTGGGGTAAACTGTCTGTTTCCCATCCACTCATCAAGGTTTCTCTTGAAGAGGGTTAGCGAGGAGCTCTGCTTAATGTAGATTGGAATCTTGTTCCAGAGCATGGGAAGTCTCTGGGACAGGAATCTATCCCTCCGGCACATCCTATTTATTGTTGTGATGAGGTTTAGATCCCTGGAGCATGTGGCTCAAGGGGATATGGTTTTCTTTAGGTGAAGCATGTCCATCAATTCTGGGTTGGACATGGCCTTGTATGTCAGGCAGAGATCACCTCTGAGTAGGTGATATGCAACCGAGTACAGCTGGAGTTTCTTCAGTCGAGCTGGATAGGGCATCTGCTTGAGGCCAGTGATCCTCTTGGTGAGGAACTTTTGTGGTCTTTCCAGTTGTTGCAGGTGTCTTGTAAGGTATATCCTAAATGGGGCATTGTACTCTATGATGGGTCTGATGAGTGATGTGTAGAGGGGCCCAATGACCTCTTTCGATCTGGATGCAAACTCTTTGGGATTAGGTGGGCCACATAAAAGAATTTTCTAACCACTTTGGCAATGTGATTATCAAAGGAGAGGTTACTATCTACTTGGGTCCCCAGATCCCTTATTACGTCTTCCGTATTTAGGGGGCTACCACCTATGTGGTAGTTTGTGGGTACTTTGTTTTTTCCAAAGGGGATGACTATGCACTTTTTGGCATTTAGCTTGAGGCCATGGTTTTGACACCAGGTATCTGTCTCAGTGAGACCCTTTTGGAGGATGTCTGTGTCAGCCGGAGAGTTAATTATAGCCCCTAGTTTGCAGTTGTCTGTGCACTTGGTCAGCCATAGTCCTTCTGTGCTTGCCTGTACTTCTGAGAAGTATATGCCAAACAGGATGGGTCCTAGGACTGAGCCCTGGGGAATGCCACTTGTAACTGGTTTAGAGTCAGACCTAGCTCCCACAACTCTTACCATGTGGGTTCTGTCCGTGAGCCAGTTGGCAACCCATCTCGTGACATAGGGGTTTATGTACAGGCTGGTGTACATAATACCTGAGTGGGGAATGGTGTCGAAGGCCTTTGTGAGGTTTAGGTAGGCTGTGTGGACAACCTTTCCCTTGTCTATAGCCTTGGTAACTGTTTCAAAGAAGTCCACCAGGTTTAGGAGGCATGATCTGCCCTTAACAAAGCCGAACTGGGTAGGGTCCAGTGTGTGGAGGTTTCCAATGTCTCTGTTAATGAGATCTGTGATGATGCACACCATAGCTTTGCAGACCAAGCTAGTCAGGCTTATAGGGCAATAGTTCCCAGGGTCTGTTGTGGCTCCACCTTTGTGGAGAGGAATAACTGTTGCTCTGCACCACTCTGTGGGCACATAGCCTGTGAAGAGGCTGAGTTTAAACAGTGTGTTTAGGTGATGGGTTAGTTCATCTATGAGCTCTTGTAGGACACAGCCTGGGACACTGTCTGGTCCCATTGATGCTGTGTGTTTGGCTTTGGAGAGGGCTGTTTTAACCTGAGTATCTGTGATTTCATGGGCACTACATTCTTCTAGTATAGTTATAGGTCCTTTTGGGGGCGAGAGGGGGATGGCATTTGCACTGAACCTGTCTGCCAGGATGTTGGCTATATTGGTCAGTTCAGTGTATTTTGTGCCATTCTGCACTAACTCTGAGCAGATCTGAGAATTGCCACTTAAATTCTTGACATAGCTAAAGAATTCCTTGTGGTTATCTTTGGAGTCCATGGCAATTTTTCTTTCGAAGCTAGCCTTGGATGGTTTTATGAGGGAACATAGTTTCTTGCTGATACTGATCAAAGATGTCTTCCCTTCTTGGAATTTTACTCTCTTCTGTACTAGTTTTCTCCTTCTATTGTATAGCTTGCTTATGGCAGGGGTCCACCAGACTGGTTTCCTTTTCTTGGAGGAGTGAGTCTTAGTTATGTTTGGGATAGCATGATCCATGCATTCTTGTAGGTGCCCATAGAGTGCATTAGTAAAGGATTTTGCAGCTTGGACAGCATTATCCTTTAGCATGGGGGCTTTGAAACTTCCGACCTCGGTCTTAAGTAACGTGAAGTTTGCTTTTGAAAAGTTTTTCAAGGTGGTTTTTTTGACCGGGGGTGGTGGCTGAATATGGATACCCAGCGTGATTAGTTTATGGTCATATCTAACCAGCAAGGGGTTGACCTCCGGTGTGTAACACCGGTCGCCCATGTTGGTGATGGCCAGGTCCAATATGTTGTCACCTCTGGTGGGGGTGTTGACCAGTTGATCCAGGGTGTTTGAGTTTATAAATTCTAGGAAATGTTGGACAAGGGAGTTCGTACTTGAGTAGTTCTCCCAGTTAATGTTTGAGTAATTGAAATCACCCAATATCAGGGTGTTTGGTAGGCCCTTTACGTTTCCCATTGTTTCCAGCAATGCGGAGTGGGGGTCCTGGGACATGGTGGGTGATCTGTAGCAAGCTATAATTTGAATAGCAGTTTTGCTCGTTGTTAGTTGCACGTGGATGATCTCTGAATCATCGTGCTGTGCCACTAATCTGGAGGTGTGGGTATTCTTGATGAAAATGGATATTCCTCAGCCTTTTGTATCTCGTTTCAGGTTTTGTGGCCAAAATGTATGGTATGAGTTGTAGCCTGGTAGTGCTGGGGTGCTCTCTGGATTCTTAAACCAGGTTTCTGTTACTGCACATATATCGATTTTCTCCATACTGAGTAGTGCCTCGAGTGCATGCATTTTGAGGTTTAGACTTCTGGCACTGAGCAGCATTGCCCTCAGTTTTTTGTTACTTGTGCTATTTATGGCAGTGGATTTGTCTTTTGAGCCTTGCCTAAAAAAGGCACTATGGGGGTGGCTAGAGCCTTGGCCAGTATTCGAAAGCCTAAGGGTGACAGGTGCAAGCCATATCTAGCGAAGCAGCGTGGCTTGTCGACCATGTCATCCCAGGCTGACAGACACTGGAACCCCTTTGAATGACACCAGAAGCTTTACCAATTGTTGAAATTGATAATGTTTTCTCTCATTTTGATAGCAACAGACCACCAATGATAGTATTTGAACATGGAACATTAATTGGGATACATTTCAACATTTGTAGAACAATAGGACACAGGTCCCAACAGTAGGTTTGGTGGGAAACATTCCCATTCATTTATGTGTTTAGATTATTGGTGAAGATAAGTTGAGGGAGAGAGAGAGATAGAGAGAGATGTCAATTAACAAATGCATATTCTTGCAGTGGTCACAGCTTTAATGATCATTGCTCTAATCATTACTCTGCAGATATTATTACAACAACCTATGGCCTTGGGTTAGGTAGTGGTATGTTTGTACACAGTGTATAATTACAGCCTTCTTATAGCTACTTTATACCTTCTCTTACCTGGATGACCTGTGGAGGGAATGTTTGATAATACTATCTAACTGTTTCTACCCATGTTCACATAGTGAGGATTACATATGTGCACTCAAACTGTGTGCGTGTGTGTGTGTGTGTGTGTGTGTGTGTGTGTGTGTGTGTGTGTGTGTGTGTGTGTGTGTGTGTGTGTGTGTGTGTGTGTGTGTGTGTGTGTGCTACTGCCATACTCTGCCATGATTTCTCTCGGTCACCCTGGTTGTTGATAGCAGGGACCAGTAGCTTTCACAGCATGACACTTTTGAATATTTCTTAGGAGACCACTTGGTGTATGTACTTATCTTGCTGTCATTTGCAGCATTGGGGTTGGACCATGGGTGTTGGACACAGTATAACTACAGCCTTCTTATAGCTACTTTATACCTGCTTTTACCTGGAACACCTGTGGAGGAAATGTTTGCTAACACTACATGACTGTTTCTACACATATTCATAAAATCTTCTTCATCTTCTTTTGGCTTTTTCCCTGTTAGGAGTCACCACAGTGGATCACCTGTTCTCTCATGATTGGCAGTGGAGTTTTATGGGGTCAAGTTGCCAGCCCGGCACCCAACCTTCCACGGAAGGCACACACATGCATGCATTCACGCTGAGGGCCAATTGTTTAGAGTATGCAATCCACCTACAGCATGTCTTACAGCTTACTACCACTCCTGAGATTCAAAGCGTGGCTGTTTCTGCTAAAAAATACAAGTCTGTGTTTCATCAGCAGTTATTGAGAAACTGCTGTTTCTTCCTTGAATGATTTCTATGTCATTCTCTCTTTGTTGTACAATCTGACCTTGTAATTACAACATTCTTATGCATACATTCCTATACATACCTTTTGACATAGCACAGTGTGGGAAAACAATGTTTAACACAACATTACTATTCAGATATCAGATCATTTTTAATATCAGTTAATCTCATGTCTTACAGAGGCACTAACTTTGTCAGATGAGACTTGATTGTTTAATGCTTTCAGAGCTATAGTTGCTGTGCATAACCTGTGCACATTTCAATTCATACCATACCAGAGTAAACACAACCAGTCCAGGGTTTTGAATTTTATGGACAGATATTTACAGTTTTATTTATATATAACCTATATGAGACTGTTACTGTAATCTTGTCTGCTTTATTCAGTACAAACCATACCCATTTGTAATACTGCCATGTGACATTCTACTCCTTTATATTTATTTGGTATGAATACTATAGGCTAGATTGTTACTCACCAGCCTTGTGACACAGCCTCTACAATTTGCTGGCGTGGGCTTCCTGGTACGCAGCTCACTCATCTGGAGCTGTAAAGAAGATAGAGAAACATTTATGCATAGCTATCCATCACATACACAGGCTGGACTTTGGTAAACAGTTATTGATATCAATACTTACACATGCCAGGGACATCACCCCTTTGCCATGCTTCTTGGACCCACTGGTCCAAGAACTCCCTCTTCCTCTGCTTCAAGTTGGCATAATGGTGCCGGACCTACTCACCAGTCCAAAGGATGCCAGTAGCACTGGTGAGGTCATGGCTGAGACTTTCCCAGGCCTCTACTTTATATTGGGAGCCCTAGGACTGGTCCTGCAGCAGTCTCACATCATGTTTTTTAACAAGGAGTCCTACCATGGCCTTGGGCTCCTGTATGCCCCAGTGCTGCACCCAAAAGCACATGCCCTCTTCATCAACTGCCATACTGCCTACAGTGGTGAGCTACAACCAGTTATGAGCTGTATTCTCACCTGTGATGTTTAAATATGGCCATTTTTCCCACCCTTTGCTGTGATTGGACAGTTTTGAATATACTGAGATAAACTAAGCTATGAGCAAACATACTTTGCTAAGGTTGGCAGTGCTTAAAGGGACAGGTTCAGCACTGCTTACCAATGGGCAAATCTACTTAGCTGGGCTACTCATTGCTTAGCATTCATATTTACACAATGCTTACACCCGGTCAGCATAACTGTGCAATGCTTAGCATTGCTTATGTTTTATTTTATGGACTATCGACTGTATGAGATTAATTCATCATTCCTGGCATATTATAATTTTGTTTACCTTCCCTGACATCTCCCAATGTGCTTTCATTACTTTTATTCTTGTGTGACTATATTGTATTGGGCACTTGTGTTTATATGGGGGTTTAACAACTTTATTACACTGACCCCTCACATCTAGACCTACCACACTACTCCAGTTAACAAATATATGTTATTTGCTACCTAATTATTAAAAAAATAAATTATGTACTGCTTTCACATGTAAAATGCTGGTTGCCTTTACTGGGGATCGAATCGGGAACAACTACTTGCAAGGAAAGCACTCTAACCACTTTACTATTTCTGCCGTGCTATGTTTTGGAGTATATACCTATTTAGCATCTTATGATGTGTAAGCTAGGCTGAGCAGAGCTGCACGATGCACACACCCACACAGCTACACTTAAACATTATTGCGGACTGAAAAAAAAAATTAAACTGTTGTGTTTTATTTTTGTACTGTAGAGGTATGCACATTGATTTCTGCAACATTATCTGTGGGAGGCTGTGCTTTTATAACTGTGATGACATGACAGGCTTTGCATTTGAGAGGTATGCTCCACGGACACTGACAGTGTCCGCCATATCTCTCAACTGTACAGATTGCCACAGAATGCCCAGATATTTGCCTTATATTTTTGGTCCATTTTTCATAGGATTGTGGGTTTCTGATGGATTAATAGCAAATCATTAGGGACTGCATTAGGAAATAATAACAGACATTTGGGTTTTACACTTCATACCCTTTGTGTACTTCTTGCTAATATGAAGCCTGTTATTCTATCCACTTTGTACATTTGTGAGAGTAATATCTCATATTTGTCCATGGCTTTGTCCAGATTACTTGTCCAGTTGACAAGTAATGGTGTCCAATGACATTCTCACTATATTTAGATTGCCATACACCAATTATGGAGTGTAGGGGGCATGTGTATACTGACAGCATTGCTCTCAGACACACTCTCTGCATTCATGCACAGAACAGTGTCCGTTTTAGAGCACAATAACGTGCCTTCATGAATATGCATGGCACGCCTCCATGCTGCATGGGAATGGACCCTTCCATGCAAGAATAATATATATATATTGTTCTTGCACAGAAGTTAGCTGAATCCTGGGGTTTGTCAAAACAGACTGCTTCCAAATGGTTGTCTAAGGGTTTTACTTTTTGTCATACTCACTGTAACATAACTATTCCAAGCAGGTGCAAGGCTTACTCTACCAGGACCTTGACTACAGTTGGATTCTAGAAGTATTTTAGAAGCAGCAACTTGGTCTTTGATACATATGCTTACAAGGCATTATAAACTTGATTACTTCTCTAGGTCTAGATCAGTCTTTTTTAGGATCATTCTCCAATGGGTTTCTGAATATTTCCCCTTTCATCTCCCAAATGTAGTAAGCTAGGCTAATCTACCCATATAGCTAAGGCTACTGCAACATTGATCAATATGATGAACATAGTACAACTGTGTAAACAAACTTACCATAGCAGTAGATGTTTGAATGATCACTGCTGCATTAGCTGTTCCCTTCCTTCCCCTTGTTTTTAATATGTTGTTTATGGCAGGGTGCAGTCACTTATTTTTTGTTGTTCCTAGCATTGTCCTTTTAGGACTCATCTTCCCTGTATGTGTTGGCATGACAACTCTGAAGGGCTGGGAGGCAAAACATGTATTTTAGTCAGTTCATCTCAAGCTGACTAAAGGTTTGGATGCATGGGGTGCACCCTGAAGCTTTGGAAGCTGGTCAGCTGTTACATTCTTGGCAGCATATAGCCCATATAGCTAATGCTACTATAGCAGTGATCATTTGAACATCTATCATTATGGTAAATTTACTTACACTTTTGTACTTCATTACATGTAATTCAATATAATTCTCATATTTTCAATAAAAAGTTGTTAAAAAACATTTGCAGCAAAGAATGATAGCATCTTCCTTTATGTTGAAACATATCTATTAGCATCAGCATTTAAAGTAATAATTCACTGGCTGGTATCAACATTTTACTCAAACTGGAAAGACATTCATATATCATTAAGAAAAATAAATGTAATATTATTTTTTCTAAAGAGGTGGTATACAGAACTCCAAAGCTTCATTTATGCTCCCATTAGAAGAAGAAGACCTTCCACTTCCATTCATGATAATACTAGTACACAGGGATGCAACAGTGCTTTGGTTTGCTATGAATTGTAGATATTGTATACCACCTCTTCTTGAATGTCACTTTGGATGCTTGGAATTCATTTGAGCAACCTTAGAGATCAGAGACCTTCTTAATTCATTATTGGTTGCCATGTGGAGAAAAATAGCTTATTTAAGCAGTTCCCTATATGATAATACTACTTCTAAGACATTTAAAGATGTGTTAACTCATTAAACCATAGTGACATCTCAAGGCATTTCAATGATGTTCCTAATAATGGCACTTGGTGTCTGATACTACCTGCTAATATTTCCATTAATAATTTCAAAATCATGTCACATACAAGCTAATGAAGGATTTCATCTTAAAGCTTATTGGGTGGAAAGTGCAACTGTATTGATACTTGACTTCTGTCTGTAACAGCTAGAGAAAATTTTAATGCTGCTTATTGATACCTAGGTATAGTTTCATAATTTTCATATTTCTGTAAATATCTCACCATTTAACAATTAAGTGACATAGACAGATCTACAGTGACTACAGTGTGTTGCATACAGAGAGACACAAAGTCATAAAATATCAGGATTGCAGGCAGAAATGAGAGCAATGTGGAAGAAAAATACCCAGACAGTTTCAATAGTAGAAGGAGCAATAGGTCTTATAAAAAAAAGAGTCTACAATCATATTTAGATATGCTACCAATACATGTAACTCCATACAAATTGCAGAAGGAGTCATTACTGGGCACATTGCCGGTGCTGCAAAGAGCACTTCTGGCTGACATCAAAGATTGAAACAATACTAATTTCATGAACTTTAATCATACTTTGACTTATGAATGGGGTCCATTCCCATCATGGTATTAGAAACCCCAAAAAATTACAAAATGAATATTTACCATTTTATTGTGATGTATTAAATCTACTTTTCAGACTTAGAATTAAATTAACATGACCACTGCAAAGATTGGGTTAGTTTGAATAACTGTATGTTTAAACTACTTTAGTAACACATATGGTTCTAAAATATATCGTCATTTGTTTGAACTGTTGAGGGTATAATCTGAATTTGTCAAAAGGGTTAGGATGCAGCCATTATAAATCAGATTACAAACTTCCAGAGCTTCATTGGAGGGAATATGTTAAATGAATTGAGCTGTACTGTATTTTTCCTTTCTAGCTTTTCATCTTGATTCTCTGTCAGAATCTTCTACCAGGGTTCCATCTTTCCCTACATTTTTTGGTATAGCCAGGGAATTTATATTTCTTAGCAGGTAGTTAAGGAGAATACAATTATTCATTGTAATGTCCTCTGTGCTACTTTTAATGCTACTAACAGCAACTTTTGCTTTATTTTCAGTTTCTTCATTTTCTTAAGCCTAACTATGACAAGATGGAGGTATATCTGAAGGAAAGCTGAAGCTTCTTGCAATGTCAAGGTGATTTTCTGATGGGCAAGATGGATCTTATTCAAGCTTATTGCAGTGCTTGTTTCCTATGTGCATTGCAACTAAAACCATCACTTAAAAATGTAAAACAATAACTGGAACCTCAAAATAACTGTAAAATATGCACTCATTTGACATTACAAGTGTCATTAAACAAATATGAAAAAAGCTGTGATTGAAGAAGAAAACATTATTATATTACATAAAGCAACACTGTTACACTAAACAAATTAACACTGTTACCTAAGATTATATGTAGTGTAACAAAGTAAATAGCACTCATTTTCAGCTAGTATGACCAACCACCAAAAGCATTATGTCCAAAGACAGTAAAATCACAGTTCCATCATCTTTGACCATCATTAGCCAATGATGAAAAAAACTTCCAAATTAACAAAGCCTAAAAATATACCTTATAAACAACCCAAATGCAGTTAGTTCATTGTATTACAGTCTTACATTATAGCAGTCTTACAAACTTTCAATCCAAAAAGTAAAATTGACATGTAAATCTCTCTGCTTTTCATCACTTCCAGACTGCCAATCTTCTCTTTAGATCTTCTAAATCCAATGCTGCCTGAAACCATTGCAAACATCCAGTCAATGCACTTGTGGGAGTCATAGTAACCATTTCTCACCACCATTCTTTCATCATCCAACAAGTAGCACCATTACATTATCCACATATGTCCATTGTCAGTAGTTCAATCTTCAAAAGCAGGCACTGCAAGAAAAGCTGGAGGAAATCCTTAAAGAAAACTAAACAAATGCAGGAATCTCTGTGTTCTGGCAGCTACCTGTTGACAATTGTGAGAATAACATTATACACATCTTCATAAGACTGTCTCTAAAATTTATGGTTATCTGTTGCCTATTTACTTTCAAGTTGTATGGGAATATGACACAGTGCATTAGAAGGTATTCAGCTGTATATGCCTGTAAGTTATTATACTTTATAGACTGTAACGAGGTGTTCTATTACTGTTCTACATATTTGTAACTTTATTTATTTCTGTATGATGCTGTACTCTATATATTTGATCTGTGTCTTTTTGTGTCTGTATTTGCCTATTTGGTCCAGTAGTGGCTGAAAAAGAGTCCTATGACCACACAATTTACTCAGTTAACAAACGTTAAGTAAATAAACAAACAGACAAGCTAACAAATAAATAAGAGGAGTAGAAACTAGTTGAGAAGCAGACAATTGTTTAATAGAAAAATCTATCCTGTTGCTGTGACTTTTGCTGCAAATTGACAATTTTTACCCTGGAAATGTCTTTACTGGTTGCTTTTGACCTCTTTGAAAATAAAAATAAAAACTTTCCCAGCCATTAGGTTGGTATTGAATATACCATAGGGTTATAGAATGTTTATGGGAGCATGTTATTTAGGACTGCCCCAAGATCTGGCCATTTTGGGATAAGATCTGGCTATGTTGTAGAAACAACTTTATGATTTGTGCTGATTTGGCTATTTTTCCTTCTTTCCATCAAATTAGTGTCAGGTTGAAGACATGTTGTTTTAACTGCAACTAGAAAGAGGATTAAAGGAACTATACATCTGAAATATCTTCAAGGTAACCAGAGTACTGGAGATTGTTTGCTTAAATCTACAAAATGGAGTGGATTATGGGAAGATACATAAATATAGAATATTGAGGGTTTCAGCTATAAGCAAATGCTAAAAAGGGCATTAAACACATAAATTAAAAGGACTGAACATACAATATATGAAAAAAAACTGAAAAACACAATTTCAGGGCATTGCTCCCTGTGCCCCCAAATCCCCTATGAATTAAGTACACTAACACAATGACAGGGAAAGGGCAAATTCCCATACCCAGCAGTACTGCAATCCTGTACAGAGATCTGTCAGTAGGCAGAAAAAAAAACTGAAAAGAGTGTTCACTATTCTGAGCATTTACTCATACCTATTACACACAGAATATCACTTAACCATGAAATTGGCTCATTATGAAGCCACTAAGGATAATATTATGGGTCTTTAAATGTTTGTATATTTTACTTTTCTCCAGTTCTGTATTAATGGACATATGTTCTTTGTTACATATTGATTTGTCTTGCTGTATGTCCCTTTATCTGACTCAGATATTAAGGGGCTGGATTCTAAAAGGACTTGTACTTAGAATACAATAGTTAGTCTACTCCTGAGTCTGGAACCTAGGACTTCATCAGTCCTCATTCAGCATATTCTAATGGTGACTCACATAGCCTATGCCTAATTCCAGTTCACTGAAAAACTTAACCATTGTGCATTGATAAAGATTATCGATGTACAAGGTTGAAGCATTGAATTAGCCCACTAAACTCAGTCCACAAACACTGAAATTGCATTTATTTGTGCCTGCACTTTAAAATTAGTTTGTTGTTGTAAACTGTATTTTTAACTGTTACTGGCTTCCCACTCAAGTGTGACGGCCATTACTGCACTATAAAAGTGTTTTTGCATTTGTCTCTACTGTTTTCTTGAAAAACAAAAAAAATCTTGCTATTTTCCCACCTTACTAAGCTAGAAAAGTCCAGTTTCAGATACTTGCTGATACCTGGACTGTGTTTAAGCTTCTGTGTTTGATCATACCTTACTTGGGCAAAAAGGAAGTTTCTTTGTTCACCAGTGAGAGTGGGGAGCTCTGAACAGCCTACTTGCCCTTGGAGGAGTGGTTTCTGCCCAGAAACTGTAGTTTTATTGGCCATTTTGGGCTAATTTCTACCTCTTTAATCTTTCTGATATAAAAAAATGCATTTGCACAGTTTTTGTGTTTGTATAAGCTCAGCAGACCCAGCCCAGGTGTCCTGCAGAGACCTACAATGCCAGAGAGACAAAAACAGAGACTTTGGAGTGTTTAAGTACCTTTGTTTTGTTTTTTCTTGTTGCTTATTGTTATTTCTGCCTAAACGCTCATTTTCTGGCATTTATTGCTTCTCAGAACACTCATTTTACACTGAAATTGCATTTATTTGTGCCTGCACTTTAAAATTCGTTTGTTGTTGTAAATTGTATTTTTAACTGTTACTGGCTTCTCACTCAAGTGTGACAGCCATTACTGTACTATAAAAGTGTTTTTGCATTTGTTTCTACTGTTTTCTTGAAAAAAAAACAAAAACTCTTGCTATATTCCTGCCTTACTAAGCTAGAAAAGTCCAGTTTCAGTTACCTGCTGATACCTGGACTGTGTTTAAGCTTCTGTGTTTGGCCATATCTTACTTGGGCAAAAAGGAAGTTTCTTTGTTCACCAGTGAGAGTGGGGAGCTCTGAACAGCCTACCTGCCCTTGGAGGAGTGGTTTCTGCCCAGAAACTGTAGTTTTATTGGCCATTTTGGGCTAATTTCTATCTCTTTAATCTTTCTGATATAAAAACCACATTTGCAAAGTTTTTGTGTTTGTATATGCTCAAAAGATCCTACCCAGGTGTCCTGCAAAGACCTATAATGCCAGAGAGACAAAAGGAGAGACTTTAGAGTGTTTAAGTACCTTTTTTGGTTTTTCTTGTTGCTTATTGCTATTTCCACCTAAACACTCGTTTTCTGGTGTTTATTGATTCTCAGAACGCTCATTTTACACTGAAATTGCATTTATTTGTGCCTGCACTTTAAAATTTGTTTGTTCTTGTAAATTGTATTTTAACTGTTACTGGCTTCCCACTCAAGTGCGACAGTCATTACTGCACTATAAAAGTATTTTTGCATTTGTTTCTACTGTTTTCTTAAAAAAAAAAAAAAAAAAAAAAATCTTGCCATTTTCCCACCTTACTAAGCTAGAAAATCCAGTTTCAGATACCTGCTGATACTTGGACTGTGTTTAAGCTTCTGTGTTTGGTCATACCTTACTTGGGCAAAAAGGAAGTTTCTTTATTTACCAGTGAGAGTGGGGAGCTCTGAACAGCCTACTTGCCCTTGGAGGAGTGGTTTCTGCCCAGAAACTGTAGTTTTATTGGCCATTTTGGGCTAATTTCTGTCTCTTTAATATTTCTGATATAAAAAATGCATTTGCACAGTTTTGCGTTCCGGGCAGCGCTGGTTAGCTAGGGTTAAACTATTCCCGACTCCACGAAGTCTACTCTTCAGTTTTTCCTTTGGAACTAGACAAACCTTCAACTTTAGCACTTAAACCATTCATTTTAAAGCCCAGCACTTGCTTAAAACTCATAACAAGCACTAAATACTCCTAGCACTAGCCCCCCTTATACCATCCAGAAGGACAAGGCTCTATTCGTCCACACCAGTCAATCAGAAACACAGCTCACTCTACCTCTTCAGACATGACCAAAGGGCAGTTTTCGGTGTACTCTCCAGTCCAACTGGTGAATCTGGGCATTTTGAGGCAATGTTACAACTGCCTCATGTACACAGACAACCTTCTCCTCCTACCACCAAACACTAATAT
Organism: Protopterus annectens; assembly: GCF_019279795.1. Lineage (NCBI taxonomy): Eukaryota > Metazoa > Chordata > Ceratodontiformes > Protopteridae > Protopterus > Protopterus annectens. The sequence goes on from NC_056734.1 coordinate 248,615,429, forward strand.
ATGTGAGAGATGGAATTATACAGCCAGACTGGAGGCAAAGCTCTCTCAACCCCAGACTGTAACTGACTGTCAAGAAGAGAAGGGTAATACTTGCAACACACCACCGGTCTCACATAGACCTAATAAACCAACACAGGCAAATAACACACATAAATACATGAAAACATTCTCAGAGGCTCTAAATAAAAATCTGCAAAAAACAACATAAACCTCCAAGCAACCTCCACAACCCATCACCAACCATGAAACACATACTTCATATAAGCAGTGTGCCACACAATCACAGCCCTTAAGGCAAAATAACATACCCAACACACTAGTGATAGGCGACTCTATAGTCAGGCACATTGATGTCCCACTAACTAGGCTGGACAAGGAGAAGGTTACAGTTAGCTGCCTGTCAGGCGCCAGGATCCGCCACATAACACAGACACTCAGGTCACCTAAGAACAAGTACAAATATGACTCTGTCATTGTACATGTTGGTCTGAATGACTTGAGATGTACCTCCCTGGACTACATGAAAAGAAACATGGAAGAGCTCTCTGATCATGTAGCCCAGGCAGGTATGACCCTGACCCTGAGTAGCATCATACCCTCACCAAGAATGATGTCACAGTAAAAAGAAAAAAATGATCAACTTCAACAATTGGCTAAGTTTCTGGTGTCATTCAAAGGGGATCCAGTATCTGCCTGCCTGGGATGACATGCTTGACAAGCCACATTGCTTCGCAAGAGATGGCTTGCATCTGTCACCCTTAGGCTTTTGAATACTGGCAAAAGCTCTTGCCACCCCCATAGTGCCTTTTTTAGGCAAGGCTCAAAAGATAAACCCACCACCATAAATAGCACAAGTAACCAAAAACTGAGGGTAATGCTACTCAACGCCAGAAGTCTAAACCTCAAAATGCATGCACTCAAGGCACTCCTCAGTATGGAGAACATCGATATCTGTGCAGTAACAGAAACCTGGTTTAAGGCTCCAGACAGCACCCCAGCACTACTAGGCTATAACTCATACCATACCTTTCAGCTACAGAACCTGGACAGAAACACAAAAGGCGGGGGCGTATCCATATTCATCAAGGATACTCACACCTCCAAGTTAGTAGAGCAGCAGGATGCATCAGAGATCATCCAAGTGCAACTAGCAATGGGAAAAACTGCAATCCAAATTGTAGCTTGCTACAGATCACCCACCATGACCCAGGACCCCCATTCTGCATTTCTGGAGACACTGGGAAATATGAAGATCCTATCAAACACCCTAATACTGGGTGATTTCAACTACCCAAACATTAACTGGGAGAACTACTCAAGTACTAATTCCCTTGCCCAACGCTTCCTAGAATTTATAAACTTGAATGCCCTTGATCAACTGGTCAACACTCCCACCAGAGGGAACAACATATTGGACCTGGTCATCACCAACATGGGCAACTGGTGTTCCACACCTGACGTCAACCCCCCCGCTGGTTAGATCAGACCATAGACTAATCACGCTGGATATTCATATTCTGCCCCCAACCCCAATCAAGGAAACCACCAAGAAAAACTTTTCAAAGGCAAACTTCACATTGCTTAAGTCCAAGGTGGAAAGGTTCACAGCCCCCACGGCAATGGACAATGCTGTCCAAGCAGCTGAAACCTATACAAATGTACTCTATGATGATCTGCATGAATACATGGATCCTGCTATCCCAAGTAAAACCAAGACTCACTCCTGCAAGAAAAGGAAGCCAGTCTGGTGGACCCCTGCCATAAACAGGCTCTACAATAGAAGGAGGAAACTAGTACAGATACCAGCAAAATCCCTAGAAGGAAAGACATCCCTGATCAGTATCAGCAAGAAACTATGATCCCTCATTAAATCATCCAGGGCTAGCTTCGAAAGAAAAATTGCCAAGGACTCCAAATATAACCACAAAGTGTTCTTTAGCTATGTCAAGAACCTAAGTGGAAACTCCCAGATCTGCTCTAAATTGGTGTAGAATGGAACAAAATATACTGAACCGACTGATATTGCCAACATTTTGGCAGACAGGTTCAGTGCAAACTTCACACCCCTCTCACACCCTAAAGGGCCCATAATCATACCAGAAGAATGTAAGGCCCCAGTAATCACCAACACACAGATTAAAACAGCCCTATCCAAAGCCAAAAATACAGCCTTAATGGGACCGGACGGTGTCTCAGGATGTGTTTTACAAGAGCTCCAAAATGAACTAACCCCTCACCTAAACACACTGTTCAACTCAGCCTCTATACAGGCTACATATCCACAGAGTGGTGCACAGCAACAGTTATCCCATTCCACAAAGGTGGCACCACAACGGACCCCAGGAACTATCACCCTATAAGCCTGGTCCGCAAGGCTATGGAGCACATCATCATAAAACTCATTAACAGAGACATTGGTAACCTCCAAACTTTGGACCCCACCCACTTTGGCTTTGTTAAGGACAGATCATGCCTCTTAAACTTGGTGGACTTCTTTGAGACAGTTACCAAGGCATTAGATGAGAGTAAGGAAGTCCACACAGCCTAGCTAGACCTCGCAAAGGCTTTCAATACCATTCCCCATTCTAGTATTATAGACAAACTCACCAACCTGAACATTAACCACTATGTCACGAGATGGGTTGCAAACCACATGTTGAGAGTTGCAGACTCTAGGTCTGACTCTAAACCAGTTACAAGTGCCTTCCCCCAGGGCTCAGTCCTAGGACACCTCCTGTTTGGTATATACTTCTCAGAGGTATAGGCAAGCACAGGAGGACTTTGGCTGACCAAGTTTGCAGATGACTGCAAAATAAGGGCCATAATTGATTCTTTGGCTGATACAGACACCCTCCAGAAGGGTCTCACTGAGACGAATGCCTGGTGCCAAAATCATGGCCTCAAGCTGAATGCCAAAAAGTGCATAGTCACCCCCTTTGGAAAAAACAAAGTAACCACAACTACCACATAGGTTGTAGTCCCCTAAATGCAGAAAAAGTAATAAGGGATCTGGGGACCCAAGTGGATAGCAAACTCTCCTTTGATAATAATATTGCCAAGGTAGTTAGAAAATCCTTCTACATGGCCCACCTAATCTCAAAAGGGTTCTTATCCAGAGCAAAGGAGGTTATTGTGCCTCTCTACTCATCACTTATTAGACCCATTATAGAATACAATGCCCCATTTGGGATGTACCTTACAAGACACCTGCAACAGCTGGAAAGACCACAAAAGTACCTCAAGAAGAGGATTAATGGCCTCAAACAGATGACCTATGCAGCCCGACTAAAAAAACTCCAGCTGTACTCAGTTGCATACCGCTTACTCAGAGGTGATCTCTGCTTGACATACAAGGCCATGCCCAACCCAGAATTGATGGATATGCTCCACCTAAAAAAAACAAATCCCTGAGAGCCACATGCTGTAGGGATATAAACCTTGCTACGATGATACGTTGGACATGCTGCAGGGATAGATTCCTGACCCAGAGACTCCCCATGCTTTGGAACAAGATTCCAATATACATCAGGCAGAGCCCCTCACTAGCACTCTTCAAGAGAAACCTTGACAGGTGGATGGAAAACAAAAAAAATTACCCTGGGGATCACTGCAGTGGCTCTGTTGGACAGAGGCATAGGGAACTAATGGCTCTGCTGGTCAGAGGCACAGGGAACTAATCTAAGGGGGTGGCAAAAGCCAACACACTCTGGCTAGACTTATAAATGCCCTTGGGCAGATAGCCTAGAACTTACCTATGAACCTATGAACCAGTCAGCAGAATCTTCAAAGCAGCTAATCCACCTGTATGTGGATTTAGTTCTGCAGACAGTGTCTGATGAGATTCTGATGAGTATGGGAGTGTAGCATAATGATTAAGGTGTTTACCTTGCAAACACAAGGTCCAGGGTTTGATTCTCAGTTGGGGTAAATGGCTAGGCTTAAAATGGCCCACAAAGGCAGTTAGCCTATGAATAACCTATGAACCTATGAACCATACTGCCTGAAAGTAGCAAGATCCATGCACAGGTGGAGCTGAACTGCACAGTCTGGGAGCAACGGGGGATGCTGGGACCATGTGCATGTATGGTTAGGTGACATGCATACCATCTACATACTTCAGTGGAGACTGTTCACACAGACTTCTCACTGAAAGTGGATAGTATTCCCTTCAAAAGTGGTGGTCCTACATGCCTGTCTCTGCCATGGATAAGAAGAATGCAGACATGACAGCTACACCTCCAGTCATGCATGCATTCTCACATCTACTTTAAATGTAGACTTGCTGTTCAGAAGGCCCTCATAGTCATGCAGATCCACCTGTATGGCAAACATGATACTGTTGGCAGGTATACCACTTTCAGTACCAGGTCTGTTATGTAGGTGGGCTGTACTGCAGGAGCACATTAGCCAGAATCAGCAGGCCCCCATAGTCCTCATATAACCTTGTCTTTTGCTAAGCACAGGTAATGAGATGCATTACTCTGCTCCTGGCTTACTTGGACTCCTGAGTGTTTAGTATCTCAGCATTGTGAAGTACTGAACTAAATGAACTTCATGCCATGATCATGTCATCCCAAGGAGTGGTGGAAAAGTCACTTAGGGTTTGAGAGGGTGGGATTCAGGAGGTTTTCTGCTCTGTTACTGACATTTTTATAATCTGTTCTAAGTTCTTAGCTTGAGATTCATTTGGCATTACAGTAGAATACTCATTTTTTTACTCTTGCTCCCTCCTTTGTTCATCTTTGTCTAACCTTAAATTGCTCCCATTGTTATTCCAAATGTGAAACTGGGCATTGTAGAATGCTATGTATCTGCAGATGAAGGTTCTGTTTGTTAAAATTAAACATTTTATAACATTACTGCAGCAGAAATGGAGGGGCAGCCACAGTGGCGCAGTGGTTAGTGTTGCCACTTCACAGCACAGGTTCTCCAGTTTGATTCTTGGCTGGGGTGCCTTCTGTGTGGAGTCTGCATGTCCTCCCTGTGGTCATGTGGGTTTCCTCCTGGTGCTCCGGTTTCCTCCCACATCCCAAAGACATGCAGTAGGTGGATTGGACACTCTAAATTGGCCCTAGGTGTGTGTGTGCCTTCTGTGGAAGGTTGGGCACCGGGCTGGCAACTCGACACCGTAAAACTCCACTGCCAATCATGAGCTGACAGATGATCTGCTGTGGCGACCCCTAACTGGGAAAAGCCAAAAGAAGAAGAAGACTGCAGCAGAAATGGAATGCAGAACTTAGGATCAATACTGGATTGCTCATTGCTACTGTTAAAGGCAGTATTTTATGCTATGTTGATTTTGATATTACCTTTATGGCAATAAAGCTATAGAATAAAGGATTAATTATATTAGTTTAATTTTTGTTAAATAGTACAATGGTCTTAGCTATTGTAAATTATGTTTGCTATAATATTTATGCACCAAGAAATTCAAGATATACATAATATTTTGGAAAAATTTAAAACATTATTAACTACTATCTAGTATTAAAATATTGTCTATGTGCAATTTACCCAGATAATGGTTCTTCATGTTTCACATATACTATGAATGCAAACAAATTATATGGATATGGAAAGGATTTTTACTGTTTAACTGTCTGAAGAGTTCATATATAAGATATTTGTCTGAATTACAAAGAAAATACCCAGGATTTAATAAAATCCATGTAGGCACAGTTTACCGCCTACACAGAATGCATCCATGTACATGGCCACACTTCCCCCTCAGCAGCGAGACATGCATATTAATGATGGCACACTGCTGAGGGAGAGCAGAACAGGAAGAATATAAATATAATACTTTTTTAATTTTATGAAACTATTGTGAATTTTGGCACTGCTGCACTCTGATAAGCACTGCTCATTCATGCTAAGCAGTGCACAAACATGCCAATGGCTACTAATGTTTGTGTGGTGCTAAGCCTCACTAAAATCATATTTCTCTGAATTTTCACACTGCTTGGCTTTGCTTAGCTGATTTGTGAGGTGCTAAGTGACACTGCACTTTTTGAATATTGCTGAATGATGTATAAGGACAGGAAAACAGCCTATATTAAGTCCAATAGGTGGGAATTCTGTAACAGTCACTGGAGTTCAATCAACTGTTGGTATGTCTGGCAGTGTTGGCAAGCTGTGTGCTTTCAGGCACAGACATGGTGCATTCAGGAGTCCAGGGTCATGGTCAGGCTCCTTGTTAAAAACCATGAACTCTGGCTGATGTTGGGTGGATTTCTGGGCTCAGAGTGTAAGGCGGAGGCCTGGGACCATTTGGCCAGGGAACTCACCAGTTTTACTGGTATCCCCTGCACAGGTGGGCAGTGTTGTCACGATTATGATGACCTGAAAAGAAGAAAGAGGGAAACCTTGGACACCTGGGTCCAAGAAGCTCATGATAGAAATGCCTCACAAATATGTAAGTATGTCTTTCTCTGTCTAACCAAAATGCTAGATGAATGTCTGCAAAAGTGCTATGCATAATGGTGTGCTTTTCTCCCAACAGCTGCAGCTGAGAGGGCTTGCTTTGTTGAGTCCCATGTCAGGCACCTGGCCAGGTTGTGCCATGAGCATTGGTAAGTTCAGATTTAGTATGCCAACTGTAGTGCAATAAGCAAGAAAGAGTAAAGCATTTCCTGCAATAAAGTATACACAGGGAAAAAAGTGTAGTACAATAAATGGGCAAGCAGAACTGTAGTGTAATAAATGGGCAATTAGAGCTGTAGAGCTGTAGTGCAATAAATAAACAATAAGAACTGTATTTCAATAAAATAATAGTATTACCAATAACATTACCAATAACAGTAAGCTAAATGTTGTTCGACAGGATTGTGCTGTCAAAAACCATTGCAGTAGTGCTGAATGCATTGATTGTCTATGCTAAGGTTGCTGAAGTCAAGTGTAACACTATAATAGCTGTGACCCGCAAATCTAATGGACTGCAATTGTATTGCATAACTCATAGTACTGTCCATACCTCTCAACATGGAAACATCAAAAATCTGGACAAGGCCCATGAAAAATAGGTACACATCTATACACTGATTAACATCTAATTTGCATACATAATTATGTAACCCCACCCACTCCAGTAGAATTGTGGGATACCAACTTTCTAACATAACTGAAGAACGGGCAACCAAAATATGGCACCAGAGCCCCCCTGCAGCCAGTCCAGTGTCCCATTACCTGACGATTTTGCCCCATTCACCATAAACACTAATGTGTGCATACTGCTTTACTTCTACAATGATTATTTGGATTTTATTTTTACAGCACTGACTGCACAACAATGCACAAACACTACTAGACATCTGGTAAAAGCAATACTGTCTCACAATGAAAATAGTTGGCATTAAAACTTGCCTGCCTTTGAAACTCACATTCATTGAAACAGCACTGAAACCCACACACACCACATCCAAAGAAAATGCATCTGGCCAGTGCACCAAATGCAAACGCTCGACTGTTAGCATTCTTTAACTAATGACACAATGCATTTTAACCTGAAAGGCCAGTTAAATTTCAGGTGAGCTTAACGTATTGGCCTGCATTACTTTGCAAATTATCATGAGACTTGTAATAGCACTGAGGACCTGTTACAACCCTTCTAATACACAAGCACAGCATATAGTGAAAAGCAAACTCAAAATGGCAGTGAAGGAAAATAACAAAACTAAGGCTAAGAATGTACACAGCTTTACATGTATATCTGCAAAGCATAATGCTATACACTTGCATCTTTACAGACAAACATATATGAATTATTCATTCACAGAGGTAAAACCATCCTTAAGTAATGAAAATGAAAACCCCAATCAACAGATATATTCAGAAATGTCCAGGCCATTTTCTTTTGAAAGTGGAAGTTGTTATGGTGTCATAATGGACTGTAGCCTTAACAGAACAGAAAAAAACAGAATTAGGTAGATAAAAATATTATGATTTGCAGGGAAACCACACAACAGCTAAAAACAACACTACTTGTAATCAGCTGTACAATAATATAGATTTCTTTGCCACTAGAGTTACAATGGAGGAAACAAAAAAACAGTGCAACAGCATGTCTTTATATAATCCATCCATCCATCCACAATCAAAAACATGGTTTAACAGTAGCAGTCATCTACAGCCAAGTTCACACTACCAGGTGGCTATATAATCATCTAAGGAAATTAATAACTACTGATTTTGCTATATAGGACTAAACTACTTATAGGCAGTTTGTCAGTCCAGAAAGCAATTACCAAAGCCTTAAGTAATATTATTACAACTATGCTAGATATCAGTCTTTGAATATATAAATGTCATACAATGTACAATATCCCCTCCTCTTTTTTCTCTGCTTCCCCTGTATCTGACAAAGGTTTCCAAAATAAATAAATAAGGAAGAACAGTTATACATAAGCAGATTCATATCACACTCAGTATAGTAAGAAGGGTTACATTTATTTTCTGTTAAACACCTTTTTTGGTTTTATCTTCCCAATAAAACATGTAACTTAAAATTAAATAAAATATTAAAAATGACAGACTATATAAAAAGCAGGCAAGTTGTCAGGCACTATATGTCAGAGTGAATTAGTAACAATCAGAGACTGAAAGGGAAGGTGATTGTTATTAAGCTGTGGGGCTGTGAGCAAGCTTCCCATATGTGGTCATGAATATAAAGAGCAGGAAACAGCAGTTTAATTCAGGAAGCACTGGTAAACAGGGCAGTACAAAGGATAGAAGTCCTTTGTTGCTAATAAGCTGGAAGTTACTTTGATAACAGCAGGGTTAGATTTTTAGAATGAAGTGCATTTCTTTCAAAACCATACATCCTTAATATCACAGAGATTTGACTGAAAAAAATTAGCACAGAACTAAAAGATTAGATGCCATTAACATCTGAAGCAGCAAAATGTTATATTATCAATGATATGCATTGTTGTAGAAGAAACTAATAAATAGATCTCTTACTGCATTGGTTACTTAAGCAGTATGGTACTTTAGCAGAAGTTTCACACAGAAGATAAGAAGTTTGACAAATTCCACTCGTTACATAAATGATGATCTTGCAAATTAAAACTAAAAATATATCTGCTTGTGAAAAAGTACATTCCCAGTGGGCCTAAGAGAGCTGTGGGTAGGTAATAACTATCAAGCAAACAGTGTAGGTATTCTCAGCAAACATTAAACATACTAAGCAAAAAGTAAGGAGCTTATTTTTCCTTGTTTATGAAAGCAACCGACTGCCATTATTACTTTGAATTTACCTTGGTATGCTATGCTCACATTTGTACCCTCGGTGGTGGTGCTGTGGTAGCGTTGTTGCCTCACAGTAAGATGCTGTCCGGTTTGATTCTCAGCTACAGCATCTTCTGCGTGGAGACATGCGTGAATGGGCGTACCTTCATTGAAGGTTGTGCGTCAGGCCTGGCAAGCCGGTACATAAAAATCAACTGCCAATCATTAGCAGACCGGAGTTCCGCTGTGGCGACCCCTAACCGGGAAAAGCCGAAAGACACAACATTCACAAACACAATGTGTACTGATACTACAGCAAAAGTAGCCAATGCCTTTATCAGATAATGTATCCGACAGAGACTCTGTACAATTCAACGTCATATAAATACTTACTTAGAATCCTTTATATCATTATATTACAATCTTCCTGTGCACTACAAGTGTGTGAATACAGTAATTGTGTGTTTTGTTTGCAGGTTTCAACACTTACCCTTCATGCTCTAGTTTACTATATTATTATATGGTCATTTTTACCTAAAGACAATAGATGCCCCCCCTCCCAAAACACACACACTTCTCTGAAAGTCAGTTACCTAATCCTTCTTTCACACAGTTTATTCTGCGCTACAGAATAATCGCATCCAAAAATGTTTTCATTCAGATGCGATGAATGATGCAGTATAATCCAGCAACCTTACCAGTCTGATAATGATGCAAGAGCAGCCAGAACATGAAGTAGAAGTTAGTCCAACACCAGCAAATGTTTGTTACTGTTCCCGGTTCCTGCTTGCATTTCAACCAGGCCGGAAATGCGTGAGCTCCTTGAGCTCAATTCTGACAGGCTGGTATAGGGAACTGACATCATCGTGCAGGCTGGTAACCCTGAGGGAGCTGACTTCATTGCGTACATGATGATGTCAGATCTAACAGCTGCGAAAAATTAAAAACAAAAGAAAAAAATCAGAAATGAAGGGATGCCACTTGGGAATCGTGGCACCCCTTCATTTGAACCCCAAAAATCAGTACAAACTGAGTAATTTGGCATGGTTGAGAGGTTTGGTACTGTCCAAGGCTGTCTCTAGGCCAACATCAGTCACATAATGCTCTCTCTTCCTCAGACATCAGGTAATAAAGGTATATGGGTGAGGTAGCCCAGTCCATGGGCAGATATTGTGTGTGGATGTCACGGATATTTCAAACCAATAACAATAATATGTGTTCACTAGCATTGTTGATTCTAAAATAAAGTTTTTTTTAATGTATGCAGTATGGTTGTATCCCATGCATGTTTGTTCTACTGTCACTGCAGTCTAGTATAACACTGTAATAGTACAAGAATGTCAGAGGAATGTCCTGTAACTTGTATTGCTCGATTCATAGTATAGTTCCAGGTGATCGCCAGGCAAGTATCAGTCACTCAATAGTCAGCAGTGATTCGGTAGCTCAGTTTGTTAAATGCTTTGTATCCAGTGCATTTTGCAACACACAGTTCTGGGTTCGAATCCAGTGGTGTATAGTACTAACGTTTCAGTATCAGTCACGTAATGCTCACATTTTCTCTCTCACCAGGAACACAACAAATATATGGGTGAGGTAGCCCATATTATGAGCAGTGTTTAGATTTCACAGAATGTTAACATTAATCCCAATAATGTGTATGTCAGCATTGTTGATTCATAAATAAAGCTGTATAATCCCAGTATGTCTGTATCCCTTCCATGTCTTTACTAAGTTGCTGCAATCAGTTATTACAGTATTTGCAGCTGTCGCCTGCAGTCATAGCTATTGGGTTCTACTCCCATGCCTGCCAACTGTACACATGCCTCTCAAGTGTCCCGATTTCTTGTAATGTAATTAAAACTGCCTAATACATCTGTCACATGATTAGCAGATAAATTATTATCTGGAATGCTATGTATTACCAAATCCATTTACAGGACACCAGGGTAGTTATATAAGACCACGTTATGTGAAAGTGTTCTGTGTAGTGGTGTATCTGCATTTATTGCTTGGCCCATACTGATACATACTAACAGTCTGAGAGGTATGTGGACGCTATATCAGTTATAGGAGAATTGCAGTCACTGTACTCAAACCTGACAATACACACCTCTAGAGTATTTCTTATCAGTGTTTTCAGGGATATAATCTGCAATGTCAGTAATGGAATGTTTCACTCTCCACCCTTTATCTTCATTTATTTATTACTATTTATTATTATGATTTAATACTAACATACTTTGTTTAACTATATTTTTGATAAATGTGGTTTTATTATTGTTATGTTTTGTTATGATTTAATAATAACTTATTTTGTTTAACTATATTTTGAAAAATGTGGTTGATTATTGTTATGTTTTATTATGATGCAATATTAACATATTTGGTAATGGTTAGCATTGTCACCTCACAGCAAGAGGTTCTCCGGTTCGATCCTTGGCAGGGGTGCCTTCTGTGTGGAGTCTGCATGTCTTCCCTGTGGTCGCGTGGGTTTCCTCCGGGTGCTCCGGTTTCCTCCCACATCCCAAAGACATGCTATAGGTGGATTGGACACTCCAAATTGGCCCTAGGTTTGAGTGTGTGCGTGTGTGCCTTCAATGGAAGGTTGGGTGCCGGGCTGGCAACTCAACACTGTAAAACTCCACTGCCAATCATGAGCGGACAGGTGATCCGCTGTGGCGACCCCTAACCGGGAAAAGCCGAAAGAAGAAGAAGATTAACATATTTGGTAAACTAACTGTTTTGTTGGCCCTATTCATTACTTCATACTGGCATGCTGTTACCATACTGAATGCTATGTTACTTAATGTTGTATTGCACATAAAATACATTCATTTGTATTTGGATGAATAAATATGATGTTCGATTCTGTTAATACTAACAATGGTTTAGTTATTACTAACCATAGCTTATTGCTATAGCTCATTTACCACAGCACATCAAGGTAGCCAAGTTTTGGGTGATCCCCCTACCTTGCCACAACTGGCTGTGGCACCCAGTCTCAGCACACCTCTTTGCCGCCCTTGCACTACCTGCGGTGCTGGGTAGTACCCCCCATGGGATGGGAACAGGCCCTCCTCTGGGAGTGGTGGCTGAGGGGAAGTTGTCACCCAGGTGGAGCTCATGGTGAGCAGGATAGTCCATTGTGGCTATGACCACTGCCTGCACCAGATCAAGGGCATGATGGCCAACCTGATGGGGCAGCCTTGCCCTGGTGCCCAGCCTCCAGCACAGCCACCCTTGGGGCAATGATGGAGCTGTGCCCACAGTCCCATGGGTGGGGACGTGAGTCATGCTGCTGCAGTATGGAGGCACAAGGGACTCAGATTCCACAACACCCTCCCTATCCAAGGTGTTCATCCACCTCATGTGTTACACACTGCCTCTGTCTGCTGTCTTGTCTGTTTGCAAATGCATCCTCACCTGCCCAACTTACCTTCCTTACACTTACCTATGTCCCTTCCCCAGCATTCCTGTCTCACCTTAAAAAAAAAAAAGTCACCTGTCTCTTCAAAAAAAATCATCCCATACATAGCTCTCTATTTCGCACACGTGTCCACTGGACACACATAATTTGATCCAATTGGCTTGACAACACAATTATGTTGTCCTCACACCTCTCTCTGGGGTTTGAGAATCCAAATTCATCTACAAATTCTGTCAAGGTGCACAGTTGCTGCTGTACAAGAAATGGATAGCTATGGTTCTTTCCTACACCCTTCCTGCACATCCCTCCCTGCCTATCACTATATTTTCCCTCTGCTTGCTCCCATTTCACCACTATCCTATCTGTCCATTTTTCTTTTCTTTATATTTTTAGCATGGCACTGCAGGACACGCTGCGTTACCCAGCTTCACTCAGCTCAGCTAAATATAGCTATAATGACTATATGCATTTCTAACATTGTAAGACACATGTACAAAATAAACACCTCTACCATGTTTCGAACCGGAGCCCACCACACCTACAGCACACTGTATTAACCCACCACACCACTCTTACTTTGAACAGCTGGTTTAAACAAAACATAGTAACTGCCAATTACAGTCATTAGGCATGTTTCAGTGGAGCTGCAGGCCTCGCCGCACTGTGCAAACTGGAATAAAATGTAATGGAAAAAATGGGAGTGTACCTTGGACTTTGGTGCAATAGTACACCACTAGAAAGCCAAAGACATGATAATGGATGTAACTGAGGTCTGTGATAGCAGGCAAATGTGCCCTTTTGTCAGCAATATGTAGAAAGTCACCTGCTAAGGCATTCAATGCAAAATACATATTCAACTGGGTCTCTGGTGCAGAAATACATCCATACAAAGCCATGCACTTACTAATGGATGTAGAAAATGTTTGTCATAGCCTGCATGTGTCTACATATACCTTGCAAATACACTTGCTGTAGCAGTGACTCATTAGCTCAGTCTGTTAAATGCCTTGTATAAAGTACATTTTGCCACACACAGTCCTGGGTTCAAAAACAGTGCTGTGTTGCATTTCAATTACATTATTGTGAAGACAACAATTAATGAATGACTCATGCACTCATTACCCACACAAAGCATTGCAAATTATAGAACTGCTTTTCAGTGCTGGAAGTAACAGGCCTGCAGGTAGGAACACACTTCACATATCCGTATAGCATTACTATATCACCTATACTACTATACTATACTATACTATACTATACTATACTATACTACTCTGTTATTAAACAGTTGTCTAACATAGGTACCTTAAATACATGCCATAACTGGAGTGTAAAGGGTACCCTTACCCTAGCTCTGCCTCTACAACAAGGCAGACACAAATACACCTAAAGCTTTTTGTTCTCCAAAGTGTTCACACTCTCTGCCTATGTCTATTATCTGCAGCAGCAACTGCAGCCTGTGGTATGCACAGCTCTATGTAAAGGTTTCTGCTACAGATCTACCATCTGCGACAAAGTAGTCCCCTCACCCCAGTAATTTCCATCTCAACTGCTAAGAAAGGGGCCCTGTTCTACATGAAGGCCTTATATATTGCACAGTGGTTGCATGTCATTGGCTATTAATAGTGCAACTCAGTTGTTTCTGGCTGCAATTAGCTTATTAGAGTCACAGATTGATTTAGAGGCAATTTCCTGCTAATGAGAAGCATGTTAAAATGCAAGCAACTGGCTATGGGCAAACATTCTGTATGAGACTTTCCTCACACAGAACATACCTTTGCAAAATATTACTAGTAGCACATTTCAACAGAGGAGTACTGCACTACACCTAGTATGTAACTGTTTTTGTGTATAACAGGATGCCAATGAGAGGATAGAGGTATGGGGAAAAGGGATTACAGCAATAAGCTTGTCTTAGACCTGTGGTAATGGCATGTCATTGATACCCTGCTGTCCTATACATACAGGGGACATACAATATATTAAGGTTGCATTGTCTTTTGTCATTGTGGCACACTGGTGTTGTTGGACTGTCCCTATGTAGTGGTCATAATAGCACACTGCTATTTGTCTGGCACTGATCCTATGACATATTATTGGGTGGCTGGCCTTAGGGGGCACACCACAGTGGACCAGAGTGTTGGGTCTTTGATCATACAGCAGAATCTCTCATGGCACACAGGGAACTACCTCAGTAATGACACTATCTCTATTGTGTCCACACACATACTATGTTGTCACACAGTGGGGTATGACATGTGTGAGCAAGCAGTGGATAGTGTTGACCATTTTGTTCTTTCTGTATCTGTACGTAGTGGACATCCACGTATTTGATCCTGTAATGTCTTTCCTTTTTGGTGTATTTCAGGACTAATGTATTGTAGATGGCATGCCCCCTTCACAGATGTGGAGAATGAACTAATACTTCAAGGACTACAGCAGCAGCATCACATCCTCTTATCCAGGGGAAGCATAACAGGGAATAGTGGGCTGTACTATGGGTACACCTTGTCCAGGATGTGAATGAGACTGGCCACCAGGACAGGACATATCAGCAGGTTTGACACTGTGCTACAGACATGGTGAATGCTGCATGATGAGGGGAAGCTGATTTAGCCAGGGATAATGCTGTCGCTAGTGGTGGGCCTGCAATGGAACAACCACTCATGGCCACTGAGGAATTCCTGGCAAACCTAGGGACACATGACAGCTCCCAGGCATCCATCACACCATACATCATGGATATGGGTGCCACAATGTCCATAGCAGTGGAGCGTGCAGGTAAACTTACTGTGATCACCACTGTAATATTGTAGCAGTCATCCTGTCAGGCTGTACATGCTTTTACATGGGTGTTAGGTCTATGTGCTGTGGTGGGGGGGGGGGGGTGTTAAGCTCAGTTGTACACTCATACTCAGAATATCACCAATATACCAAGTAACACAGTAGCTACTGTACATGTGAGATATATGCAGGTATTACCTTGTTGTGCTGCAACATGTGGTGTTACTGAAATTACCTCACCCTCACCTTTTCACAGGTCCCTCAGGAGTTGTTCAAGGCCTTGGTCCTGCTCCTGGTAAGCTTGATACTGTTTTGTTATGGAAACAAACAAAGGCTCAAGGACACAAAGTCTCCAAAGCGAAAAAAAGTAAAAACAGGTTTATTACTTTGCAACTAAACAGTATGATACAAAAATAAACAGTTAAGCGCTTTTCGTCTTAATTTAGAAGACTTCTTCAGACCTACAACAGTAGTACAAGTGCTCACTTTAATACAGAGCACATGGTGGTTTCAAAAACATTAACCAATTGTATTGCATAAGTAGTTAAGTAATTAAGGTTGACACATGACATCAGCAACAAGTCAAATACAAAAACAGCAACTGTGAAAACCTGTAAAGAACAAAAATGTATAGCTGCTTTTGTGCACAAATAAAGACACATTTAGTCCACTTGGAGTGCTCTTGTAATTCATAACAATGTGTATATAAACATTTACATTTATATATATATTTTCCATAGTTTTTTCATCATTTTTTATCACATATTTTAAGAGTTACACTCTGTCCACCTAAATGCAATGATTTAATGTGTCTTTATTTGTGCACAAAAGCAGCTATACATTTTTGTTCTTTACAGGTTTTTACAGTTGCTGTTTTTGTATTTTACTTGTTGCTGATGTCATGTGGTCTGTATTAAAGTTAGCACTTGTGCTACTGCTGTAGGTCTGAAGAAGTCTTCTAAATTAAGACAAAAAGCGCTTAACCATTTATTTTTGTATCATACTGTTTAGTTGCAAAGTAATAAACCTGTTTTTACTTTTTTTGCTTTGGAGACTTTATGTCCTTGAGCCTTCATTTGTTTCCTGAATTGCAGTTTGGATTTGTTTGTTTCGATTACACAGTTTGTTCATTTATGGCCACTGGCACTGTCTCCAACTTTCCTGAGCAGTCAGATGAGCAAAACGCCGTTACAATCGGTAACGCATTGGATGTCAGCAACTTAACTATTATTTTAGCTGCCTTGAACAAAAGGCTCGACGAGCTGTCAGCTCATTTTGATGCTCTTCCTAACAACCACTACCTAAGACCTGAACAGGAAGAGGATTCTTCTTTACTATGTAAAACCCCTAATGCTTGCAGAGACAAGCAGTCAATGCTTAATGGTGAAACAAGTGGATTGAGCTGAATTGGTGAAAGGAGTGAAGGAGGTATAAGGGGAAGTCATTTGACCTCAGTACAACTTGGTGCAGGTTACAGTGGTGGATTGAACAATTTATCCTCGGGGCTTATTGGGCTCCCAGATATCAGTAGCTGGTTAAATGAGAGACTATCTTTGAATATAAAAGTGCAAAATAATATACGGGAGTGACCGGCTGGAGGTAGCACACCACTGGTGTCTCTTTTAAGAGACTTTGATAAAAAATCATTAAAGGCTAAAAAGCATCAACTGGAGATACGCTATTTTGAAGAATGTAGGAAGGAAGGTGTTGTGCCAAAACGTCTTCGCTCGTGGCAATACCTGTCAGGGTTGGAAGCAGGTACACCTTTTTTCAATGACCTTACTAATTTATTTGATAAGCATGGTCTAGAATTAATGGGTTTAATGTCCAAACATTACAGCTCTACTATTGATTGTTTGGCAACAGATATTTCTTATTCCTTATCTTATCCTTAGCACACACACACACACACACACACACACACACACACACACACACACACACACACACACACACACACACACACACACACACACATATACATATACACAGTTTTCCATAAACTTGCTATTTTTAGCTGATAATGCAATGTTTAAATCATTTGGAAAGTAGCTATCTTATTGCAGACGTTCCTTTAAATACGTTAATTCCTGAGGCATACTCTACTGAAAAATCTGGACTTCTAAGATATCTCCATATCTAATCTTTTGTTCAAAGTCTGACTATATTCATTTAAATAGCAAACAATGTCTTAGTTATCATTTTTTCATCTTCCTGAAGCTTTCCAGTTGGTCTAGCTGGTCCAGAAGTGAGAGGAGAGTTCAAAGATTGGATTTAGTTTCCTGTTTACTGTCACATTGTGTTCTGTACGAAAATGAAGCTTTAGGGAAAGTGTATGAGCTCAAGCTTATTTCAGAGGATTCCACAAGGATATTCAAGGTATGAAGTTGGGAATATTCATTTTAAAGTGAAGCTTTTTGACTAAAATGTTTGGAGATGTATGGAGTTTACAGCACTATGCTTGTAAAGCCATTTGTTTAATGTTATAGAGTTGTAGTAAATATATAAAGCAACCAGGTCCACAAACCCACTGTTTTTCATGCAACGGTGGTAGCATTGTTACCTCACAGCAAGAGGTTCTCCCGTTCGATTCTCGGTGTGGCTTGGGAGTGCCTTCTGTGTGGAGTCTGCATGTCCTCCCTGCAGTTGGGTAGCGTTCAAAAGACATGCATGCGTAACTGTGTGTGCCTTCGTTGAAGGTTGGGCATCGAGCTGGCACCTCAGCATTTCATAAAAATCTACTGCCAATCATTAGCGGACAGGAATTCTGCTGTGGCGACCCCTTACCGGGAAAAAGCCAAAAGACAAACAACAACAACAACTAACAAAAGCCATTCAATGTATCAAACACCACTTAATGCAACAAAATAAGTTTCTTTTACACAATTCTTTTGGATAAACATAATAAAAATCACAGAATCTTATTTGCAGCCTAAGTAGAGAGTGATGTGTTAATTCTGTTATAAAAGAGTCCTTCTTCATGAGGACAGAGCCAAACAGTAGAATCAATATCATTTGGCTATAAAGGTCCACTTTTGTTTTATTTTATAACTATTTAAGTAATAAAGGACCAGAATGAAATGTTGGTAGTTATGGTTAGTGGTATATAATGATTGTATGGCATCTGAATACTTTCTAACACTTATCTTATTCAGTTAATAGACCTATATTGCTTCCTATTAATAGGTTATATTACAAAGTCATTAAAGTTGGCAAAGTCATACGAAACATAGTATTTTACCTTGTTTTTTTTGAGTAGATGTTCCTGGGAGATGTAAAATAATAATTCGTTAAAAATAGGAAAGAGTTGAGTATGTATTTTATTAATTTATCTGTCTCTGTTTTTTTCCTTTTCTTTCACAGACCATTCGGTTTTAGCTGCTTGTCTCTTTAAAGTAGAAGTGGTATCCATTTGTTCTTCTGTGGTTATTATGTTTTTCTTCTTTATAAAGGTGCTTACTTCTTCAATGGTTTTGAAAGTTTGTTCTCCCTTCTGGAAAGCAGAGTCTTATCCTGGCAGGGTATACCAGTTGTGTCTTGATACCAGCTTGTTTAAGTGATTTAATGAGAGGAATGAAAGCTTTTCATTTTATTATGACAGCCAATGAATAATCATTGTCAAATCTAATTATCTGGTCACTTATTTTCAAAGGAGAAAAAGCCCAAGCAGATTTTAAGATGAGATCCTTGTCTTGGCTAGATAGAAATTTTACAATGATTGACCTTGGGTGGATGTTTTTGTTAGTAGAAGGAATTGTAGATAAAGATCTATGGGCTCTTTTGATACCAAAAGAAAGCGCCTCTAGTAGGTTTAAGATTTTGGGAAGCCATGTAGTTAAAAATTCACTCTACTGTCTCCTTCCATTCCTTCTGGTATGCAGTAAATTCTGATGTTATTCCTTCTAGACCAGTTTTTTAAATCATCGGTTTTGCTGATAAGTCTGGTATTTTGTTGTAGAACGAATTCAGTGTTTTTTTTCTCCTTCTATTGGTCTACAGTCAGTGTCAGAAAATGGCTTTTCCAGTGCTGCCATCTGATTTTTTTGCTGTTTTAAAATGTCACTTAGTAATTCAATCTGTTTAGTTGAATCTTCACTGATCTTATCGATTTTACGGTCCAGTTTGTCCATTTTCAGCATTAATTCCTGGATATTTGTGAGAACTGAATGTAATTCCTTTTTCATAGAGTTCTCCTGCTGGGTGGATTTAAGAAGACTCATCTTTTTTCAGTTGTAGTTCTCTTTTCCTTCTGTTAATTTTGACAGGAAAATATAAAAATTGCAAGTTAAAAAATACACCAATAAAGAGCTTGAGACTTCTAGATTATGGATCAGCTGTTTTAATATTATTTTTGGTGATTTTTACAAATCATTCCTGTCAGAAGGATTGTATTACTGCAGAGCAGAGAAATTGTGCTGCTTTTAGCTTGCCATCCAAGCCATGCCTCGAGCCTCTCCTACAACTTGACCACATTTGTGTATGTGTATTTATAGAGATGTGGTTTTAGAGCAATGATAGTACTCTCTCTTTTCCTGGGTATAGTACTTATCATGGCTTCAGACCCAGTGGTAATTGTGGGAGTGTATTAGTATTTTTCAAAAATATCATTACCTCATGACAGATTTCTTAGGACAGCACATTTGAACTGCTAGATGTCCAAATCACCATTAACAAAATGAATTACTAGTTAATAGCTAGTTACTGAACATCCTCTACATCCCAATTTGTGCATGAAAACTGAACTGTTTTAATACATTAACTGGAATCTTTATTAAAATCAATACCTTTTTTGTTGGGGGACTCCAATCATGCATCTGTAAACTGATGACCTACATTGCCAGTGGTTGGCATGCCCAACACTTCCTTCACATTATAAATATTAACTTTCCTTTACAAATTGCTAACCATCATATTAGAGGCTCCAGTATCCTTGATCTTGTCCTCACAAATATGGCCAGTTCTTGCACATCTCCATATGTATCATCCTGTCTTGTTAAATCAGACTATAAATTAGTGACCTATTCCTTCAGAATTGGCAGTATTTCTCTTGAAAATATGTCTGTATTTAGGGACTTCTCAAAACTAAATCTTCTTCTTCAGTTATTTAATGACAAATGCATTTTGCTAAATCTTCCCTAATGGATCTCATTTTGCTAAAGCTGCTTCCTATGCCTTTGCTTTTACTGATTAGGCATGCCCTATCCACGCAACACATAATGAGGAATTTAAAATCAAACCCATAATTATATAACAGGAGAAAGAATTTGCTTTATGATTATAAGAGGTCTCAGTCTGCTTACCTTAAGAGCACACATGACCAAACTAGTAAAGAGCTTAAGGAACCGTTAGGAAGCTAAAAGCTGTTTATGAACTTAAAATAGCTACTGAAACTTAAGTACAAGTCTTTCTTTAACTGTGTCATGAAGTTAAGATCTGAAACCTAACAATATTCAGATGTAGCCCATAATAATATTGCACACTCTCACTCAAAGGAAACAGTTAATATCTTAGTTGGTAAATTTAGTGCAAATTTTACTCCAATTGGTTACAGCTATTCCACAGATTCCACAATCCCAGCCACTCCCTATAATTACTATGGAATAAGTTATCTCAGCTCTCTGAAAAGCCAAGAGTACCTCATCCATGGGCCATGATAATATATCAGGTTAGCTAATTATCAGTACCAAATATGGCCTATCTGACCCTCTACTTACCTTCTTTAATATAAGCCTTTACACTGGCCACATTCCTGAGGCTGAGAAAACAGAAATTGTAATGCCTTTACAAAAAGGCGCCCCAACCATGGGCCCTGGTAACTGTAGACCTATTTGCCTCTCTAGTCTCATATGTAGAGCTATGAAGCATATTATATTAGGCCTCATTAACATGGACACTGAAAATCTCATAACCTTGGACCATCATCAGTTTGGCTTTATCAAAGGAAGGGTCTGCCTTTTTAACCTAATTAATTTATTTGCAAAACTAACCAACACAATTGGTTGCATATATGTAGTGTGTAAAGTCTATCTGGACCCTTCCAAGGTCTTTGACTGTATTGTCCATGCAAACATTATTGACACACTTGTAAATCTGAATATAAATCATTATTTTGTGCTGTAGATAGCTAACTGGTATCTGACAGAACCTATCCGTTACAGTCACAGGTGCCACTTCTGAAGGTAAAAAAATAGCAGTGGTGTACAGCTGGGTTCAGTGTTGCCCCTCTTGTATTTGTTTCATATTTCACAGACCTTCAGGCCAACACTCTGGACCATGGTTACATAACATTGCAGATGACTATTAGCTGAGTGTGGTTATTCAATCTTTTAATGACATACAATTGCTCCAACATAGGTTAGAACATGTTAAAAATTGATGCACGGACAATGGTCTTAAATTAAATGTAAAAACATGGAAGCTAGTACATTTTGGTATACTATAGAGATGGCCCACCCCTCCATCTAAGTACTCTAGCTGATAATTCATTATTATTTGACTATCATATATTCACAGTAGTTCAGAAAGTGTTCTGTCTAAGTTTCAAAGGCACATCCACTGAATCAGTGTCTTTACTTAATTCCCCTTTACTCATCTCTCATCAGACCCATTGATGAATATAATGCACATTTTGGCATGTGTATTTGCCTACATGATTCACTCAGCTTGAGAAACCTCAGAGATTCATAGCTTTAAAGATCAGTGGGCTCAAACAAATTAGCTATCAGGACAAACTGCCAGCTCTTTCTCTCTATGCTCTAGAAACAGTAAGGGCATAATATATATGCATGCAGACCCAATGTAAGATAAATCTTTCTGAATATTTTTTGAGTGTTTTATTTCCATATCCTTGTGCAAGTTCTGTACAAGTTCTTATTTGAAAAAAAAATGCATTAACTTATTTATTTCAAATAAAGAATTGTATGAGCTGACATTGAATGCTTTGGGCTGATGTTTTGCTTATTTGCACAAGGACTTATGCATTTTACAGATACTTGCAACTGTGAGGTGTCTACCCTATAAACGATGACTAGTGATAGCAAATTGCTACCATATAAATCTTTAAATGTTGACTTTGTTTGAGGGGTCTGAGGTCTGTTCTTTCTTTGTTACTTTTGACTAGATGGTTGTAGTGCACTGTAAACTTGGGAAGACTGGGAGGCAAGTGCTGGGGAGTTATTTAACACTAATGTATATCCTACAAAATATTGGAAAGTATGTGTATGTAGAAAGTAATTCTGTTTAAGTTTTAATTGCTGTTTGTATGATTGCACTGAAAGGGACTGGACTCTGTCTGAAGTGAGCAAAATCTTGGTTAGCCAGCGATTATAATGCTGAATTGTAACTGTACTGTATAAATCATTTTGGATGTGGCAGGACTTGGCTATTGCCCAGGAAAGCAATGAATATTTACTTTAAACTAATACCAGTGGCACAATTCAACCCCCCATATTGCTGGTTCTGTTGCATAAATATTGATGACAGCAATGTAGGAGTTAAACCGTTTATTCCCTGCCCATTGCATTTATAACGTATTCTATCCTATTGCCAAAGTTGGAAATAAGGGTACAAAATGAAATCTTTACAATAGTTCGGATAGCTTTCCAACACTACTCTCTCTTTCTCTCTTTTGGGATGTACCTACAGGTTATTAGCTTAGCAAGAAATAATTTTAGCCAGATTAATTTTGTCTGCCAGTCTAGCATATTTCTCTTTCAATTTAGGTGGCTTTTCTTCCTTTATTTCCAATAAAATGTTACTATAATTTCCTAACCTTATGGCTCTTCCCATATCATTAACCTCCAATCCTAAGTATTCATAAGCCCTATAAATCATCAGGGCAAAAACTTATCAGGCCACAACTCATCACATCAGTGAATTGTTCATGGTCTGTTTTCTTCCCTTTTCCTTATACTGTGTGGCCTGAAGTTTGTTTATATCCATTAGGGGTTATGTTGGGGGCACAGCTTTCCATAGCTTCCATGGTAGAAGATTTGACTGTTTGAGAAAACAAACCATTACATGAGTAACTACATCAATGAATTATGACTTGATGAGTCAAAGTTAATCCTAAGTATTCCCTTTCCATTCTCTTTATAATTCCCTTCCATCATCCTTTTCACTTCCCTAACTATATATCTGTCATCTTTTGCATGATAATTTTCAACCCTGATTCCATTTTTTTACTAAATTAATAACATTTCAATACAGCTTGATTTAGTGCCCATTTCACATATTCAGCCATCAACATATTAACATTTTCAAATACCTTAAAAAAAATTTCCTTCAAAAAGAAAAATCCGTGGTATCCCTCGAAGTCTTAGAAAACCCAGTATGCAACCTAAACTGGGTCAAAAAAAAAAAAAAAGAAGGAACTTTGCAGTGTGGAGGTTGTGTGAGCAGTTCACTCCTTGAATCATGTTATGCACGTAGTTCACAAATAAAAATCGAACTGGAAAATACATGCTACAAAATAATAAAATAAAATGGAAAATAGTAGGTAGTCAACAGTTAAGTTAAAAGTGGAATATCCTTTATTGAAACTCACAAACAAGCAAACCTAGCTGAGTATAATGAAACGCATTCAAACCATTCATTATTTATATATAATCAGGTTATTTGGAGCAAGGGAGTGGTTATAGAGGGTGGTTCTGTTAAGAGCAATAATATCATTAAAATCATTCCTTTAACAAAGTCCCCCTTCCCCCTTAACGCCATAGTGTAATCTGAGACTGTGCTACCTTAGAAATGAAACTAAAAAGCTAGAGACAAATTAAAATATACAATCTAAGAACATATTATTCACACTTCACATACTAATCTGAACTTTATTAGTTAAGAAAAAACTAACAGATAATTAACTAACAAAATGACTAACTACTACTAGACAACTATAAGAATAAATATTAATAAATATAAATTAAATGACTTTTAACAATTCCACATAGGCAGCTGTATTTTCAGGGTTTGGGGGGGGGGCTTGAAATTTTTACATGCTATCACTTAGAAGTAGGTAGTTTGCCATAGAATAGTTCCTAAATGTTTCATGGTTAGCCAGGATCACTTAATTGATTTTTATTATGAAGAAGACACCCTTGTCTTCTGATCTTACCAGAAAGGACACACTAGGAAGGTTCAACATTCTCCTATGGTAGCGAGTTGGCACCCCTAGTAGTCAAATGGACTATCTAGTCCAAGGTGCTTATGTTTATAAATTCCATGAATCTCTGGACCTATAAGTTTGAGATTGAGTATATATTGCTGTTTATACTGGGGTAGTTGAAGTCACCCATGAATATGTTATTGAGTTGAATGGATAGAACCTCCAGTAAGTCCAAGTATGAGTTATAGGTTTCTTGAGGGTGACCTATAACTTGGAAAGATATTATATGGGCCTTTGCCTATGGAAATCTGGACATGGAGAAGCTCAAGCACATCATCCAGTTTAACTAGTGTTGAGCTGAGTTTGTTGTTCATATAGAGTAAGACACCTTCACCTTTAGTCCCTGCCAGTGCTATAGCTGGCCTAAATGTGTGGAAGGTATTTTAGCCATGCACTTCAGGAATGTTTTCTATGACTTTAAATCATGTCTCAGGAACTGCACCGATGTCCTGTCTCTCCAGGGTGAGGAGAGCTTGTAGGAAGTGGAGTTTCTTGTTAAAGCTGCTGGCATTGAGCAGTAACACCTTTAAATTCCTTTGGGTTAGTTTTGTTATGCAAGAAGGTTTGTCAGTTTGACATTGCCTAACAAAAAACACTTTGGGGTGTGCAAAGTTTTAGCCAGTATTTAAAAGCCTACAGGGGACAGATGCAGTCCATTCCTGGCAAAACAATGTGGTGTGTTGGCCATATCCTCCATGTTGACAAATATTGTACACTCTTGGAATATCACCAGAAGTTAAGACAATTATTAAAGACAATAATCTTTTGTTCTTACTGTGGAATCATCCTTGGTAAAGGTAGAATGCTGCTCAATGCTAGGGACATATCAGCCTGGGACACCTATTCTAAGAGCTCCATGATGTCTGTCTTCATATAGTTCAGAGAGATATGTCTCGGGTCATATACATCCACATGGACTATGACTGAGTCATACTTCTACTTCCTGTCTAATGACTTGAGTGCATGGGTGATTTGGTGGATTCTGGTCCCTGATAGCGGACTGTGATTTTCTCCTTATTCAGGCTAGTGATCAGGACATCTGAATGTCTCACAATGGAGTCTTCTATGACTAAAATATTGGGAAGTGTGTTATCTTGCACTATGACTATGTAGCTGAGGCTCCAAAAGGTGTGGCTGTTTATGCTGTGTTGGGAATTGTTTTGGTGGAGTGCTTTAGGGGCTGCTGAGGATTATTTTTGTAGAACAAATATCTAGGATATCTTTGGGGTTTAGTAAGTTTGCTTTTAAGTGCCTCAACATATGTTGGTCTATGTTTTGGGTCAGTACTATGTTTGGTGGGTGTAATGCTTACATTACTGATAACTGGATTACTATTTTCAGTACTTTTGTGTGAAAGTATTGTGTAATTACATCTCTCACATATTGTATTCATTTCTCTAAGGATTAGTTGGTTGTCAGTGAGCATGAGACAATTCCTTCCTGGGAGGGAAGAAATTGGGAAAGAGCCACCCATGGATTCGAGTCTTTTTTAGGTGAACTACACAAGGATGGTACAGCAGGGGTTTGCAGCAGACTAACTTTGGGACTGTGAGGGTAGAAACTACAGCTAGGCTATGTTTGATTGAATTCATGTAACAGTGCTCCTTAGTGTGCAAACAGGTTGATCTCTTGTGCAGCTGAGTACTGGGTATAGTTACAGGGTTAGTTTTATAGGGAAACTTTAGTTTCTAAGTACCTACATCTATGCAAGGCACTGCTAAATGCTGCTATGTAAAGAGAAGCAGAATTTATAGACTCAGAGGAAAGTGACTAAATCAACTAAAATTCTCCAAAAAAATAAGAATTAACACAGTCCTCCCACTGGAGAACAAATATGTTTAAACACTCATTCTCTTACCGCTGAATATATTCTACAAATGAAGAAGGTACAATGTCACTGCATTTTTGCAACTTTCCTGATTTAATTTTATTTCTGGAAAAAGAAGAGGCTGTTCAATATTTGTGGATCAATTTATCAGTTTTCACAAAGGTTATGCCTTCAGCTGTCCTGAAGTGTCACTATAAGAGTTTATGAAATCTTCCAGCAATAAGAGTGAAAGTGTCACAACTAAATGAACATATGAGCAGCTTTAAGCCATAAAGTCTGGCCTAGTAACATTGTACTCCAGATCTGTGGCATTGAATCATCTGTACAATTCTCAGGAATCATACAATATGCAACACATTTCAGTCATTAAGTAAAGAGGGCTGTTAGTAGATTATGTAGTAAAGTGTTGTCATTCATAGGTTAATAAAGAACCTGTGGTATTCTAACTATTATAAGCTTTTTCAGTAGTGCCATACATGAAGAATCCTTGAAGGTGAGCTAACATCTCAAGTAAGAATCGACCTTAATATCTTGCCTTGTCAGTCTACTGTATAACCACTGCATCATGTCTGCACACCATTACTACTCGGGATCTGACTGCTGTTTATGGTAAACTCAGCCTCAAAAACAGATGCCAGTAATGTGAATAGAAACCAGCCAATGCATGGCCTATTAATGTTTTGTTTATCCAAATACTGTTTCCTTCATTAGAAATGCAGATACAATACTAGTGAAGTACACAAAATATTAAGGTTTAAGGGAATTTCCTTCAATACTACATACCCCATTCATCATCAGCATTATCACCATCAGCATTTCTGAGGCATCCAAAACTTGTAGTGGGAAGTATATCTCCTACTTGCAGCAACTGCATATTTGTAGAAAGTCGAAATGAGCAGACATTTTTGGCAGAAGTATTTTTGACAAAGTAATCAAATGCTGTTTCACATATGAAATAATAAATTAGATTCAATGTAGATTTTCATTGCCTTGCATTCTTATGTAACATTTCTGTACAGCTGGTTAAATTGCAGTTATCAACTTCCCTCATACTTCTTTCCAAGTTCATGCCTTTATATGTGCCCTTGTCTTTTCACATAAATGTCCTTCAATAAATGGAATACATGACATAATTAAAAAGGACCTCAGTGTGTGGTTTAGTTATGACAACATGCCAGTATAAATCTTAAATAAAACCCTGATGGCACCACTTTGATTTTGGTAAGAGAAATCACTGAACTGAACTGAAAGCTTCTAATAACTATAATACTGGTCTGCTGCAACACACGCAGAACTGTTAAAACTGCAGCTATAATTTGCCGGTCAATACTCTTAGCTTTGTGGTAAGTATATAAAATAGTTTAAAATAACACCATTTTATCTAAATAATAACTTATCACTTCAAAACTGTAGCTTCAATTCTACCCTGTTTCTGTTTCTCTTTGATCTAAGCTATGATTCTAGACAAGAAATATAGATAAAATAAATTTACTTTAGCAGATTCAAGGCAAAGAGGAAAATAACCTCTCCACACACACATGCACACGCACACTCACACACACACACACACACATATATATATATATATATACATATATATATATATATATATATATATATAGCTATATATGTATATATCTCTAAATATATATATATATATATATATATATATATATATATATATATATATATATATATATAAAACAGAGATAATGGGGAGTTTCTTGATACATTACTGCACATGTTTACAGTGAGGCAACATAACTTATTCAATACTCCTTAATATATGTCAACAGATTAAATAGGAAAGTCTATATAATCAAGTTAAAGTACTAATCTGAGTCACAATTTTTCACACACTAATTTATAGCACTGCAAACACTGTAGTGTGGTGCACATAATATATAACAGTTTACCATTGTCTTTGTTTGTTCACGTGTCTAGATTGTTACCACACTGTACCAAGTTTGCTAAATCCAATAATAATCATTTCATAAAAACATTTGACCTTTAGGATAAGCCCTTTATCTAGACCATGGTTCTTTTATCCTCTACCTGTAGAACAAAGCATTTAGGCCCATTTTTGCTTCTTTGTTCTTGTAATCAATCACTGTAGTTCTTCAGCTGGATTTTTTATTTTTTTTCTGTGGTTGTGTTTAACTGTATTTTCTTTTTGTCTGGACTACTCAGTAATGTAGACTGTCCTTTACATTTTTTATTCACTTTCACCATGTTGCACCAGAGATACATACTTTTCTGTGGTATGCCATTTCTAATCATAAATTCTGTAATATTTCACATACATATGCAAGAAAATACAAAATTTAAATATACTAACCTAAGACTGCTTAACATAGACCAAAATGAAATGACTAATATTCTTTTGTCCCCTAAACAGCAACAAGGAGATATTCCCCTTTTCTATAAAGTTAGCAATAAATCTAAATGTTATTTCATTCCTGGTGTAACAAAACTAGAGCCAAAATGATTTTGCACTGCTATAAGAAAGTCATATACTGAGATTAAATAACAACAACCAGTGCTTTGACCTGTGAAGGTGAACTGTAACATGAAAGAGTTGTTGGAAATTCTATACATTCTGGTTAGCAATTTAGTTAGCCAAGGGTTTCAAGTAGGACAGAAGAGAAGGTTGCACCTGTCCATATGACACTTATTACAGACTGCTGGCCTTTCAGTGCCACTGCTGACCCTGTCAATTTTTATCACACCCTGAAAGGCATTTTATGATTCACTACCTTGACTCAGCTTAAAAGGATGACCCCTGTCTGAGTTAGCACTATGATCATCTTTTATTCATTATTAATACCTATGTCCAGTCCAGATGGCACAGGCAGTCAGCCTTCTAAACACTACTTTGGCAGGTCTTGTTGCAGCACAGTTGAAACTGACCTTCCTTCTTGCTGGACAGGGTGAGACTCTCATGTGATGATATAACCAGAGGATCTCAAATCAATTAACTATGATTTCAACAGTAGTAATGAAAAAGCACCAATAACCAGCTTATTCAATCATCCTTACCAGCCTTGACACTGGAAGAACAACTCATTAGTAACTCTCTTGCAATTGAATTGAATCCCCAGTAAAATACTTGTAGATTGTTTGGCAGGGACCTCCCCTGGTGTTGAATATTATTTTGGACATATCAGCTACATATGTACTACATGTTGGGTTCTGTTCATAAGCACTGTTGGCATAATTACTCAAAGATGTAACCAAGAAAAAAAAGACAAAAAAATCCTTAATATGCATTCATATGTGTTCATCCTTATACCTTTCTCTGCTGACTGCCAACCTGTCTCATCTACCCACAGTTTCTCATGAATATCCTACTTCAGCAATGTACTCAATTTCCTTTACTGATCCTAAATAGCTTGTTCCAGTGCATACCACTTTGCCTGAGGTAAAAAAGGGAACATTAACAACATAATGGAAGTCTCTCCTTCCTGTAGGTGTGCCATTTTCTTATCCATAGTTTTATCAAGAAACAGTGAATGATAACAAAAATCTTCCTTTATTCACTGATCTGTGCAAAAATTTCCTGTGATGTTTAATCTGTTTACTAAATGTCGAGGGGAAAAAAGATAGGTAGGCAGTAGAACTCACTCACTGAAATGAGAGTCGAGATTTATACATTAAAAAGCCATTTTGCTTTTGGGAGCTTCATAACTTAACTTCAAAAATGAGCTCTCCACAAAATATTGCAGACTATCACTGAAGGCATACTACATGGAGGTAAAGTGGTTGAATTTGTATATGATAAGTCTGGATGAATTCAGCTTAAGATGGAATGAATGCTTTCCTAGAAAAGGATCCACATCAGTTCTGTTTCTAATTTTTTGGGCATAGGGGATACCGCATATATATATATATATATATATATATATATATATATATATATATATATATATATATATATATATATATATGGGAGCATTATCCCAGTGTTTATCTGTCAAACCCTTCATTGAAACTATTAAAAAAAGTAATATTTTCCTAAATTTCATATTAAAGAGAATGCTTTCCACTCTAACTTAATATACTCCATCTTCAATACACACTCTACTTATCTTTTCTTTGTTGTGATTTGGCTTTTGAACTAGACCAAATACAAAAACTCAACTTCTCAGATACCTGTCTTATCTTTAACAATGTAAACAAATTGCTTGCATATGCCACAACATCCCCAGTACAGCCCATTCCCCCAAAATAAGATCTCTGCCCATACTATCCACAAATTTGTTATTATTAATGTCACTAACATATATCAACCTTGTTATATTGTCCAAAAATTATATTACAAGTTTCAACAATAATCCACACCCCATTTCACAAAACATCTCATATTGCATATTGGTGAAGGCTTTTTCCTGATCCAAGGACAATAAATATCCCCTTAACAGATGGCAATGCCATCATTTTAAAAAGGGAGGGGTGGTGTTCACATCAAACCCAAGCAATTTTAGTCTCACCAGCCTAGCCAGTATCTTTTTTAAATGTTCTTTTTGCCCCATGCCTGCTCACCATAAAGTGCCCCCCAAATGTACTTGAGCACATTCGTTCATCCATGGTAGGGGAGACCCCAGAATAAGTAAGACAAGAGCCATCTAGAGAGGCTGTCATTCTGTCAGTCATGATGGTGACTTGTGCAGTCACCAGCCTTCCAGGTAAGAGTACATTTGAATAGCCTAACTGTGCCACTTGGGCAGGAGGATGAGCTACCTGCAGCACTGCAAGGATCCACAATGCCATCCAACTGCAAAATCACACTTCACAGCACTCACTAATTGAGGGCTACCTCTAGATGGTGTCTTGGAAAGCTAAAAAACCACCCCCAGAATACCAACAAAATACTGCCTCTCCTCTAAGGGATTGTATCAGTTTGTGCCCTGCTCCTCCCTGCTGACTCCCAGTATATACATGTTCACCCTTCTCGACCAGCTTGGTCAAGTTCCTGAGCCAGTAATTGAATTTGATTCATCTGGACCATAATCAATGCATTATCATTTTATGCCAGTGGAGATGGTATCTGACCAGCATTTCCTGTAAAGTATTATGTAAAATGGCACAGGGGCATACCTCTATTAGCTATGGAAGAAGTTTGTTAATGGGAGACCTTGCTTCTGAATCTAGAGACATTCTTTGAAGAGGTAATAGCAGCCCTGGAAGAATGACTGATAGTACACACTGCTTATCTTAATCTTGCTAAAATATTTGAAAGATTTCTATATAGTAATTGACAAATTAAAATCATTGAGTGACAAGCCATAGATAATTTAATGAGTAAGATGCTGGCTAAGCAACAAAGCTCAACAATTCAGGGTGGATGGCGAGTACCTGTTTATCTCAATAAACATATTCCTTTCACACATAAGAAACATGTGCTTCAAACAGTTCTAAGCTCCTTAATGCCTCAAAGACCAAGGCTATACTATTTGGTAGCAAAAGTTTTACAACACTTACATGTCACCACTGACCTGTTGATCCTACTGAGCATATGAAATCCTTTCAAGAACTAGATGTTCTATTTGATGAAGCAAAGCCATTCTGTGAGCACATCTTTACTGCTGTGAGATGGGCTCAATAAAAGTTAGAATTGCCATTCAATGATTGGATCACATCCAGTTTCAAAAGGACAGCTGCCAATGCATTTTTCACCATTTGCTGTTAAACAATAACTGCATTCAGCTTAATCTCAGTCTAAAGGACATTAGTAAACTAAGCTCAGTATATAAAATGTTTGCAACATTCTTCACAGGAGCAGAGCCCATGATAGCCATCACTATGCCTTTTAGTGACAGATTGACTTACTGACCATATCCAATAGGCTGATCTATACCCAGCTGCCCTATTTCAATTCTCTTTTCCACTTAGATACTCCCCCTACTTTATCTTACATCTTCACTTTGCACCTCCCCATACCTTACATCAAAATTATTTTTAGTACTTCTTGTCTTTGAAATCCGCCACCTGCTACCTGTAAAACAGGAGACTGCAGTTTCTCATGCATGCTAGTGATCTTGTGTTATTGCTTTCACAGACAAATCAAAGAACTAACTTCCACTCATATGTTCAAAACTTCTTAATGAGATCACCTCTCATCCACAAAGAGATGTGTAACCTGCCAGGTACTATAATATCTACATGTGCAGCCCAATATCTGTGTAAAGATTACCAGCTCTTTCTGGAGTCTCATTATAAAATGACCAATGGTCTTAATTTGTTATCGATAATACAGCCTTCTTATGTCCTATTAAAGTTCATAGCTGCTTTATTTGTACTTACGTATTTATTTATAATTGTTGTTATGTGAGCTTTAACTACAGGCCTCTCCTTGAAATGTATTATGGTCATAGTGGGACTAGCCAAAGCCTCCCCATCTCCAGCCATACTTACGTATGTTAGCCCTAAGCCTACCCTTTTCCTAACCCCAACCATACACATTTTCTTACTAAAATCTCTTTTCTTGACAGTACCACTATACTGACAAAGCATGTTTTCAAGATAGTGGCATTTTTTTTTTGCTTACTGGTCACAAAAGGATGCTGTTCTTTCACTATTGTGATCAGTTTAGTTTTGGCTGGTTTTACCTTTTAATTAAATGTCCTGTTGATGTGCAGAAATCCCTGTAATATGCAACAGTGGTTTTTGATATATATACTTTAATATATATATGTCCACAAATACACGCGCATACACACACACACACACACACACACACACAAACACACACAAACACACACACACACACACACACACACACACACACACACACACACACACACACACACACACACACATATGGTTGCAGGTAGCTATATCAAATGTTACTTTCTTTTGCTGGTTTTCTTGGCATCTGTGAGTGCAAAATCATTGAACAGCAGGAGTGGGAATTTGCCCTTTTCTGCTGTTGCGCAATCTTGGAGTTGGTATATATATTTTGCACATGGGGTCAGGGTGTCACTTCCACAGTGGTAATCATCTTGAACCAAGGTTTACACCACCGGGTGGCAAGCCATGCCATGGTAGTTTATTTGCACCACTCACTTGTGCACACACTCTCACCTATGGCCAATTTAGAGTGTCCAATTCACCTACTGCATGCTTTTGGAATGTGGGAGGAAACTGGAGCACCCAGAGGAAACCCATGTGACCACAGGGAGGATATTCAGACTCCACACAGAAGGTACTCCAGCCGAGAATCGAATCAGAGAATCTCTTACTGTAAGGTGCTTAAGTTATATGGGTGTAACAGAAGGCTTCCCCCTGTATAAAATCATTTTTTTTTCTTAATTTCTTCCAATGTTTTTATTTTCAGTCTTTTAGATCAATATTTTTGCATTTAGGAGGTTTTTTTATGTTTACTGACAAAAAACATACTGCTAGAATTTCATCTTTTAATTCAAACTACAGTGTTCTTATAAATCTGATATTGCAGGAGATTGATCTTTGGTGACCCAATGACCATCAGCTCTATTTCCGCAGTCACCCAAATGTCTTGTTGTTCCTCTTCAGTTACAGTGGGTGAGGGTCAATTTGGCCAAGGAGAGCATTTCTTTGAACTCTGTGACAGTTCTAGGTTCTGACTTGGGGTGTCTGTCAGTGTGAGGCAAATGTTCCCTCCTCCATACTGACATGCATATCTTAACCCTGCCATCAAGGAATATGTGATAAGAAACTACAAGGGCATGCTTCACCTTTGTGGGCTACACACTGCCTCCCCTCTGAGGTCTCTGTCTCCTTCTGACATTACATGAACTCAGTTGTGCTCTCCAACAACAAATTTGTTACAATCTTATAGGTTCATAGGTGTATACTAGGCTAATGGCCCTGGAACCTATATAAGCCAGCCCAAGAAGATTCCCTGGCATCATGCCACCCAAAGTTAGTTCCTAGTGCCCTTGTCAAGCAAGGTCACTGAAGTGATTCCTGGGGTGAACTTCCTATTGCCCACCCACTTGTCAAGATTTCTCTTAAAGAGGGCCAGTGAAGTGCTCTGCTTGACGTGAATGGGAAGTTTGTTCCAGAGTATGGGAAGTCTCTGGGTTAGGAACCTGTCCCTCCAGCATGTTATGTTTATTGTGCTAATGAGGTTAAGGTCCCTGGAGCATGTGGCATGGAGGAATTGGGTTTTCTTTAGGTGTAACATATCTAGCAGCTTTGGGTCAGACATGGCTTTGTAGGTCAAGCAGAGATCGCCTCTAAGTAGGTGATGAGACATAGTATAGCTGGAGTTTTTGAGTCTGTCCATATAGGGCTTGTGTCTAAGGCCTAAGATCCTCTTAGTGAGGTATTTTTGTGGCCTTTCCAATTGTTGTGGATGTCTAGTGAGGTACATACCAGATGCAGTGTTATATTCGATAACTGGTCTAATGAGGGACGAGTAGAGAGAGATTATGACATCTTTCTTCCTGGATGAGAAACATTTTGTAATGAGATGTGCCACATAGAAGGACTTTCTGACTACAGTGGCAATGTGGTTATCAAAGGGGAGGTTGCTGTCAACCTGTGTCCCCAGGGATCTTATCACACCTTCAGTGTTCAGTGGACTACTGCCTGTATGGTAGTTCATGGGCACCAAATTTTTCCCAAAGGGAATGACAATGCACTTTTTGGCACTGAGATTAAGGCGATGGTTCTGAAACCAGTCATTGGTGTCAGTGAGGCCTTTTTGAAGAATGTCTGCATCAGTTGGAGAATCAATAATGGCTCCCAGTTTGCAATCATCTGCAAACTTGGTCAGCTTGAGTCCCTTTGTGCTGGCTTGAACGTCAGAGAAGTAGATGCCAAACAAGAGAGGACCTAGAATTGATCCCTGTGGAATATCACTTGTAACTGGTCAGTAGTCAGATTTGCATTCCACTACTTTCACAGTGTGGGCTCTATCACTGAGCCAGTTGGTAACCCATCTTATTACATAGGGGTTTATGCCTAGTTTAGTGAGTCTATCTATAATTCCTGAGTGAGGGGTGGTGTCAAAGGCCTTGGCAAGATCTAGGTAGGCTATGTGAACTACCTTGCCCTCATCCACAGCTCTTGTGACAGACTTGAAGAAGTCTATCAGGTTGAGCAGGCATGATCTACCTTTCACAAACCCATGCTGTGTGGGGTCCAAAGTTTGGAGATTCCCTATGTTGGTCCATGATGATGCGCTCAATGGCCTTATATATCAGACTCATCAGGCTAATGGGGCAGTAGTTCCTTGGGTCTGTAGTCGCTCCCCTTCTGTGGAGTGGGATGACCATAGCAGTTCACCATTCAGTAGGAACAATGCCTGAAATGAGGCCATGATTGAACAGGGTACTCAGATGTGGTGCCAGTTCACTTTGTAATTCATGTAGAACACAGCCAGGGATAATATCAGGTCCCATGGAAGCTGTATTCTTGGCTTTGGATGGTTCGGTTTTTACCTGTGTATCCATGATGATAGGGACTTGGCATTCCTCGGGTATTGTGATGGACCCTTTAGGGGGTGAAAGGGGAGTAAAGTTTGCACTGAACCTGTCAGCCAATATGTTGGCAATATCAGTTGGTTCTGTATATGTATTGCCATTGTGCTGTAACTCAGAGCAGATCTGAGTATTGCCATGTAGATTCTTGACAACTATAGAAGGCCTTGTGGTTGTCTTTAGAATCTGCAGCAATTTTGTTTTTGTAGCTAGCTTTAGAGGACTTGATGAGAGATCTCAGTTTTTTTTTGCTGAGGCTAACAAAGGAGTTTTTCCAGTATTAGGACTTCACCCTTTTCTGCAACAGTTTTTTTCCTTCTGTTGTAGAGTTTGTTTATGGTGAGGGACCACCAGATTGGCCTCCTTTTTTGGAGGAGAGCATCTTGGTTCTGTTTGGTATGGCCCGTTCCATGCACTTGTGTATGTGCTCATACAGTGCTTTGGTATATGATTCAGCAGTCATGCACCTGTTTTCCATTTGCATGGGTGTTATGAAGTTAGCCACCTCTGTTTTAGAAGCCCAAAATTGGCTATGGAGATTTTTACAGTGGTTTCATTTTGGGGAGGGGTGAAAGTGGGATGTGGGTATCCATGGTGATTAGCTTGTGGTCAGATCTGACCAGGGAGGAGTTGATTACTGGTGTAGAGCAATGGTCACTCATGTTAGTAATGACCAGGTCAAGGATGTTTCTACCCCTGCTGGGGGTAAGAATGAGTCGGCCCAGGGCATTGGAGTTAATGAATTCTAGAAAATGTTGAGCAAGTGTGCTGGTACATGAGTAATTCTCACAGTTAATGGAGGGGTTGCTAACGTCTCCCAGTATAAGGGTATTGGGTTGTACCCTAATATTTTCCAGTGTATTTAGGAATGTGGAGTGGGAATCTTGGGACATGGTGGGGGGATCTATAGCAGGCTACAACCTGGATTGCAGTTTTACTCAGTGTTAGTTGTACCTGAAGTATCTCTGATGCGTTATGTTGGGCTACTAGTCTGGAGGTGTGCATAACCTTTATGAATATGGAGACACCACCGCCTTTAGTGCTTCGGTCCAGGTGTAGGGGCCAAAAGGTGTGGTATGAATTATAGCCTGGTAGTGCTGGGGTGCTCTCCGGAGCCTTGAACCAGGTTCGGTCATTGCACAGATGTCAATGTTCTCCAATTTAAGGAGTGTTTTGAGCAAGTGCATTTTGAGATTTAGACTTCTAGCGCTGAGTAGGATAACCCTCAGATTTAATTTTCTTGTAGATGGTGGTAATTTTGTCTTTAGGACATTGCCTAAAAAATGCACTATAGGGGTGGCAAGAGCCTTGGCCAGTATCCAGAATATCTGGGGTGATAGGTGCAGGCCATCTCTGGTGAAGCATTGAGGTCTGTCGATCATGTCATCCCAGGCAGATAGATACTGGATCTCCTTAGAATGACACCAGAAACATAGCAAATTGTTGAAGTCAATCATGTTCTGCTTGTACTGTGGTATCATTCTGGGTGATGGTAGGATGCTACTCAGAGCTAGGGTCATACCTACCTGGGCTACAAGATCAGAGAGCTCCTCTATGTCTCTTTTCATGTAGTCCAGGGAGGTACATCTCAGGTCATTTACACCAACATGGACAATGACAGAGTCATATTTGTACCTGTTGTGGAGTGACCTAAGTGCATGTGTTATGTGGCGGATCCTGGCACCCAACACACAGCTGACTGTAACTTTCTCCTTATTCAACCTTGTGAGTGGGACATCAGTGTGCCTTACTATTGAGTCACCTATGATTAGTGTATGGGGTAAGTTGTTTTGCCTTATGGGCTTTGGTTGAGTGGCATACTGTTTATGTGAGCTATGTGTCTTATGGTTTGTGCTGGTATATGGTGGTTGTTTGCATTTCTGCTTCAGAGGTCTCTGTTTGGGCAGATTTTTATTGAGAGCCTCTGTGAAAGAAGATGTACATTTTGTGTTACTATGTGAGGGTTGTGGTGGTGTATGTTCTGGAGGGCTATATGTTGAATGTGGTGTGGTGCAGGTCTTATCCTTCTCCTCTTGACAGGCTAATCCAGTCTTGGCTGGAGAGTGCCTGGCTTCCAATTTGGCTATATATGCGCATCTCTCACAAGTCATAGTGTTGGGAGGTAAGAGGAGAGGGTTGTCTGTGTACACGAGGCAGTTGCTACACTGCCTCAGGATGCCCAAGTTCACCAGGTTGACAGGAGAAAGTACAGGGAACCGACCTTTAGACATGCCTGGATATGATCTCACTATATTAAGTACTGAAGCCTTTTACAAGAAAAATGTCACTCAAAGTGTCTGAGTCTGTACAGAGCACTGCTAAACACTCGAGGGAAAACCAATATATAGACCCCAAACATTTAAGGATGAAGTATTTAGGCAGATATTCTGAAGTTAGGAAGAAATCAAGCAGTACTTACTGAAAATAAAGAATTAGCTTGTCAAGAATGATGGAAAGAGGGGAGTCACATGAATGGCTACTGCTTGGCTACTACTAATGCTGGTCTCAGCACAGCTTCACTCTGTTGGGATACAGTACTCCTTTGCTTCTTCTCTCACCAGAAGCAAAATGTTAGCACCAATCCCAAGAAGAGAAGCAGGCCACGACCTGTTTGATGATCCACAGTCTTGTCCCAGATGATGCAAGGGTCTGCAGGCTTGTAGCCTTTTTCTGGTAGATGCCTTGAATAGCAACCAGACCAATCAGATACATTAAGCACAAACACTGACTCTCCAACCAGAAACAGTCAGGAATCAATGTACTCTGCTCCTACTCTCACCAGGATTAGAATATAAGCACAGATTGCAAGCTGTCACCTATAAAGCAGTTATTAAGCTTTCTGATGATCAGCAGTCTCCAGGAAATAATGTAACTGCACTTCTTCTCTCACCAGGAGAAAACAGAAGCACTAATCCCAAGATGACTACTGGGAGGCAGAATGTGAGCTCTCCAGTAACTGGTGGTCTTGCAATAATGCTTAAAGGTAAGATGAAAAAAATGGTTTATCCTAAACACTGCAGTGTGCACTAGAGGAGTTAGATGTGAAAGCAGGTAACTTAAGTTTTACCTGTCTAAAAAGTTAGGTTTTAGTGGAGAGTCAGTATTTTTAAAACAGCAAGATAGATTGAAAGGGGGTGGTCACTTTTTTATTCTGATACTATGGAATACAGTAGGATGGCCAATAAATTTAAATAGCTGAAGGGGAGTTATTTGACAAAATCAGCCCTGCCAAGTCTTGAACCCAGGACCCTGTACACCATAGTCAGAGCAATCTACCACTACACCATCTGTGCTGTTTAAACAGCCCTTGCAAGTCATGAACTCAGGACCCTGCACATCATGGTCAAAGCAATTTACCAGTAAGCCATCTCAGATGTATGTCCCCAACATAGATCCCTGTACCTCCCACCAGAAAGAAGTGCAGCACATTCATTTATGTCCCTTCCCTCATTAACATCTCCAGTGCAGGACCAGCTAATTGCACCCACAGCTCCTTCCTTTTATGCCCTGAAACCACCCTCATAGGTCCTTAATTTATTATTCTGTCTATTAGTCCCATGAAACAATTTATCAATGCACTTTGTTCATAGGTTCATTGGTAGGTACTAGGCTATCGGCCCAATGGCCTAAGTAATCCTAGCCAACAAAGTTCCCTGGCTTACGCCAACCCAATAAAGTTAATTTCCTGTGCCCCTGTTGAGCAGAGCCACAGAAGTGATCTCCAGGGTGTATTTCCTATTTCTCATCCACTCATCAAGATTTTCTTGAAGAGTGTTAACGAGGAACTTTGCTTGACATAGATAGGTAGTCTGTTCCAGAGTATGGGAAGTCCCTGGGACAGGAATCTATCCCTCCAGCAAGTCCTGTTCATTGTGGTGACAAGGTCTAGGTCCCTAGAGTGTGTAGCTCAGAGGGATTGGAATTTCTTTATGTATAGCATGTCCAACAGCTCTGGGTTTGACAAAGCTTTATATGTTAGGCAGAGATCACCTCGGATTAGGCGAAATGCTACAGAGTAAAGCTGGAGTTTTTTGAGAAGATCAGTGTAGGACATCTGTTTGAGGCTGTTAATTCTCTTTGTGAGGTACTTCTGTGGCCTTTCCAGCTGCTGCAGATGTCTTGTGAAGTACATTACAAAAGGGGCATTGTACTCTATAATGGATCTAATGAGTGTTGAGTAGAGGGGAACAATGATCTCTTTTTTCCTGGATGACAACCCTTTTGTGATGAGGTGTGCCATGTAGAAGGATTTCCTGACTACTGTGGCAATGTGATTAGCAAATGAGAGGCTACTGTCCACCTGGGTCCCAAGGTCTCTTATCACACATTCAGTGTTAAGAAGACTGCCACCTATGTGGTAGTTCATGGGTACAGAGGTTTTACCAAAGGAGATAACAATGCACTTTTTGGCATTGAGCTTGAGGCCATGGCTCTGACACCAGGCATCTGTCTCAGTGAGGCCCTTCTGTAGGATAGTCTGTGCTTCAGAGAAGTAGATACCAAACAGGAGAGGTCCCAGGACTGAACCCTGGACTGAATCCTGTGGTACTCCATTTGTCACTGGTTTGAAGTCAGATTTAGAGTCTGCAACTTTTACAGTGTGGGTTCTGTCAGTGAGCCAGTCACAACCCATCTTGTGACTTAGGGATTTATACCTAGTTTAGTGAGTTTAGCTATAATTCCAGAATGGGGGATGGTGTTGAAAGCCTTGGCGAGGTCAAGATAGGCTGTGTGAACCACCTTACCCTCATCTACGGCTTGGTAACTGCCTCAAAGAAATTGACCAGGTTCAGGAGGCAAGATCTGCCTTTCACAAACCTGAACTGGGTGGGATCCAGAGTGTGGAGGTTACCAATGACTTTGTTTATGAATTCTTGCAGACCAGGCTCATCAGGCTAATAGGGTGATAGTTCCCAGGATCAGTGATGGCTCCCCCTTTGTGGAGTAGGATAACTGTTGCTGTGTGCCATTCAGTGAGCACAAAGCCTGATGTGAGGCTATGATTGAACATGTTGCTTAGGTGGAGAGCCAGTTCATTCTAAAGTTCATGTAAAACGCAGCCTGGGATGTTGTACGGTCCCATGGATGCTGTGTTTTTGGCTTTAGAGAGTGCTGCTTTTACCTGTGTAGTTGTGATTACAGGGACTCTGCATTCTTTCTGTATAGATATGGGCCCTTTAGGGGGTGAGAGGGAGGTAAAGTTAGCACTCTACCTATCTGCCAGGATGTTGGCAATATCAGTTGGTTCTGTAATTTTGTGTCATTGTGCTGTAACTCAGAGCAGAGCTGGGTGTTGCCATTGAGATTCTTGACATAGCTATAGAATGCTTTGTGGTTGTCCTTAGAATCAGTGGCAATCTTGTTTTCATAGCTAGCTTTGAAGGAGCTTATAAAGGATCTCAGCTTCTTGCTGAGGCTGACCAGGGAGCTCTTCCACTCATGCAATTGTACTCTCTTTTGCAACAATTTCTTCCTTCTGTTGTAAAGTTTGTTTATGGCAGGGGACCACCAGATTGGCTTCCTTTTTTGGAGGATAGCGTCTTGGTTCTCATGTAAGTGCTTATAGAGTGCATTTGTGTAGGATTCAGCAGTTGTAACTGTATTGTCCATCTGCATGGGTGTCATGAAGTTCACCACTTCTGTCTTAAGAATCATGAAGTTGGCTTTGGAGAAATATTTTACTGTGGTTTCCTTAATGGGGGTGGGGGCGGGATGTGGATATCTAGGGTGATTAGCTTATGTTTGGATCTGACCAACGAGGAGTTGACTTCAGGTGTGGAACACCGGTCACTCATGTTGGTTATGACTAGGTCTAGGATATTGTTGCCCCTGGTAGGGGTGTGGATAAGTTGATCCAGGGCATTGGAATTTATGAATTCCAGAAAGCGCTGAGTGAAGGAGTTGGTACATAAGTAGTTTTCCCAGTTAATGGTGGGGTAATTAAAATCGCCCAATATTAGGTTGTTTGGTTGAACCCTAATATTTTCCAGTATATCAAGAAAAGAGGAGTGGGAATCCTGGGGCATGGTGGGGGATCTGTAGCAAGCTAAAATTTGGACTGCTGTTTTGCCCAGAGTTAGTTGCACTTGGATAACCTCGGATGCATTATGCTGAGCAACTAGCCTGGAGGTGTGGATATCCTTAATGAATATGGACATACCTCCACCTTTGGTATTCCAGTCCAGGTTAGATGGCTGAAAGGTTTGGTATGAGTTATAGCCTGGTAATGCAGGGGTGCTCTCTGGAGCCTTGAACCAGGTCTCAGTCACTGCACAGACATCAATGTTCTCCACTTTAAGGAGTGAGTGCATTTTGAGATTTAGACTTCTAGCATTGAGTAGCATTACCCTCAGTTTTTGCTTGCCTGTTCCTGTTATGGTGGTGAATTTGTCATTTGAACCTTGCCTAAAAAAGGCACTATAGGGGTGGCAAGAGACTTTGCCAGTATCCAGAAACCCAGGGGTGACAGGTCCAGGCCATCTCTGGCAAAGTATCGTGGTCTGTCGACCATGTCGTCCCAGGCAGACAGATACTGGATCTCCTTAGAATGCCACCAGAAGCTTAGCCAATTGTTGAAGTCAATCATTTTGTCCTTGTACTGTGGTATCATTCTGGGCAATGGCAGGATGCTACTCAGGGCTAGGGTCATACTTGCCTGGGCTACAAGATCGGAGAGTTCTTCCATGTCTCTTTTCATGTAGTCCAGGGAGGTACATCTCAGGTCATTCACACCAACATGGACAATTACAGAGTCATATTTGTACATGTTGTGGAATGACGTGAGTGCATTGGTTATGTGGCACCCGACAGGCAGCTGACAGTGACCTCCTTGTTTAGCCTGGTGAGTGGGGCATCAGTGTGCCTGACTATAGAGTCACCTATGACTAGTGTGTTGGGTATATTGTTTTGCCTTATGGGCTGTGGTTGAGTGGCAGACTGAGTCTGTGGGCTATGTGTCATTTGGGTTTTGTTGGTGGTGGGCGATTGCTTGTGTTTCTGCTTTGGAGGTCTCTGTTGCTTGAGCAGATTATTATTGAGAGCCTCAGTGAATGTTTTTGTGTTTCTATGTGTGGATTTTGGTGGTGTAGGTTTAGTGGGACTATGTGATGAGCGTGGTGCAAGTGTTTATCTTCTCCTCTTGACTATCAAGTTCAGTCTTTGTTGGAGTGAGCTTTACCTCCAGTTTGGCTAGATAAGTGCATCTCTCACAGGTTGTAGTGTTGGGTGGTAGGAGGAGAGGGTTGTCTGTGTACATGAGGCAATTGCTACATTGCCGCAGGATGCCCAGTTTCATCAGGTAGACAGGAGAGAACACTGGGAGTTGACCCT
The DNA here is from genome assembly GCF_019279795.1 of Protopterus annectens. NCBI lineage: Eukaryota > Metazoa > Chordata > Ceratodontiformes > Protopteridae > Protopterus > Protopterus annectens. The sequence continues at coordinate 248,658,649 of NC_056734.1, forward strand.
TGGACATGCCTGAATAAAAAAATATTTTCCTCTAGACAAGTGAGGAAAGTGAGTACAAGAGCTGTTTTTCTCTAAGCAAGTGAGGAAAGTAAGTACCCAAACAGTTTTCCTCTATGTAATGAGGAAGGGTGAGTGCTGTAGCAATTTGTAGTTTATTTTGTGCTTACAACAAATTCTGAACAAGTGCTGAGCACAGATAAGCAAATTCAAGTGCTAAAACTAAGAATCTGTATCTGGATCTTGTTATAGATAGGCTACCTAGTGCTTACCACTCCCACTGATAAGCTAGAAAGCTTCCCTCCAACACAGAAAGGTTTGGGGGCACAGAAGCTTGCAAACAGTCCTAGATACAGCAAATCTGTATCTGGACTAAACTAGTTCGAGGGAAGGAGGAAGCAAGCACAAATGCAGGCTTTTAAACAAGAAATTACCTCCTTTTCCATATTCCGTATGACCTCCAGGCCCACACCACTTCAAGGCACACAAGTTTTTTCCTATCCTTCTTTTGATGCACTTTATCAAAAGGACATATGTCTATTCCTCCACTTTTTACACAATGTATACATGGTTGTATCAGAAAGCTTTTATTGTGACAGTCTCTGATTTCCTTATTTAAAGCTTCTAAGCCCCATTTCTTCAACAAATCCCTTTTATATTTTGTCTAAGAAGTGAATGTTCTGCTGTTTCTCATCATATTGTAAGACTCCTTTGTTTCAATCCACTACTGCTCTGAATGTGACAGTCTCCAAATTTCCATCTTTAATTACTTCTGTCATGGATACATATATCTCCAAGATCATGCAGGGTACTAATTCAAATCCTTAATCCCCTTTTTCACATTTCCTGCTTCTTTATCATAAACCATCTACTTAAAAAAATATGATTAGACTTCCCAGGACATAGGACATATTGTAATAGCCTGGAATGTAACATTAAATCAATACATACCCCAGATGCATCTTGTATATGTAAGCAATCTGCAGAACAATCCGATCACCAATGTAGTCAGCAGTGAGCACATCATAGTTTGACTATCAAAAGATCGTACACATTGTGGATGTGGGGAAGATGGTGAACAGTTAACAGCACTGTTTTTTAGCTCTCCTTCATTTTAACATCTCTGATAGGATTTTTACTAAAAAATTCAAACAGAGCATTTCAAAACTTGATGGATTTATAGTTGAACATCTGCTGAAAGATTTACTACAAAAATAACAAGTCTGAAACTTCTTTATTTGCTTTTTTCTGTCAAGAAAACTAAAAAGAACTAATTGTCTCAGAATGAGCTACTCTAAGCCCAGTGTATAGGACAGTACTATGAAAAAAGACATACAAGGTTATACTAAATAATATCTGTGAGTTATCTGCATAGATAGATAAACTAGAAAGCAAAATGGACAATTTTAAAGAGGAATGTAAAAAACTAGTTGAAATGCTGAGTGAATCTCTTAAACAACAATCGTCATAAATCTTAAGTATAGAAGAGGCAATGTCTGATTTTGATGACAGATTACTTGAAAATGAGAATAACACAAAATTTCTTCTGAAACAAAACAACTTACTCCAGGAAAAAATAGAAGACCTAGAGAACAGATCTAGAAGGAATAACATCAGGATTTATTGGATTCCTGGAAAAGAAGAAGGAAACAGTATAACTTAATTCTTTAATACCTGGCTTCCTAAAACTTTGAAAATGCCTGAAGCTTTTTCCTTTGGCATCAAAATACCACATAGATCACTTTCTAACTCATCTTAGGAAAAAACATCCACAGGTCAGTGATAGTATGTTTTTTTCTGAAGTCAAGATAAGGATTTAGTCTTAAAAGCTGCATTGACCAATTATCCAGTTAAAATTAAAGAAAATACTATAAGATTTGACAATGACTATTCAACATTAGTGATGTCAATGAAAAAAACATGTGTGACGCTTGTTAAAGCTTAAAAAATATGATAGCACAAATCCTGTTTCCAGCAAAAATAAGGATTCACCTTCCAGAAGTAAAGATTTTTAACACCTTGGAAGATACAATGAACTTTATACAGAAAAATAAAATCCTAGAAAAAAAAAACAGAAGAAATGGGCTGGAATCTACTAACTCCTTTGAAGAAAAATGCAACAAGAGATGGTTGATTAATAAAAGAATAAACAGTGAATAGCTGAAGGACAAATGAAGATCAATGTGTTTCCTGGTTATGACTACTTATTAATTTAAAGAAGTGCTTGAATACTTATGAAAATGTGCTATTACTTTTTACAATGTGAATCATTTATTTATTTATTTCCCTGATTCAAATGGCTACTAGTTCCCTTTTTGAAATGTTACAGTTTGATTCTTTTAGCTATATATGAAATTAAAGCCACTTATTTTCATTTAGAGTTTAAAGGATTAAATTATTAATTTTATTAAAATTTAATCATTATTATGATGAAATGTATGTTAGGTGGCCCATTTTCTGATATTTTGGCATAGTTGAGTAATGTACTATTACATATAATACAAGATGCAACAAATGACACTAAAGAGGCATGTTAAGTTACATTCTGGGTTCTTAAAATGGTCCAGTAGTGTGCTACTGATAGCATACTTGACATACAAAAGCACCCAGGAAAGACATGCTATGTTATTAAAAAGTATAAAAATATAACTTTTTACATATATGAAAGTTACTACTGAAATGATATCAAGTAATTAGAATAACATTCATACTTTCACAGGTCAAACCTGAATCACACATAATTGCCATTTTTTTAATGTACGTTTATATGCTGTGGCTCCTTTAAAATGACAGTCTGCTTTATATTAAACATCTTATACAAATAGTTGTTGCTGAATTATTAAATGCTATTTCTTTGAGTGCAATGACTTTTTAGTGGTTGGAATACTTTGAGATTTTTTTGTTGCACTTTTGGTGGTTTGGAGGAGTTTGAGGGACTGGTGTGTGGTGTGCAGGTGGCTTGTACTCACTTGCAATCATTTTTATGTGAATTATAACTGATGGACTGTTCATTTTCAAGCCCTTATCATGAAGACCAGCTTGAACAATTTAGAGTCATGACCACTTTTGTGATGCTGCGGGAATTCTGAAAATTCTAAGAAATGTCCATACTACTTCTTCCTATTTAAAAGTAAATAATCATAATATTTTGAATCATATGCTAAAAAGAATGCAAGTGAGATAATAAGCAAAATACAATGAATTGCATTCTAAACCACTCAGTTACTACATAGTTCTGGATGCTTACTACTGATAGTATACTTGACATGCAATAGCACCCAGGAAAGTTATGCTATGTTATAAACAAAGTATAAAAAATATAGTTTCTTACATATATTAAAGTTATTATTGGAATATTATCAAATAATTAGAGTAACAGTCACACTTTTACAAGTTAAACTTGGATCACACATAAATGTCATTCTTTTAATGCAGGTTTATATGTTATGTCTGTTTTAAAAATAGTCTGCTTTATATTAAACATCTCATAAAAGTTGTGCTTGCTGAATTATTAATTGTTATTTCTTTAAACACAATAGCTTTTTAGTGGTTAATACACTTTGAAATACTTTTTGTTGTTTTTTTAGTGGTTTGGAAGGGTTTGTGGGATTGATGTATAATGCAGAGGTAGCTTGGATTCACTCATAAATGTTTCTTCTGTGAGTTGTAGCTGATAAACTGTTCATTTGCAAGCCCTTGTCATGAGGACCAGCTCAAAGCAGTTTAATTAGAGTCATGATCCCTTTTGTGATGCTGCGGGAGTTCTGAAAGTTCTAGGAACTGTCCAGGTTACTTCTTCCTGTCTAAAAGTAAATAATCAGAATATTTTGAATCATATGCTAAGATGTCATTGAATACATGTTAGCTAATAAGCAAAAGACAGTGAACAGAATTATAAACAACTGTTAGTTATTAAATAGTTCTGAATGCTGCAGTATACCAAAATGATAGTTTATACACAAGCCTATAGAATGACACTTCTGATAAAAAATAGAATTTATTTTGTCTGTTAATGTCTCTTTTGAATGATAACAAAACTTAATACTTCAGAACAATTTATTATGGAAAGTTTGAATCTTAAAAGGGAATATGTTTTCAGATGTTTGTTCATATACTATTAGATATAACATTTAAGGAAACAAAACAGCACTAATTCTAACACTTGCACTAGATTAAAGAGTGTAAGATACATAATGGTAATTATAAATGTTCTATTATACGATTCTCTACACTAGGATTATAGCTAAGATATAAAACCTAGGAATATAGTAAGACATATACAATATGTATACAAACAGAAATAAAAAAAGATCAGCATAAGTAAATATGTATATAATTAAAGAATATAAATATATGTACAAGGGTGAAAGGTTGGCATATTGGTTAAGGTGTTCCCCTTATAGGCACTAGGGGCAGGGTTTGATTCTCACTTGGGGTAATTAACTAGACTTGGAATAGCCCACAAGAACAGTTAGCCTGGTACTAATTTATGAACTCATGATCCTATGAACAACTTTGCACATAGTAAATACAATAGAAAAAAGTAGAAAATTATCTGACCTATAAATATGAAAATAACAACTGACTTCCTCCCTATAGTAGACCAGGGAGATAATGTGAAGTACAGGGAAAGATGACTGTAGAAGTATTCAGTTTGGTCACCTTATAATAAAGATTATGAACACCTGTTTAACTTGTCTTATTCTTAATAACTCACTGATGGGTTATTTTAAGGTGATGCATACTAAAAATATGAGACATTAATATGAACCAGAAGCATGAGCTAAGTGTTGTTAGTTTAATGGAGAGTTTTAAAAGTAGGTTTTTCATATTTTTCAACAAACTAGGAATATGTTATTCTATGGTAGAATGTTTTAGGGTTATATCATTAGGTACATTTTTATTTGTTTCAAAAGTTTTGTCCATAGCTGAAGATTTCATATTATGTTATATATAAGGTATACAATAAGTTCTTAGGTTCGTAGGTGTTTACTAGGCTGATGACCACAAGGGCCTTTTTAAGTCTAGCCATGCATCCCAAATCTCTGACAAGCCCTGATACCCTTGAGAAGTATAAGCATGAGCCAGGAAGTGAACCATTTAGAGGTTATGTGTGTCCATTAGAGACATAGGTGCCAAACCAGGGATGAATTTCTGGTTTTCCATCCAATTGTCCAAGTTGCACTTGAATTGAGTTAGGGAAGAACTCTGCTTCACATCGATGGGGAGTCTGTTCCATAGACAGGGTAGTCTCTGGGATACATACCTATCTCTCCAGTAGGTCCTATTTATATCACAGGCAATGTTTAAGTCTTTAGACCAGGTAATTCTGGTGCTGTTTGATTTGTGGATATGCAGGTGACCCATCAGAGTGGGGTCTAATAATGCCCTGTATGCCAGGCATAGATCTCCCCTCAAAAGCCTGTAGGAGATAGAATACAGGGATAGGGCATTCACGTGGTCTGCATAGGACATATTACTTATGTCCTGTATTCTTTTAGTGAGGAACCTCTGTGGATATTCCATTTGTTGGATATGCCTGGTTAGGTACATACCAAAGGGGGACCGTACTCAATGATAGGTCTGATGAAGGCTGAATACAGTGGAACAATAACTTCCTTGGATTTAGATGCCACACCTTTGTTTATAAGTTGAGCAACATAGAATGATTTCCTCACCACTGTAGACACATGATGATCAAAGGCTAGATTACTATCAATGTTTCCCTAAGTCCCTGACTACTGGGTCAAATCTAAGGGGTGTGTTGTCAATATGATAGTTACCAGGGATGGATGACTTCCCAAAAGATACTATTATGCATTTCTTGGCATTTAGTTTTAGTCCATGGGTCTGACATCAGTTGTTTGTCTGTGTCAGCCCCTCGTGAAGAACATTTGTATCAGTGTTAGATTCAATGACAGCTCCTAATTTGCAATTATCTGCAAATTTGGTCAGCCAGAGACCACTGACATTGGCCTTGACTTCTGAGAAGTAAATGCCAAATGTGTGACTGGCCTCTTTGTAGAGATGGACTCCTCAATTTTAACTTCCTGGTTCCAGTCTGTGAGCCATTTGGCTATCCACTGGATGACATATGGGTTTGTGTCTAAGCTCTTGAGTTTGTCAACAATGCCTGAGTAGGGCATTGTGTCAAATGCCTTGCCCAGATCAAGGTAGGCAGTGTGAACAATTTTGCCCTCATCCATAGCATTGGCGACCTTCTCAAAGAAGTCCACCTGGTTGAATAGGCATGATCTGCCTTTGACAAAATCAAGCTAGGTTGGGTCCAGTGTCTGGAGGTTTACTATATCTCTACTGATCATCTCCATGATAATACTTTCCATGGCTTTACGTATAAGACTAGTGAGAATTATGGGTCTGTAGTTTCCATGGTCTGTAGATGGTCCACCTTTGTGCAGAGGGATGACTGTTGCCTTTCTGCATTCATGAGGCACGAAGCCTGTTTGGAGACAACAGTTAAATATTAATTCCAGAGGCCCTGATAGGTCATGTTTCTTGCTATTTAGAAGGCATCCTGGGATATTGTCTGGGCCTATTGATGCAGTGTTCTTGGTCTTAGAGAGAGCATTAAGGAACTGTTCCCTAGTGATAATAGGGGAGTTATGTTTGATTATACTTCCTGAGGGAAGGTAGAAGGAGAAAGAGGAGTAAAGTTTGAGATGAATTTATCAGCCAGGAAGTTTGCTTTATCTTCTGGCTCAGTATAGGTGGCTCCATTTACAATGAACTCTGCACACAATTGTGTATTGCCTTTGAGGGTGCAGACATAGCTAAAGAATGCTCTGTGGTTGTCCTTGGTCTGGGAGTCCAAACTTACCTCAAATGTGGCTTTAGTAGACTTTATTTGTCCTCTGATTTGTTTGTTTAGTTTGATGAGAGTGCTTTTATCCTGCTGGGTGTTGCATCTCCTAATTTTTGCCATGATTTTCTTCCTCCTGTTATACAGCCAATTGATTTTGTGATTTCCCCCAGCATGGCTTGTTTTTTTAATTAGTTTTGTACTTCTTCCTGGTGGGTACAACTGCCTCTATGCAGCTATTAACATGCTTGTACAGGGTTTCTGTGAACAGTTCTGCATGGGTAGAAGTGTTCTCAGCAGTTATGGGGGCTTGAAATTTTGTCAGGTTCTCACTTAATAGCAGGAGGTTAGCCCTACAATAGTTCCTGAATATTCCAGGTTTAGCTGGGGGTCCAGGTTTTATTTTTACTTCAAAGGAGATGCATATGTATATCTATTAATATTAATAAATTGAATAAACCAGTAAAGAGGGGGAGTCTGTTCAAATACTTGCAATTATATAAAGCTCAAATAGTGTTTCGACAGGAAACACATTTACTTAATAAAGATGTAAATGCATTTTCATTAAAGAATTATTTGGTTTTAGCAGGTTTTGGCTTTCATGCTAAAAGAAGAGGCACCCTTGTTTTATGGAAGAACTCACCAGTAATGCCTAAAGTAAAAGATACCTATGTTGATAAAAATGTTATGGTAAGCATTGTTATAACTGAGTGGAACTGAAAACTATATACATTGGTGAACTGTTATGGGATTCCAGGGGTTGGAACTAAAGAGCAGGAGGTTAGCCTTAGAATAGTTCTTGAATATTCCAGGTTTGGGGTCCGGGTTTTATTTTTTACTTTAAAGGAGACCATGTTGTGGTCTGACCTTATAAGGTAAGGCATTACAGTAGGGAGTGTGTAGCAGTCTCCCATATTAGTGAGGACTAGACCTAGTATGGTTGCACCCCTGGTTGGTGTATTAATTATCTGGTCCAGGGAGTTTACAAAATCCAAGAATCCCTGTACATGTATGTTTGGTGTCATATAGGATTCCCAGTTAATAGCGGGGTAGTTAAAGTCACCCATGAATATGGTATTGGGATGGATGGTTAGTGTTTCTAATTAGTTTAAATATATGGTACAGGTTTACTGGGTCATAGAGGGGGACCTATAGCTTGTATGGAAGTGGTATTGGATTTTACCTATGGTGATTTGGACATGGAACAGCTCAAGTGTTTTGTCCTGTTTGACCAGCCTTGAAGTATATTTATTTTTGAAGTAAATAGAGACACCTCCAGCTTTAGTCCCTGCCTGTGAAGTAGCTGGCCTAAATGTGTGGAAGGCCTTATAACCTTGCACTATTGGTGTGCTCTCAATGGCTTTAAACCATGTCTCAGTGACCATACAGACATCAGGATTCTTTAGGGTAAAGAGAACTTCTAGGGAGTGGAGTTTTTTGGTTTAGACTCCTAGAATTGAGCAATAATACCTTTAGATTTTCTTGGTTTTGATTTGCTATGTCAGAAGTACTTTCAGTTTTGCAATGCCTAAAAAAGGCACTATGGGGGAAGACAATGTTTTAGCTAATATTCAAAAGCCTAGAGGGGAGAGGTGCAGACCATTCCTGGCAAAGCAGCATGGTCTGTTGACCATCTCCTTCCATGCTGACAGATATTGCACCCCCTTAGAATGACACCAGAAACTAAGCCAATTATTAAAGTCCGTCATCTTTTGTTCATATTGTGGCATCATCCTTGGAAAAGGTAAAATGCTGCTCAATGCTAGGCTCATACCAGCCTGAGACACATATTCCAAGAGCTCCATGATGTCTCTCTTTATATTGTCTAGGGAGGTATGTCTCAGGTCATTTACTCCCTCATGGACTATGACTGAGTCATATTGATAATTGTGATCCAATGACCTGAGCGCATGTGTAATATGGCAGATCCTAGCCTCTGATAAGCAATTGACCGTAATTTTCTCCTTACTCAGCCTGGTGAGAGGGACATCCATATGTCTCATGATGGAGTCTCCAATGATTAGAATGCTGGACTGTGTGGTGACTTGCCTTATGGGCTTAAAGGTAGAGGCTCCATGAGATGTAGCTCTATGTGTTGATGTGGGTGTTGTTTTGAAAGAGCACATTTGAGGCTGCTGAGGGTATTTGTTAAGTGTACTTCATCTAGGAAGCCTTAGTGGTTTAGGAAGGTTACATGTAAGTGCCACAGCATATGTGGGTCTATATGTTTGCTTTGAATTGTGCGTGATGGGTGCAGTGTGTGTACTACTGACAACCTTATTGACATTAGGAGTACTTTTATGTGAGAGCTTTGCCTCCAGTGACATTGTGTAAATACATCTCTCACATACCATATCAGTTTATTTGAGAATTAACTAGTTGTCAGTAAACATGAGACAATTTCTACATTGCCTCAGGATGCCCCTATCCACCAAGCTGGTAACGGAGACAGTAGGAAAGTTCATAGCCATGGCAACAGACCCTCTTTTATTGATTAGACAGTTGGAGTGAGAATATTGATAACTGCCAGCAGTATCTGGTTTGCAACTATGTGGGCAGTGCTTTTCACTGCAAACTAGTTGTTCTGTGTGCAACTAGCTATTGGAGAAACTTCAGTTGAGCTTTTACAGGAAAAATGGCACTCAAGGTGTCTGAGTCTGTACAGAGCCTGCCAAATACTTAAGGGGAAACTAATACAGAGACCCTGAAAATTTAAGGATGAAGTATTTAGGCAGATATTCTGAAGTTAGAAACAAATAAAGCAGCACTTACTGAAAACAAAGACTTAGCTTGTCAAGAATGATGAAAATAGGGGAGTTGCATGAATGGCTACTGCCTGGTTACTACTAATGCTGATCTCACCACAGCTTCACTCTGTTGGGATACAATGCTCCTTTGCTTCTTCTTTCACCAGAAGCAAAATGTTAGGACCAATGCCATGAAGAGAAGCAGGCCACAGCCTGTTTGGTGATCTACAGTCTTGTCCTAGATGATGCAAGGGTCTGTAGGCTTCTTGCCTTGTCCTGGTAGATGCTTCAAATAGCAATCAGACCAATCAGGTACATTAAGCACTGGCATTTACTTTCCAACCAGAAACAGTCAGGAATCAATGCACTTTGCTCCTTCTCTCACCAGGATCAGAATATAAGCACAAATTCTAAGCTGTCACCTATGAAACAGTTATTAGGCCTTCTGATGATCAACAGTCTCCAGGAAATAATATCAATGTACTCCTTCTCTCACCAGGAGAAAAAAAAGAAGTATTAATCCCAAGATGACTACTGAGAAGTAGAATGTGGGCTCTCCAATAACTAGTAGTCTTGCAATAGATATTTAAAGGTAAGATGAAAAAAAATGTTTATCCTAAACACTGCAGTGTGCACTAGGCAGTTAGATATAAAAGTAGCAACTTAAGTTTTAGCTGTCTTAAAAGTGAAGTTTTAGTGGAGAGCCACTATATTTAAAAGAGAAAGACAGATTGAAAGGGGGAGGGCACTTTTGTATTCTGGTACTATGGAATACAGTAGGATGGCCAATACATTTAATAGTTGAAGGGGAGTGATTTCACAAAAAGACAATCTTGTGCTTACTCACAATAGCCAGTGAAAGGAGAGAGGGAACAAGATATATGTCCAAATTAACATAAGGGGCAGCCAATTAGAAAAACAGTGGTGTTTAAGAACACAACAGTAACATAGGGGAAAAGTGGGAAAAAATCTGTCTGACTCACAAGAGACATAGCTGTGGTCTCTTTTCAAGTTTTAATATGCAGTTAAAAGCAGAATACAAATAAAACACAGTGGAAAGAAAACAAATCACAATATACAAAATAGAAAAAGACAAGAAATAATTCAAAATACAAGAAATAAAAAGTGAACTAACCTTTCTCTCACAGCAAGCTGAGGCAGAGTCTGGATGAGCCTTTTCAGCAAAGCTCTGAAATGTTTTATTTTACCCCTTAAATAGAAAGTTTAGTTCCTACCACCACCACCACCCCCCCCAGTTCACAGATAATGAACCTTAACTGATCTGTTCTAACTTCTGTGTGACTCCTTAACTGACTTTTTCTAATTTCAGTCTGGCTCACAAGAGACAGAGCTGTAGCCTCTTTTCAAGTTTTAATAAATATGTACATAAATGTGATTTCATTATACCTGTGCTTTTTTCTCACTTATATAAATATCTGATTTTAAATGCATACCTATTAATATTAAAATATTGAATAATCCAGTAAAGTGGGAGAGTCTGTGCAAATACTTGCTGTTACATAAAGCTTAAATAGTGTTTCTACAGGAAACCCATTTACTTAATAAAGATGTAAATAAACTTTAATTAAATAATTATTTAGTTTTAGCAGGTTTTGGCTTTCATGCTTAAAGAAGAGGCACCCTTGTTTTATAGGTTCATAGGTTCATAGGTTCATACTAGGCTATCTATCTGCAGGCAGGGCATTTATAGCCCCCCATAGTTATGGCTTGCTTTCGCCACCCCTTTAGTTTGAATAAAAACTATGCCTATCATTTTGCTGTGCCTCTGTCAAGCAGTGACGCTGAAGTAATCCCTGGGGTATATCTGCAATATCTTATGGAAGAACTCACCAGTAATGCCTAAAGTAAAAGATACCTATGTTGATAAAAATGGTATGTTAAGCATTGCTAGAATTGAGTGGAACTGAAAACTATATACATTGGCGAACTGTTATGGGATTCCAGGGGTTGGAGCTAAAGATGTAAAAAATTGCTTAGACACTGTAACCTATTACACAAAAGGTGAAGTCATAATGGCTGGTGATTTTAATTGTATTTTATCAGACAAATATTCTACTGCATATAGAAAGCTGAGAATCACACCTTCAGCCAAGCACTTAACACATTTTGTAAATCTAATGAATTTAAATGACATATATGAGCTAAGGAAAACAAACTCACTTTAATTTACCCATTAGTGATATAGATATGGAACACAGATATTGATAAAATTTTTGTCTCAAACAATCTGTTATGGCATATCACAGAAGATTTAATAGTTTCATGTCCATTATCAGACCACAATGCTATAATATTTACTATTATTTTAAAAACTGACAGTTTAATACATCACAGGTGACTACCAGTGTGCATTACTAAAGTTAAATAATTCAAGGATTGGTATGTTAAAGAGATCAATAATTTTCTAGAAATACAGTAAATACAAATGGTGAAGTATCTGGCATTGCCCTGTGGGATTCACTAAAGACTTACTTAAATGGAAAAGTTACAAGCTGGTATATTAGTAAAACAAGAGAATGAGACAAATAATTGAATGCACTACAGACCAAAGTTGACACACTAAAGCTAAATCTAAAACTAAATTACATTATCAGTCATTCTGAACTGAAAAACTTATATACAAAATATGTTGAAATTCTAAATCATAAAGTTTCAATAAACCTGGAAAAACTTAAACTTCAGGCATGTTCCCCTTTAAGCCTTTAAGCTTGCATAAACTTGCTCTTAGATCAAAGAAAATGATAAGCCAAATAATATCAAAATAATTATAACACATATAAATAATAAAAAAGAAAAAGACTATATATTAAAGGCATCCTTGAGGGCTTTAAAATATTTTTCAAAATATAAATAATAATACAAATAACCAAGATAATGATGATATAGTTGAAACTTTTCTAAGGGAAAATATAAACAGTAAAATAACGACAAAGAAGTAATCCACTATGGAACAAAGGGTCTGTGGAAGTAACAAGAACGCCAGAAAAACAAAATAAAATAAAATCCACAGAACCTGGTTCTGTGGATTTTATTTTATTTTGTTTTTCATAAATAGTAAAATAACAAGTGAACAAATAAAAACACTGATAAACCATCCACTTTAACAGGACTAAAAGATCAAACAAAAAAAGTTTAAAAATAATAAGGCACCAGGCTTAGATGGTCTTATATCAGAACTATGTAAAATACTACTGGATGGTGCAGTTAAAATATTAGATAAGGTCTATAGAGAAATAAAAACATCTGAAGAAGTACCCCCACCATTGAAATATTCCCTTATATCACCTATTTTAAAAAGAAGTAAATGATCCTACAAAGTGTTTATCATACAGACCCATTTCTCTTTTAAATGTGGACTATAAGATGTTCATGTCCATTTTAGCTAACAGAATTAATCTACTTCTACCTAAGCTAATTAACAATGATCAAACTGGGTTCATTTTAAATAGACAAGTACAGGATAATATAATAAGATGCATACATTAATAGACTATGCAAATAAAAATAAAAAATAACTTTCTATCATTAGTCTCGATTTAGCTAAGGCTTTTGACTCAGTTAATTGGTTGTACCTGTTTATAAAATATTTACATGTATAATTTCTCACCTGAGCTAGTTGCATTAATTTCTAAGTTATACAATAACTCTTGTGCTTATGTTAAAATTGGTTTTCTTTCTAAAACCTTTAAATTACAAAAAGGCACAAAACAAAGTTGTTCACTATTACCTTTACCTTTTTATTGGCAATAGAACACTTTGCTAATAGTATTAGAGCCAATAAGTAAATTAATGGTATCAAAATAAAAGAAGATTTCAGACTAAAGATTTAGCTCTTTGCTGATGATATTTTACTAACAACAGGAAATATAGAAAAGTCATTAGAACATATAATTAGCTCTATGAGTCACTTTGAAGAAATCTCAAACTTAAGATTGTCATAATAAAACAAGTACATTATTAATTAATAAAAAATAAAAATTCATGCAAAAATATTCTAATTACAAACTTTCAACAGGTTGTTTATAAAATTTTAAGTTTAGTCACAAACTGGAAAATGTCTTCTTTACCATGGAAGAATGATTAATGCTTATTAAGATAGTAATTCTCCCTAAAATATTGTTTGTTCTCCACTAAAATAATAGATGAAGAAGATAAATAATCTTTTTCTAAATTTTTTTGGCATCCTAATAAATCAAGAGTTTCTTTTGAATGGACAGAAAATGTTGGGATGATGGTAGAATAAGATTCCCTGATATTCAATTGTATGCTACTTCCACAATTGCAAAAGTTAAAGCGTTGTGGATAAATTCATCTTATGATTCAAAATGGAAACAAATATATCAAGAAATATTATTAGTAAATAATAAATATATCACAGCTAGTCATAAATGAATAGTCCACAATAGTATTATCTGATTATTAAAGGATTTTTGCGTAAATGGAATTACACCTTCTTCTCAAATTACCTATTTAAGCAACATAATTTCCTCTTTCCAAAAGTTCACATGCTCTAACCATCGTATTAAAGACTTACTATTTTCTATATTCCTAATTGCAAATTGCATATACAAATGACTTTTTAGACACTCATAACTTCAACAAAATGCTAGTTCTGAAACAGTGAAACAGCAAAGTAACGTAATTTATTGGCATAATTTTTAAATGGTACTGATATATATATATATATATATATATATATATATATATATATATATATATATGGGTCTAGGACTATTCACTGAAAGTACATTTCACTGAAAGTCAAATGACTGTGCACAAATCACTGAAAGCACAAACCACTGAAAACACAATTCACTGAAACACATTTCACTGAACGTTATATATGGCCTTTTCCCTACTGTAGTGTGACCCTGAAGTTAGTATATATTGTAAGGGGGGTGTGGGGGGCATAGCCCCCCACATAGTTTGGATATATATTACATTTAGAAAAGAGTAATTTATTGAAATTGCAAGTATCCATGTGTATAGTTCAAAATATTTAAAATAGGTGGGGGCGGTGTTAATTTTGCAAAGATTTATAGACTTTATGAGCACATAAATAAGATATTTAACCTAGATAGAAAATTGTTCCCCAAATTATTGGAATCCTTATTAATATCAGCAATGAAAAATAAATCATGTTGTCACAAGCTTATAAAATTCATAAGTTAGATTTTGCAAATTTAGACGATTGCTATTGGAACTATTCCTCTAAAATTAATAACAAAGACTTCTCTGAAGAATACAAGAAAATAATATTCAAATCTACAGATAAAACAACATCTTCATTATATTGGAAAATTTTAAATTGGAAATTCTTATGCAGAGCTTTTGTCACTCCTAACAAAGTTAAAATTATCTATAAATCAAATAGAATTATATGCTGTAGATGTGATTCTGAAATAATAGTTAATTTAATGCATATCGTATATGAATGTAAAGTAATCTCCCCTTTTTTTAAAGAAATTAATAACTTCATTCAAGCTCTATGGTCAGATAGATGTAATATTTCTAAATCTTTAATTTTATTTAATTCTCCAATTCCTGAGATAATTCCAAAAACCCAAGTACCTCTTCTTTGGTCTATTCTTGCTATAGCCAGAAAAATGATTACTAAGAATTGAAAAAGTAAAGTTAACCCCCCCCCAGTGCTGAATTTATTAATATGGTAAAAATTGTTTGCAGTAGTAAATTGCATACTATAAAGATGAGAACTTCTAATATCACACATTCATATAAATCTTGGCTTAAAATTAAAGACTTACTTGAAAAATGTTAATTGCTGTTGATATATATAACTTTGATGTATTGATCAGCTGTAGACCAAAGTAAATATTTATTTATTTTATAACTGATTTGTTTATCTGTTTTAAAACCAAATTAAAAATAAAAAAGATAGTACACATCAGAAATCTTGATGACTGTATCACCTAAAACTAACACACCAAAACAACCCATAATAAAACAACCATGCAAATCATCTGATTTTAAAAATGGACAAAATAATAATTTTCAAAAGGATTATATATATATATATATATATATATATATATATATATATATATATATATATATATATATATATATATATATGTATATATATATATAGTGGTGATTCGCTTTATTGGCCTGAATGTAACCAGAAAGACTTAAAAAGAGAACAAGTCATGGATATTCAGAAGCCATATAGCTGAAACACTTGATGTCCTTGAGGGTTTTTTGTAGGAGGTGTAAGCTATTTAACTTGGCTGGGCTTTTCTTGCAGTTTCTACTGAATGGCTTGTCTGTGTGACCATTTTACCTTTGGTTTGCATGTAGATAGACAGATAGAGATGCTGTACACATCAAAAATAAAAATACTTCAAGGCTGGTCAAACAGGACAATGCACTTGAGCTGCTCCATGTTCAAATCACCATAGGTAAAATCCAATACCATTTTCTTGCAAGCTATAGGTCCCCCTCTATGACCCAGGAAAACCATAACATGTATTTAAACATATTAGAGACACTAACCATCCAACCCAATGCCATATTCATGGGTGAATTTAATTACTCCACGATTAACTGGGAATCCTATATGACATCAAATGTACATGCACAGAGATTCCTGGATTTTGTAAACACAAACACCCTGGATGAGATAGTCAATACACCAACCTATGGTGCAACCACACTAGATCTGGTCCTCACTAATATAGGAGAGTACTGCACACCCCCTACTGAAATGCCATTCCTGGTAAGGTCAGACCACAAAATGGTCTCCTTTGAAGTAAAAATAAAACCTGGACCCCAGCTAAACCTGGAATATTCAGGAACTATTATGATGCTAACCTCCTGCTATTAAGTGAGAGCCTGGCAAAATGTCAAGCCCCTGTAAACCCTGAGAAGACTTCCACCTATGCAGAACTGTTCACAGAAACTTTGTACAAGCATGTTAATAGCTGCATAGAGGCAGCTATACCCACCATAAAAAAAGTACAGAACTAAATAAAAAAGGAGCCACTCTGTTGGAATCACAAAATCAACTGGATGTATAACAAGAGTAAGTAAATCATGGCAAAAATTAGGAGGTGCTGCACCCAGAAAGATAAAAGCACTCTCATCAAACTAAACAAACAACTCAGAGGATAAATAGTCTACCAAAGTCAAATCTGAGGTAGGTTTTGCCTCCCAGGCCAAGGACAGCTACAAAGCATTCTTTAGCTATGTCCACAATCGCAAAGGCAATACACAATTGTGTGCAGAGCTCATTATAGATGGAACCACATATACTGAGCCAGAAGGTATAGCAAACTTCCTGGCTGATAAATTCAGTGCCAATTTTACTCCTCTCTCCCCTCAACCTTCCCTCAGGAAATATCAAATATAACTCCCCCTACTATCACTAGGGAACAGGTCCTTAATGCTCTCTCTAAGACCAAGAACACTGCATCAATGGGCCCAGAAAATATCCCAGGATGCCTTTTAAATAGCATGAAACATGGCCCATCAGGACCTCTGGAATTACTATTTAACTGTAACCTCCAAACAGGCTTCATGTCTCATGAATGGTAAAAAGCAACAGTCATTCCTCTGCAGAAAGGTGGTCATCTACAGACCCTGGAAACTACAGACTGATAAGTATCACTAGTCTTATATGTAAAGCCATGGAAAGAATTATCATGGAATTGATCAGTAGAGATATAGTAAACCTCCAGACACTAAACTCAACCCAGTTTGGTTTTGTAAAGGGCAGATCATGCCTATTCAGCCTGGCAGACTTCTTTGAGAAGGTTACCAAAGCAGTGGATGAGGGCAAAATCATTCACACTGCCTACCTTGACTTGGCCAAGGCATTTGACACAATACCTCACTTGGGCATTGTTGACAAACCAGGAGGTTAGGTAGAAACCTGTATGTCACCCGATGGATAGCCAACTGGCTCACAGACAGGACCCAGGAATTTAGAATTGGGGAGTCCACCACTATAAACAGGCCAGTCACAAGTGGAGTCCCACTGGGATCAGTCCTTGGACCGCTCCTTTTTGGCATTTACTTCTCAGAAGTCAAGGCCAATGTCAGTGGTCTGTGATGACTAAATTTGCAGATGATTGCAAATTAGGAGCTGTCATTGAATCTCACACTGACACAAATGTTCTCCAGGAGGGGCTGACACAGACAAATAAATGGCGTCAAAGCCATGGAATAAAACTAAATGGCAAGAAATATATAATAGTATCCTTTGGGAA
>NC_056734.1:248681461-248701496 GCF_019279795.1 Protopterus annectens
CAAAGTATTTAGGGGCACTCATCAGACTTGGAATGGGCCACTATGAGCCGAGGGCAGTTGCAACAACAAGTACTATATGCAGTATGTGCTCAGGGACACAGATTCATGAAACAAAAAATAAAAAGCAATGCTCCCACTTTACAGAACCCTGGATATACTGTGCAATGAGTAACTTGTGCAGTTTTGTAGGAAATCAATTAGAGAAACAGGAGGCTACTAGAAGAAGTCCAGAGAAAAGACACCAGAAATGGGTGTGGGATGAAGGTGTGGAGACATGTGATCTCACTAGACAGCAGAAGGTAGGGGAGGGACATGATATAGGTGCAAAGGATCATACCAAAGAGATATGAATGGGTCATCCTGAACAGAAAAGAAGCAAGGGATGAAGAAGCACAAACAGAAAACTGCAGGATCTAAATACACTTTGGATCTCAGGAAAAACACACGGAAAGGACTACCAAAATGGGTGTTGCAGAAACAATTCACACAGGCATGTAAAAGTGACGTAAGACAAGCTGAGCAAGGTTGAGGGGGTAGGTAAAGATGGAGTGGAGGTAGAATATTAAATGCATTCACAAGGCAGAGGATAAATATTTATTGACACTTTCTGCTATCAACCATATATAATGTAATACAGTAGAATTTCATTTTGTTTAAGGATGTGAGTAGATACCCACCTGTGAAGCTAATTGAAAGGAAGGTTCTTATGCTAGTAGATGTGGGAGTTCTCTCTAAGTGGACATAGAATTTTTATGCCACTTTTAGAGAAGTACAAACAAGAAAAGGGCAAAGACCTTGAGTGACTCTGTTCAGAGATGCTTTCTAGTCTCCTGCCAAAACTGTTAAGTTCAACGGCACTGTGCTGCAAGATGTTAAACTGTCTTTTAGACACTCTGTATGATGGTTTGGCATTTATGGCATTGCTCCAATTTATTGCCTGATGCCTATTTTTTTCCAGGTGATTTTTACTCCTCATACTTGCCATCCATCAAGCCTATTAGATTACTCATTTGTTCCTTTTGCATCACCTCTTTGCTGGGTGAGAGGAGATTGTGGAGGGTCATCATCTAGGCAGCCATGAAGAGTGGATACATTTCTCACTAACCTATAAGGTCCTACTGCCTACTGCTGTCAGCAGTAGGACCTTATAGGTTAGTGGATACATTTCTCACTAACCTATAAGGTCCTACTGCTGACAGCTCATCAGCTCCTTCCTGGTAGCTCCTACATGGCCACATACATTCCCGTATGATGTCACAGTGTTCCTACCTCATGTCAGTGCACATGCTTGGTGACTGAATATGACCGTGACCTATCTGTGGTTTGTGTGCCTCAAGCATTTGATTGTAGTAATGCAACAGACCAACAATGGTCACATTTGGAATGGGCCACCAGGACCAGAGCAGGAGGAAAGTTGCAACTGTAAATAAGATCTGCATTATGTGTTCAGGAAGCAAAAAAAAGTAATGCTCCCAATCTGCAGAGCTCCTACTCTACTGGGGTAGTCAGTGTTAATCATTCATTTCCATTATTTGCTACCAACTCCTGAAGCTCAAAGGCCCACTAATTAAATTCAGGTGATCTGGATTGCAATCTTGGACTTAACCTCCAGTGCCATAGAGCATGGTGCCAGTACTTGTCTTCCCAAATACCTCCATTAGTAGCATACATTAGTTTATTTCACTTCTGATCCATGGTTGGGTGCACCAGATGATTCTAGTAATGTTAGCAGTACCCTGCTAATAATGGTTCTCCTTGAAAGTAGTATTGAGAACTGGAATGAATCAGAGCTGTAGCTAGATTACCTGGTGTCCTGTGCATTTTTCCAAACTGGCATCCCGCTCACCTCAACTGAAATTTGGGAAAAAGTAAGGTCTTCTGTAAGTTAAAAAAAAAGCTACTATTTAGCTGTATCAAGCTGATCGTTTTATTTGTAGTAAGCTGGTTGCTAAAAATGTAAAAAGCGGCATGCTACAGTTATTACAACACTCTGACGACTTTGGAGATTCTATCATGACCATAAATGCACTATTGTTATTCTGTTATGAAGTTGCATTTTCCTCACAGCTTCTTAAAATAATGTATCTACTGCACACCCACACTCCCGGCACCTGTTGACTGTGCACTATAATAGATTCTGCCCAGTGTAGCTACCCCCTTCACTCCACCCTTCTTATTGATCTGGAAAGAATCATTAAGGAGGTGTCAATTTGTGTCCATTCTTTGTTTGACTGGGTATTTTGGACTGGAGTAAGATTAACCTGTAAAGTATCACCCTGTGACTACCTGTAGCTAGTGCTCTTACACATTACAACAAGGTTGTGACACACAATGTGTTGGCTTCCCACACAAAGGGCCATTCAGTTATTGTCATTTAGAATCCAGTAAATAGTAAACAAAAATCAAGAGTAAAGAAAAAGAATTGCAGAAGACATAAATTATGCCCAAGGCTTAATTTTTAAACCTGACAAAACCTGTCTTGGACTCCTCTCTTCCCCAAAAAGACATTTCACATATGCATCCCATCTCTTGTGTTTTGGGATGGAAGGCAAAGTTCAAATAAATGGCAGCCATGTATTTCAAGTGACTGCTGCAATACATATACATAGCATGCCTCTCACTCCTCAACCTAAAACCTCAAATGCAGTGTCTGAATGTTCTGTGATATATTTTTGCCTTACTTTTTAAAATATAATTACTTGTTAGCTGCATTTTTACTGATACACAGTCATTGTGCAACACTGGTACTGCCAGATCAGATCAGTGACTGCTGCTGTTTGTTAGATCATCAAACAACAGGAATAAGTCACTTTCTCTCATTGAGGAGTAAAAAATACCTGTCACTGTCACTGATTTCACATATATTCCTTGAAAAGTACTTGCAGGCAAATCATTTTAAGATTACAGACAGTCAGTAAAATCAGACATCATAGTTTTATACTTCTTATTGTCAAAATATTCTTAACTTTTTTAAAAATTAGAATAATATTAAATGTGATCCTCCTCTTGAGCATTCATTCTGCTATTATTTTTAAATCAGTCATTCTTCTCTTCTTCTAACCTTGATCTTCTATTTCTACTTTATATTCATGTTTATTATCAGCTTTATCCTAACAGGGTCATATCATTGCAGCAAAAAACAATTATTTTTTTACCTCCTTTTCCTCCCTCAACAGCACCTTTTGTTTCTTTGGGGCCCAGCACCTTTGTGGGGGAGGGAAGGCCCCAGGCCCATTACAGGCCAGGTTACCACACAGCTTGCTAAGTTGATTCATTTAAGATGATTTATTCATGTTTGTTTATAGCTTTTTAGCAGGGGGGGTGTCAGTGTCAAAGTTGTAAAACATAAATTGTAATTTTGAAGCCTTTGACAAAAAAACTGTTTTATAACTAAAAGATCTTTGACTTTTGAAGGAGATAAAAATAAGAGTTATTAAGATGTTTTTGCTTTTGTATATCAACATACTTTATGGCTTGTTCCATGTACCAAGGCTGCATAAGTGATGTGGTCACTAACAGCATCAGCTATGGCATTGGCAGTGTACTTGGTGTTATGGGCAGAACAGATATTCCTAAATAACTACATGCCTACTTTCTTGTCCAGCCTTATGTAGTGATAGAGATTTAGACAAACTTTTGGACACTCACTTGGATATTTAAGCAGTTGTCAGTGGTTAGACTGATATGAGGGTATCTGTTATCTGCGGCACATTTTATCCAGTCACTCATTAGAGTGATAACCTACTTAGAACCAATAAGTATACAAACATTTAGGAATATTTTTGAATCATCTATAAATATGCTTACTGGAACACATTCCCTGCCTTGGCTAGTAAAAACTGGTTTTGATCTAGTGAGGATTTCTATCTATCCCTCATCAAAAGAGTCACAGTATATGGAGCCTTGTCTGAAAATAGCACAGCTTTGAAATTTATTTCATGATTTGAAATATATGACTTTAATCATGCATTCCTGAAGGCACATACATCATTACGGTCACTTTTACCCCATACTGATAGCTTTTTATTACAGACACAGAAATAATTTAAATGCAAGAGTCTGTGACTCATCACTGGACAGTAGTTAGGAAAACACAGACCAAGATTAATATGACTATGAATGAACCCTCTTTCAGTAACAACAATAATAGCAGTATTGTGATTGTTGAAGAGGGAGAGTGCCTCACAACGGGTCTGCATAATATGACTTCAAGGTGCTGAGCTGCTGACAGAATTCTAATGTGTAACCTGAAGAAGACATGAGTATATCAAAGAGAAAGAAGAGGAGACCACAAAGCCATTTTTTTCCTGCTTTCTTATTGATTCAATGAACTAAAATTACTCTAATAGCTTCCAAGGCATGAATATGTATGTACAAGTCTCTGGTGAGTTTAGAGGCTCTACATGATGGTGACCCGAGCTTGGGGCCACGAAAGAATCAGACTGCCTGGTTTTGATTGCAATAACACACTATCAATATTTAGAAGAATGAGCACATGTGGATAGGAAGAAATAAGATGAAATAATTTAATACCCTTATCATCTATGTAGAAAGCCTTCTGGGCAGTTTTTGCACTTGTTTTTGATCAGTCAAGTTTCTACAGAAGCAAGGCTGGATTCTGATTGACTAACTTCTGTGTGGGGAAAGCCTAAAGGACTTTAAATAAATGGAGGTTTGCTCAGTTCAGCATGTTGTTGCATGAAACACTGTAGTGCAAATCAGTGTATATCTTATTGCATAAGCACCACAAGAGTCTTGTCTACAACCAGTAAGGTCATTGATGTAGAACATATGCATTTGCTCTATTATAGGTTCATAGGTAGGTACTAGGCTATTGGCCCTAGGGCCTATATAAGTCTAGCCAAAAAAAGTACCCTGGCTTTCGCCACCCAAGAAAATTATTTTCCTGTGCCCCTGTCGAGCAGAGCCACAGAAGTGATCCCCAGGGTGAATTTCCTATCTCCCATCCAATCATCAAGATTTTTCTTGAAGAGTGCTAATGAGGAGTTTTGTTTGATATAGATAGGTAGTTTGTTCGAGGGTATGGGAAGTCTCTGGGACAGGAATCTATCCCTCCAGCATGTTTTGTTTATTGTTCTGACAAGGGTTAGGTCCCTAGAGCATGTAGCTCAGAGGGATTGGGATTTCTTTAAGTGGAGCATGTCCAACAGCTCTGGGTTTGACATAGCTTTGTATGTTAGACAGAGATCGCCTCTGAGCAGGCGATATGTGATGGAGTAAAGCTGGAGTTTTTTGAGACGGTCTGCGTAGGGCATCTGTTTGAGGCTGGTAATCCTCTTTGTGAGGTATTTCTGCAGCCTTTCCAGTTGTTGTAGATGCCTTGTAAGGTACATACCAAAAGGGGCACTGTATTCTATAATGGGCCTAATGAGTGATGAGTAGAGGGGAACAATGACCTCTTTTTTCCTGGATGAGAAACCTTTTGTGATGAGGTGTGCCATGTAGAAGGATTTCCTGACTACTGTGGCGATGTGATTATCAAAGGAGAGACTGCTGTCCACCTGTGTCCCAAGGACTCTTATTACACTTTAAGTGTTAAGTAGACTACCGCCTATGTGGTAGTTCATGGGTACAGAGTTTTTACCAGCAGGGATGACAATGCACTTTTTGACATTGAGCTTGAGGCCATGGCTTTGACACCAGGCATCTGTCTCAGTGAGGCCCTTTTGTAGGATGTCCACATCATTAGGAGTTTCAATTATGGCTCTTAGTTTGCAGTCATCTGTGAACTTCATTAGCCAAAGACTTTCTGTGTTAGCCTGTACTTCAGAGAAGTAGATACCAAACAGAAGAGGACCCGGGACTGAACCCTGTGGTACTCCACGTGTCACTGGTCTGAAGTCGGATTTGGAGTCTGCAACTTTCACAATGTGGGTTCTGTCAGTGAGCCAGTTGGCAACCCATCTTGTGACACAGGGATTTATACCTAGATTAGTGAGTTTATCTATAATTCCTGAGTGGGGGATGGTGTCGAAAGCCTTGGCGAGATCTAGATAGGTTGTGTGAAGCACCTTACCCTCATCTACAGCTTTGGTGACTGCTTCAAAGAAGTCTGTCAGGTTTAGGAGACATGAACTGCCTTTTATAAACCCATAATGGGTGGGGTCCAGAGTTTGCAGATTACCAATGTCATTGTTTATAAGTTCCATGATGATACATTCCATAGCCTTGCAGACCAGGCTCATCAGGCTAATGGGGCGGTAGTACCCGGGGTCTGTCGTGGCTCCCCCTTTGTGGAGTGGGATGACCATTGCTGTGCGCCATTCAGTGGGCACAAAGCCTGAGGTAAGGCTATGATTGAACATGATACTTAGATGGGGTGCCAGTTTGTTCTGTAGTTTGTGTAGAATACAGCCAGGGATGTTGTCAGGTCCCATGGATGCTGTGTTCTTGGCTTTAGACAGTGTGTTTTTTTACCTGTGCAGCCGTGATTACAGGAACATTGCATTCTTCCAGTATAGAGATGGGCCCTTTAGGGGGTGAGAGGAGGGTAAAGTTAGCACTGAACCTATCTGCCAGGATGTTGGCAATATCAGTTGGTTCTGTAGATTTAGTGCCATTGTGCTGTAACTCAGAGCAGGTCTGAGTGTTGCCATTGAGATTCTTGACATAGCTATAGAATGCTTTGTGGTTGTCTTTAGAATCAGTGGTGATTTTGTTGTCGTAACTAGCTTTGGAGGATTTTATGAGGGATCTCAGCTTCTTACTTAGGCTGACCAGGGAGTTCCTCCAATCATGGGATTTTCCTCATTTTCGGAACAGTTTCTTTCTTCTGTTGTAGAGTTTGTTTATGGCACGGGGACCACCAGATTGGCTTCCTTTTTTTGGAGGATAGCATCTTGGTTCTGTTAGGGATTGCACAATCCATGCACTTGTGTAAGTGCTTATAAAGTCCATTTGTGTAGGTTTCAGCAGTTGTACCTCTATTGTCCATCTGCATGGGTGTCGTGAAGTTTGCCATGTCTGTCTTAAGAAGTGTGAAGTTCGCTTTGGAGAAATTTTTTACGGTGGTTTCCCTAATGGGGGATGGGGGCAGGACGTGGATGTCTAGGGTGATTAACTTGTGGTCAGATCTGACCAACGAGAAATTGACCTCTGGTGTGGAGCACCGGTTGCCCATGTTGGTAATGACCAGGTCTAGGATATTTCTGCCCCTGGTGGGGGAGTGGATAAGTTGATCCAAGGCATTGGAATTTATGAATTCCAGAAAACGTTGAGCAAAAGAGCTGGTACATGAGTAGTTTTCCCAGTTAATGGAGGGGTAGTTGAAATCGCCCATTATTATGGTGTTAGGTTGTACCCTAATATTTTCCAGTGTATCAAGAAATGAGAAGTGGGAATGCTGGGGCATGGTTGGGGATCTGTAGCAAGCTACAATTTGGATTGCAGTCTTGCCCAGAGTTAGTTGCACTTGGATAATCTCAGATGCATTATGCTGAGCAACTAGCCTGGAGGTGTGAATATCCTTAATGAATATGGACACCCCTCTGCCTTTAGTGTTTTGGTCCAGGTTAGGTGGCTGAAAGGTGTGGCATGAATTATAGCCTGGTAATGCAGGGGTGCACTCTGGAGCCTTGAACCAGGTCTCTGTCACTGCACAGATGTCGATGTTCTCCATTTTAAGGAGTGCCTTGATTGAGTGCATTTTGAGGTTTAGACTTCTAGCATTGAGCAGCATTACCCTTAGATTTTGCTTGCTTGTACCTGTTACAGTGGTGCATTTGTCATTTGAACCTTTCCTAAAAAAGGCACTATATGGGTAGCAAGAGCCTTAGCCAGTATCCGGAATCCCAAGGGCGACATGTGCAGGCCATCTCTGGCAAAGCATCGTGGTCTGTCGATCATGTCATCCCAGGCAGACAGATACTGGATCCCATTAGAATGACACCAGAAGCTTAGTCAGTTGTTGAAGTCAATTATTTTGTCCTTGTACTGTGGTATCATTCTGGTGATGGCAGAATGCTACTCAGGGCTAGGCTCATACCTGCCTGGGCTACAAGATCAGAAAGCTCCTCCAGGTCTCTTTTCATGTAGTCCAGGGAGGTACATCTCAGGTCATTAACACCAACATGGACAATGACAGAGTCATATTTGTACTTGTTGTGGAGTGACCTGAGTGCGTGCATTATGTGGCAGATCCTGGCACCTGACAGGCAGCTGACAGTAACTTTCTCCTTGTTTAGCCTGGTGAGTGGAACATCAGTGTGCCTGACTATAGAGTCATCTATGACTTGAGTGTTGGGTACGTTGTTATGCCTTATTGGCTGTAGTTGAGTGGCACACTGAGTTTGCGGGCTATGTGTCTTTTGGGTTGTCTTGAGGGGGGTGTAGATTGCTTCCGTTTCTGCTTTGGAGGTCCCTGTTTGTTGGGCAAATTTTTATTTCTTGGGCAAATTTTTATTGAGAGCCTTCGCTAATGTAGGTGTGTGTTTTGTGTTTCTGTGTTTATGTTTTGGTGTGTTTTAGTTTATTGTTAAGCTTTAATCTAGTACATTTCTGATACTTATTCTTCAGGCCTATTAATCAAACCAGATTTGTGTGTGTTGTTTATTATCTTA
This sequence comes from Protopterus annectens, assembly GCF_019279795.1. Lineage (NCBI taxonomy): Eukaryota > Metazoa > Chordata > Ceratodontiformes > Protopteridae > Protopterus > Protopterus annectens. The sequence continues at coordinate 248,690,041 of NC_056734.1, forward strand.
TTAAGTGAGCCTCAGTTTTAGTATGTGCTATTTTATTTATTTATTTATTTATTTATTTATTTTACATTTGTTTACTGGGAAAGTCGGACTGGGATAAGATCAATTTTCAGTAGAAGCCCTGGGAGAAAACTCCACTTACAGAGAGTATACAAAAAACTTATACAAGAAACTATACAAAATGTATACAAGAATTTATGCAAAAAATATATAAGACATACAGTACACCAGAAATTACATTCTATGCTATTATAGCTGACATTCCTACTATACAATTATCTGATATAATTCCTTATAGTAGTGTCGACATTGTAGTTTCTCAAAGTAAGCTGAGGAAGGGTTTGTAGGGGGGAAATTGGATAGAAAATATGAGGTTGTAGGTTATCTAGACGTGAGAGAGAGCCAGGGTTGCCAGATTTCCAGCCCCCCAGGTAGGGACAAATAAAAAGAAGGTCTTTCACGGCAAGTGAAGACCAAAAAAAAAAGGTCTTTAATGCGGAACACAGTTCCACATTAAAGAACAGTAGCTCTGCACTAAACACGGAGCTTCTCGTGTTTAATGCATTGCAGTTCCGCATTCAACACAAGTAGCTCCGTGTTTAGCGATTTTTGATTGGCCTGTATACCGGCATATGGGCCAATCAAAAATCACTAAACACGGAGCTTCTCGCGTTTAATATGGAACACAAGAAGCTCCGTGTTTAGCAATTTTTGATTGGCCCGTATGCCAGGTATACAGGCCAATCAAAAAAAAAAACAAAGTGGAGGCTGGCCGGGATTTAAACCGGCAGGGCGGGACTCGGGATCAGGCTGCTGATCTTGGGACAGTCCCGCCCAAATAGGGATGTCTGGCAACCCTGGATAGACCACAGATTATGAGGTGATCAGGGAAGAAGAAAAATTATGTCCAGATGCTATTAAAACTAGTTACCATGGAGTAGTACAGGAACAAAGCCAGGCATCATTAAGATAATTTTTAAGAATCTTTTTGAACTGAATCTATTTAACAAATCTGCATTTGTTGACATATATTTTGTTGAAACTTATTGTCTACTATTGTTTATATGGCAGCCTGCACTTTAGTAAGTTTGTATCACAGCTAGTACAAATTGTTGTGATATGCTGTTTTATAATCAGCTACACTTAAAAAAGCTATACTGATGCATTTGCACTTGCTGCAAAGTGAACATTTTTTTTTTGGTGCATCTGATTGTGTGCACTTAAGCTAGTAACATTAAATTTATTGCTATTGAATTATTGCACACATCCCCCGGGATTCAAGAAGCTCGGTGCAAGGACGGTTTTAGCCTTGTGCCGAGCATCCTCACTGCAGATGGAGCAGCAGCACCATATGAATATGTATGAGGGCGTGCCGCTGCACCCTTGACGTTCACAGGAAATGTGTGCGAGTGCAGGGGGCGTGTACAAGTGCTCTATGGTGGCGTAAACATGCCCCGACAGTTGCAAAACCTACTATGCCTACTAGTAGAGCCTGCCCCTAATAGTAAGTCAGTAAGTCAGTGACTGTGGATGCAGAAATGTATGCTAAGCATACAAGAGTGTCCACAAACAGTGAAATAAAATCAAAGTAGTAAACACACAAGCACGTAGCAGAATGTAGAGCCCTGTCCCTAGAACTGACACAATTAGATTCCTTGTCCCCGTGTCCCTATTATACATTCGCATTGTAGCAATAGCAAAGGTGCAAGCAAAGCGCAGGGTGTCTGCGTGTCGCCGCCCTCCACCAAGCATAACTTACACATCATATTCATTCAAATAGAGAAAAACAAGTGGAATCAAGTGCCAATAGTTTAGTGTTTAGAGCATCTACCTATCAAACAGGCAGTCACAGTTCGAGCCCAGCAATAGCACATATCGCTTTCCATGTAGAATGAATGTCCTTTTGCCATAAAACCAACATAAGAGTATCGCATGAGATATTTAACTTAAATATAATTCAAGCAAAGTGGCACTGTCATAATGAATAAGGTACTAGTAAGCAGGTGTAAGCGCAAATAAGCAGCAGTAAACACATATAAGTAGCAGTAAGCAAGTCTGAGTACACTTGCGTGGGTCTAAGCAGTGCCCAGCATAGGAAATGTATACAAGTATATACAGATATATAATATATATACATATATATATATATATATATATATATCTATGAAGAATAAATGACTTAACAATAAAGCATACAAAGGGAATGAGAAGGAAATCAACAGCAACCCCAGTATTATATAACGCTGTCAGCGTATGTCATATCCAGCTGGGCAGGAGTGAGAAAAGCGCTGCTACTCACACCACAGGCAGGATACTACCAGTGGGAGTAACATTGTTGATCTGCAAAGTCTACTTTACACAGAGAGGGTAGTCCCTGGTGGGACTACCCAAAAATAGATAGACGATTTGGCCTTCCGACCATTACACAAGCAAGGACAGGTATGTTCAAGGACTAAATGGTGGGAGAGCTTGAGAATACATGGGGTGGGACAACATAAGTGTAGGGCCCCTAACGCTCTGAAGAGGGCAATGTGTGGAGGTGTGTCATGGCTGCGATAACAAATGGACAATGGAAGGTATGCGTGTAATTTGAACACGGGTGGGGTGGAGGAACTATGGGTATGAAATTATGGATCCAAGCATGCCAGGGTTGGATGGGCTGGTTCTAATTGACCACCCTGTGGAGGTCAGCGAGTTCGTTATAGGTATAGATGCATACACACATGCAGACATCAATATGTAGAAGTACATTCTCTGTAACACATTCTTTCCATTTGCAGACATAAATAACATGAATGTACCCTTTCAAGCCTCGACAGTAGATAGAATAATAGTTTGTGCAGAACAGGGATGGGACGAAACTGCTAAAATGCAGAAGTGTGTACAATGTCCGAAGTCAGTGCTGTGCTGACAATAATCAAATGTGAGGACTTCCCCACACATGGAATCATTCCTGTGATCTGCCCGCTACGGCAACACCAATTACTAAACCAGTCTATCTGTAAAAGAAATATTCCGAACACATACATAATTAGGCTCTCATGTGTAACATGTGTGTTACCACATAGTCATACATATTAATTAATTGTAGTGTCATGTTAACAGGAGTAAGGATGCAATGAAATATAGAGTCTAATCTTGAAATAAACACATGCGTGTCCCATATGGGACAACCCAAAAATTGTGAATAGGATTCTTTTGGTTGCTCATGTCACCAATGTTTGTGGACTAAACATTTGGGAGTTCTGGGGATACTTGGAGTGAGTCAACCAATGGGATGGGTCTATAGGAGTAGGGAGAAGCCAATGTGTAGTGGTGTGGATACACCGCAAATCTGACTGGAGAATGGATGACAGCAGTGTTAGGAAGGCGTTGGGGTGTGTGTTTGGGGAACCAGGAGCCATGGGTATATGGGTATATATGCAATGAAGCAGCACAGCAATAGTGTATTGGTTAGAGCAACCCCCTAGCGAACAGACATTCCCGTACCAAATCCCACTGTATCACATACCATTTACCATCTGTAATCCATACATGAACATATTGCGACATCTGTCCGCTGTATAACCTGCAAAATATCAATTAAAAGATAACTGGAGTGAAGTGTCAGTGTCATAATGAATAAGGCACTAGTAAGCAGGTCAAGCATATATAAACACCATTAAGCATGTGTAAGTGCATTTGCGCTGGGTATGCATTGCTTTACACACACACACACACACACACACACACACACACACACACATATATATATATATATATATATATATATATATATATATGTATAGACATATATATAGATATATACAGATATATATATATATATATTATATATATATATATATATATATATATATATATATATATATATAATATATATATATATATATATATATATATATATATATATATATATATATATATATATATATATGTATAGACATATATATATATATATATATATATATATATACATATAAATATATATATATATATGTATGTATATATATATATATATATATATATATATATATATATATATATATATATATATATATATATATATGTATAGAGAGAGAGAGTTACAGACATATACATATACGTATATACCCAAGCAAGAAACATGAAATACGTAGCATGACCTTCCACTCCCCCCAGCCAGACTCGGGAAACAATGTAGAGTCCACTGCTCCCCATACCACAGGCAGGATACAACTGGGGGGGTATACAGTGCACCAGTGAATTCTAATCTTGGAACACAGGCTGGAGCGTCCCTTGTGGGACACCCCAAAAATTGCCAAGACCAAAAGAAGGTGGTAGACTGGCCATTCAGGCTGCGGTGTACACATACTCGGAATACAAGGGTTGGAAACCCTGATGACCCATGGGCCGAGACAATTGTATGAAATGGGTCCCGTGAAGTGGAGAGTGGGCAGCATGTAGTGGTGTGTCCAGAACAGACCAGGACCCAGAGTAAGGATGGGTGCTGTTGAGGAGGTGCGGGTGGGGGGACTATGGGTAGCTACTTATGGGTCTAGGTGTGCAGGTGTTTGCTGATGTGGGCCTATATGGATAGCCCTAAGGATGTAAGTGAATGTGTTAATTGGAAAGAGCCGTCAACCAACGAGCAGCCACACCAACTACAAGTCCCACTGCAGCAAAGTGTAATCTATATGGCAAGGAACGGAATAACCTGATGTAGATGTTTATATATAGAGGTATGTGTATGTATATCTACCCACAGCGACATAGAGATAAGTCTCTCCCTCTCCGTAGTACAAATTTATACATACAGAGACAGAATACAGATACATACCCACATATAAATACATACATATGCAGACACCCATAGACCCATATGTTGTGAGATATATATATATATATATATATATATATATATATATATATATATATATATATATATATATATATATATATATATATATATAGACAGCAAAATATAAATATACATGTATGCATTCATATACAGATATATCTGTATATAGTAATGAAATATATATATATATATATATATATATATATATATATATATATATATATATATATATATGTGACTGCAAATATACACATGTATATAGCTAGAATATGATACAGCAGTTACGAGTAACATATGTTCACAGGCCGTGCATATGGGGGTGAGGGGTCCAATAAACAAACATGTAACACATAGCATCAACCCCCCCCTGCTAGGCTGGAGAGACATACAAACACACAATAAAGATAAACGCACCACTGCTTCCCAGACCACTGGCAGGATACTACCAGTGGGAGAGACCTGCCAGGTCTAATCATGAAACATAGACATCGATGTCTCTTGTGGGACACCAAAAATTAATGATCGGAGGCAGCCCCAGTAATGACTTATCAAACCAGCCTGTAGATGTACATGGACCAGTAGGTTGTGCAAGTCTGATAACCCATGGGTCGACACAACGTATGACATTGTGTCCCGACACGGGGAAAGTGGGCAGTGTGTAGTGGTGTGTTTATACCCCACCTGCGCCCACAGTAAGGATGAGTGCTGTAGAGGGGTGGCATGTGGGGGAACTATGGGTATGCAATTATGGGCCTAGGCATGCAGGTGTTGGCTGGCAAAGTCGTATTAGGACTGCTCCGGGAATGTAAGTAATATTCTGAAATGGGCATAGCTGATGCCCATACCTCTCAACCCCTAAGAGCACATTCACTGGACAGAACATAAACCATTGGGGGAACAAATAGGGACCATACCTCTGAACTGTCCCCAATTTCCAGAGATGTTCCAGATTTCGACTTGGTTTCTAACTCTGCTCCACTTAATCCCTCCTAAAACTTGTGACATTTGGAGGAAAAATGGTGAATTACACATAATGAATAACAACAACAGTTAAGAGTTATAAACATCATTTACCTCAGAAAATGTGTATCAATTCATATGCTCCGAGTCTGTCAATGTGTCAGGTTAATAGCACCAATAATTTAAATGTGTCCCTGATGTTGTTATGCCATGTCCCTGCTTCAGTTTGTATATTTCCCCAATTGTATGAGAGGTCTGATAGGGATAGAAAGCACATATTCCACTGACAACCTTAGAAAGATGATAGAATATTAGGTATGCAGTAGCATGACTCGGCTGAAGGATGTGGATTCCAAAACCCAATTACTTGTTTGTATTGGAGTGTCAGTTCCCATGTATTAGCCAGATGGGTGCAGAGTGTAAGAGGAACACACCAATAATATGAATCAAACTCTGGACAGGCCGCGGATTCCGTACAGTCGAACGGCATGCTGTTGCCTAATGGGCAGCCATTCCCGATACTGCAGACATGTAATCCGATGTAATAGGCATCACAAGGTAATATTGTAATCCCCAATCCCACGCAGGGTCATGAGTGTCAGATGCAAACACCAAATGCAGTGCATTTACAAGTGCGGGAGCAAGTGGGTTTAAGCTTGTTTGGCCACCAGTATGTGAGTATTACACTGGTAAAGCAAAGTAGAGGCTAACTGAGTGTAAGAAAATGTAACCAGAGGTTAGCATTGCTTACCACCATGCAAACCCATGCACACCCGCTCACAACTGCTTTAATGTGCCTTAATCACACCGTATCCAATGGCCTTGTTCTGCCCAGCAACAAAATAAATGGCCTCTGCAAGGCTCGAAACCAGGACCCTGCACACACAGCTATTTTGATTTACCACTAAGCCATGGCAGATATACAGACATTGGACCTTATCACAAACATATCATCCAGCGCAGTCATTCAAAAGTATAGGAAATGTATTCCATCATGTAGATGTATGTGTGAGTGTTTATGTCCAGCATATAGATACACACATATATATAGATATATCAGGAACATCCCATGTGACAACAAAGCATTACAAAGGAATGAAAAGGGAAACACCAGCAACGCATGTATTATGTAATGGTGTCATCCTATGTAATATCAAGACTCCCTCAGACAGACATGTGTCAGTCATACACGCAAACATTTGTACATTGGCCATATACATCAGTCTGTGCATGTTTTTTACATTAACACAACAGTTCCTATCCAATCATTATGAGAGAACAGTACTCTTGCAAGGTGCTGTGTGCGACATCATCATCATGATAAAGGTACATGGGGTAACCATAGAGGGACTGGTGGTGTCGTGTGTACAATGGGGTCGTCCACATCATGTGTACTTGGAATATTTACGAGTCATGTGCATACTAGGATTGTGCGCCTGAGAGACAGGGGTGAGGACAACTGGAATATGTTGTGATGCATATTAAAAGGGTTACATGTGTCCAGTGGATACATGTGTGAAATGGACAGCTATGTCTGGGGCAAATGTTGTTCTAGGAACCAATTGGCCTTTTGTTTCAGTAGGGTGAGAGTGGGATGTGGCAGAAGGAGAGTAGGTATGCTTGTGGAGGATAGGTAGGGTAGGATGACAAACAAGACAGCATACAGGGTTGGTATATGACACATGTGGTGGGATACACCTCAGAAGGGGTTGGGGTGTTCGGCATTCACAAACCCATGAGCCCCCAGATGGAAACAGTGGGACGGAGGTCCCCAGCCATAGGCAGCCACCACTGCACCAAAACAGCTGCAAAGGTGGCAGTGATGGGGGCTGTCTAGGAGGGGCAGCCTCACCCTGTAAATGTTACACTCTGCCCTTGAGCTGGCATATCTGGCCTTGAAACCCCTTATTGACCCCCCTATGCACCACGTCCAGGACTGTACGACAGCAGACATGTCCCTGTCTGGACCTGCTCTCAGGGGGGACATGACCCATCCTCAGAGGTGGTACCACCAGAAGGCGGTGCAGAGCCAACAGAGGTGGAGGTCCAAGGCTGGACCCCAGAAGTGCTGGTGCCCGGTGCCATGGCCAGCTGAAGTGGGACAGGAGGTTCTGCCAGGACCTCCAAACCAATACAGCCTATGGTGTTGCAGTTTGAACACAGATATGGCTTAGTAATAGTCAACAGCATTCAGGATTACTTACAACAGCATGCATAGATATGACCATGAACCCATCACAACAGATGGTATACATTTGCAGAGAGAGCACAACACATGCAAATATACTGCATGACATCTGTACAATGTGTAGAAGACTTGTAACTGCAGCTATGAACAGTGGCCCATTATTGGAATGTCCCTGAGAACCCCAGACATTGTCTGTCATACCACTGTTTCATGTGACATATGTCCAGTCAGGGATGCGATGGCAGTAACTCATCACTATCACCATGTACTGGCTGCAATCCTCACACTATGCTCCTGCTGTTCACAGATGTGTGTTCAGTGAGTAACACAGGGAACAAATGGTTCCACACACTGACCAGTCCACAGATGGCCCTATAGATGGGGGTCCCTCACAAACAGAGCACTGTCTTGTCAGTTTTAAAACATGCCAGATAGCCATTACCACACACACCTTAATAAACAGGCAGTTGTCTCAATGAAGCATAGCTACACTTACATGCTGTAGTCATTTCTGGCACATCACCCTCCTGTCTTTAGGCTATTTCCCACTGTGTATGTTGTTTGAGCAACATACAGATATCATCTGTGATGCCGTTTACCAAACATCAGATCCAGGTACCACTCACAGCAACAGTCATGGGAAAACACCAACATGATGTTTCTAGATATTGTACTGTGTTTTTCATGCGAATGGCTATGGGAACACCATCGCAGCTGTTCCACATGCAATCAGCTAGAGGAGGACTGCAATAGGTGCAGAGGCCATCACCTGAACATGACCATCACTTACAATACACAAGCTGCTGCTGAGCAGGTGTACACCTCCACATCCACCAGAGAGTGTGTGGGAGGGACAGACAGAGGCAAAGTACATCAGAGAAGGGCTTGGAGACTAAAGCCTAAGCATCATCTGTCACACACCTACCAGTACAGGGGTTCAAACCCCTGACTGACTAGTCATTACTATTAGAAGTGCATGCAGTTACTCCATGTGCCACAAAGCTGACATGTTGGTGTGCTGTAAGAACATATATGTGTGTTGGTGTGCGACATCTGCAACAGGGATATATTAGACAGACATTAGGTGTAGCACACATGGCTGTCCACATGAACGGATGTCATTGTCAACACAACCACACTGTCTAATGGACTCACATTGACACTCTTTGCCAGGCCCACAAATACACACCCAAACCACTTATTTTGCCACACTGCAGTAATGCACAGGTACTACATGCGCCACAGGGGATATCCAGAGATTCTATGGGTTAGGGCATGTGAATGTGTTTGACATCTGTCGGTATGCCAATGGGTGTTATACTGGGAGTGACAGTTGTTGGGAGCATCATACCCCACATGCAGACACAAAGTGCCAGTACTGACATGCATACGTGCATTGCTTCATGGGTGTGTAGTGGTTGGCTGTGCAAGATGGCTGTACAATGCTGGTTGAGGGGTAATCCTTGGCATCATGCCACCCGACAATGGTGTGCAGTGTGGTACAGGGGTGTGGTGTCTGCAATGTCCCACACAGAAGGGTATTGTATGAACTGTCCTGACAACCTGGTTACCATTGTGTATGGCCATAGCTTTGCAATGCATGCCATGTCTGTGTTTGATAGTCCTTGACATGGACATTGCCTGGGATGTGCATGTCCCACAATAATGTACAGTGACAAGTACAGGTGTACCTGGTTTGGCTGGCACATGTTGTATACACATACTGTTATCCTCCAATATGCCAATACTGGCCTGGTGTGGTAGAACCTGCTTATAGTCAGCAGGTTGACACTGCACCTGCATTGATAGCATGATACAGGTATTCCCTGGTGCCAGTGGTATCGTTCCATACAGGGCACATGTGTAAGGCATTGTATGGCCTCTGTGGATCACATTTGATGCACCACATATGTTGCAGGGATCCAGTGGGGAACATAGTGAAGGCACATTGTCCGCAATTATGTGCCTATTATACTGCTATACAGGGTGCCATGCCCTCTGCGGCCCACTGCAATCACACCATGCCTACTATCTGTCCTCAATGTGCAGGGTACTAGCAACATAGCAGGATATTCTAGACAAGTGTGTTTGTGTATGATACATGGGTTCAGGGCATATTCCGAGTAATAGTAGGGTTGCATACTTTGTTCACCAGGCCTTTTGCCAGATGTAGGGGTATGGCTTGCCAACACAGTCCCCTGGCTGACTGACATCTGTACTCCTCGTGAGGTGGACATTGTGACATATAAGACAGACACCATATAGGAAAACTACAAAATCCACTCCCCAACATGTCCAGTGGTTAGACACTTACAGCCACCTCCACACAGGCTCTGACAGTCAAACACACACACACACACACACACACACACACACACACACACACACACACACACACACACACACACACACACACCTGCCATGTTCTGGAATAGAACCCCTACCTAACTAGTGTATCACACTACAGCATTACGCAGTTACATCATGCACTACGGAGATTACTGAGTTACAGCAGTCCCAGAGGTGTATGTCTAGGTGGGTGACATCAGCAGGATTGCCAAAGGTGGTCATGTGAATTGTAAAGAGTGCGCATACTCTAAAAAGCATAGTTCTTGTATCAGGCAGACAGAGACCCACACACACACATGCACACACAGTTGGTCTCTCTTGGAATAGAACCCCTACCTAACTAGTTTATCACACTACAACAATACACAGTTACAGCACTCACTACAGAGAATATAGGGTTACAGCGGTCCTAGAGGTGTATTCTTAGGTGGATGACATCAGCAGTATTGCCAAAGGTGGTCATGTGAATCGTAAAGAGTGTGCATACTCTAAAATGCATTGTTCTTGTCTCAGGCAGACAGAGACACACACACACACCCACACACACCCACACACACACTTACACACACACACACACACACACACACACACACACACACACACACACACACACACACACACACACACACACACACACACACACACACACACACACACACACACACACAGTTGGCCTCTCTTGGAATAGAACCCATACCTAACTAGTTTATTACACTACAGCCATACGCAGTTACAGCACACGCTACAGAGAATACTGGGTTACAGCAGTCCCAGAGGTGTATACGTAGGTGGGTGACATCAGCAGGATTGCCAAAGAAGGGCATTCGAAGTGTACCGCGGGTTGTATATGTCTGTTACCTGTGTGTACCCGCTGCTTGCTGTCACACAAACACAATTACACCTGCTTAAAAGTGTCTTATGCAGTCCTAATTGACAGTATCAACAAGGCATGCAGGTCTCGAACCCTGGACCATGCACACTGCAGTCACTGGACGTACCACAAGCCATCTGGGTTGCACATATGTTGCATGGAGTCTATAATGCACATCCTACTACAGGTATTCCACAGTACTGAAAACAAATGGAACAGTCCCTTTGTGTACATATGTGCAGTTTAAACCCCTT
>NC_056734.1:248731068-248751068 GCF_019279795.1 Protopterus annectens
TGTCATCATAGTAGCCAGCACTAAACAAGGTGACGAAACCCACTGCAGGAAATGTGCTGGGCCACAAGTGTGTCCATATGACACACACATGCCCATCAGGGAGGCTCACATACCCAACAACAGTCTCAGGCAGCAGGACAGGTGTAGACAAACACAAACTAATGCTGTGCTAAGGCCTCTGATTGATGGATATGGGTAACCTCCCCCCTCCAGGCCTGCACAGACAGATTACAACAGGTCAGGCAGTGGGATGTTAGTTCTGAAGGGTAAGAAGTCAGAAACTGAAATGTAGATCAGTCAAACCTAAGACCTGTAGTACACTGATATGCCTCTAGTCAGTATTATAGGTTAAAATACAGCATGAAATGGAGTACCTGACATACTAGTACAGTCATAGCAAATGTATACAAGTGTCAGGTGTGCCCCCCCAATCCTATGTAGAAATGTAGTAACAGTCCAGTGTGCCCCCCCAATCCTATGCAGAATTGTAGTAACAGTCAGGTGTGCTCATCCCCAATCCTGTGTAGAAATGTAGTAACAGTAAGGTGTGCCCCCAATCCTATATATAAATGTAGTAACAGTCAGGTGTGCCCCCCAATCCTATGTAGACACGTACTAACAGCAGGTGTGCCCCCCAATCCTATGTAGAAATGCAGTAACACTGTGTGCCCCCAATCCTATGCAGACACGTAGTAACAGCAGGTGTGCCCCCCCCCAATCCTATGTAGAAATGCAGCAACAGTAAGGTGTGCCCCCCAATCCTATGTAGACATGTAGTAACACACAGGTGTGCCCCCCCCAATCCTATGTAGAAATGTAGTAACATGTATGTGTAGGTATAATAACAGTGGAGCACAGATTACCTGAGCTGGCCAAGGTAGCAGGATAGATTGTAGCATGTGTACAATATGCAGGTCTGCATCTGTTAGGTTGGTGTATGTTGTATATTGTGTGAGAGTGGTCAGTATGTATGCATGGTGAGGTTTGTCCTGGTGGCCATTGCCCAGTACTGCCGATGACAGGGCCAAGTTCTCATAACTGCAGTGCCAAACACAATGCTTCCCAGTATAACACATTCCAGCAGTAAGCCATAGTAAATGTTTGGAAGTAATATGTGTCACCATCTGAAAGATGGACATGGCATGACTGTTGGCCCAGATATAGAAGCAGTACACAGGGGGAAGTACCTCAGACAGACAGTGTATAATATGTAACTGTCAAATGGACACACCCTTGGAATTGTACATACAGGTTTGCAGCACATTATCTGGGCTTGTAGTATGGAATACTGATGTCATCTGGCCAAACTCTGGCAGACCACAAAGATCATAGGAATGATGTATTGAGAAACAGCTGATGACCCTGCACAAGCCAGCATAAGTGGAATGCCCCATGCATATCTGTGAGTCAGATGCAAGTAGTGGCCATAGCACACATGCACCAAGCTCACCCCACCAACACCCATAGGGACCTCTCCGTCATTAACCCTGCTGTTGGGAATAAGTATAATATGACCCACACCTGTGTATGGCAATAGTGAAAGAATGCAGCATGCAGAGCAGGTGTTCCATGCAGATGTGTCCCTAGCTGTAAGCAGCACCCTGCCAGCATCCACACCACTGGACCAATGCTGACAGAATGTATTGGCATGAACACCTTGCACACCTACCCTGTCACCCCAGGGGAATATAGTCTATTGCAGTCTGGGACTGCAGGACTGAAAGAATGCAATGGCCTGCTGGCCTGCATCACTACCAAATGGCCTACAGTCCACTGCCAAAGGCCTGTGTCTCACCTGTACTGCCAATGTATGTTATGTCATGGACTCCCAAATAACAACATACCACAGCCCACAGAACCCAAATGCAAGGCCATATGGACAAATCACAGTAACATGTCCACCATGTCCCACTGCATGAACTGTGGACCAACACCAAATTACTGCTGTGATGAGGTAATAACTATAGCAAAAATATCAAAGAATGTTTGCATAATATATGGAAGAGGATAGAATAATAGTGGGAGCATGGGCGGCATGGAGTGCATGAAGTCCAAAACTCAGATGTGTGCACATACTATCCCTGGCTGCAAACACAAGAATGGGTGGCTACAAACCTACTCATAAACCACAATGTGTAGGGGTAATGTCCAGAATTATGACCCCTGCCTCTGGGTAACCTGTGTGAATCTGTACAGCTGTGAGGTATCGCAACAGCAAGCTATGGCCATACTGTCATGTTGATGAATGTACAAGCATGGGATCCTCTGCCACCACTGTACCAAGGTGCTGAACCATTTACATAAACCCAGAAGCAAGTGTCTGTAGCTTTCCCTCCAGAATGGCATGAGTGTGCAAGAATATGTAGGCTGCTGACCATAATACTGGACACAGCTGCATTCACCTTGTGTTTCCCAGGACATCATTGTAAGCAAATGTGTCTACCTGACAGTACTTGATTACATAAAACATCACAGTGTATAACAGTACATATGTCTGAATATCTCTGCTAACACCAGGACTATGTATCAGAAGCAGCACAGACACAATTACCTACAGTAACCCACTATCCTTTGCCCATTTTGACCTCATATTGTCAACTGATCTACAGATGTCCTGCAGAAACAGTTTGCTACCTGTAGGTGTAGAACACAAAAGTCTGCACTGGAGTACAATCTACCTGGAATGGATTCACACATTCAATACAGAAGGTCATACTGGGCATGCTCCCACACTTAGAGAAATGAAGGCCATGTCAGACAACAAACTACTGAAAGGTCATACTGGGCATGCTCACACACTTGAAGCCCATGTCTGGCAACAACAGTGGACCATACATATCTGACAGTCACAGATGTTAGTGCATACACCCCTCAGTATGCATCAGACATGCTTTGCACACACATTGGATAAGAATACACACACATTTCCAAGGACAACACACTATAATAGGCCAAAAGTGCACACACAAAGATGTGTGGAAGAGAGTGACAGTGACAAAGAGCCTTCCATCATGAGGCCTGTCCCACCCAGCACACATCCAATTGGCTAAAAACACATGATGTGCAAATGTCAATCACCGTAGACATATGCCTCTGGAATCTGTCAGCATTATAGTGTCTGTGGTGCTAGTGCTAAGCGTGCAACATGACTGTACAAGTCAGTACTCATCTAGCAGTTGTATACATATACCTGTGGAATATAAACCTGTATGTGCCTCAGTGTGGTGTGTCTGCCTTTAGATGAATGGGTTATGGCCCATGCACACACACTACACTCCCCATTGCCCTACTATGGCAAGCCTGCTGATGTCTTCATCTTGAAATACACCTTTGGGGACATAGTTGCCCATTAATCTCTGTGGTGCATCCTATGACTGCATAATGCTGTAGTGTGATGTACTAGTCAGGTAGGAGTTCTAATCCTAGACATGGCAACTGCATGTGTTTGTCTGTGTAGGGATCAATGCTTTTTAGGCCAGTCACACTCACTACAATATCAAATGCCCCACTTTGGCAAGGAGTAACCTATAACTGTGTAATGCTGTTATGTGATAAACTAGTTAGGTAGGAGTTCTATTCCCAGACATGGCAAGTGTGGACTTTTGTCTGTGTAGGAAGCAATGTTTTTGAGGCCATTCACAGTCACTACAACCTCCAGTGCCCTTCTTTGGTAAGCCTGCTGATGTCATTCACTTTGAAATACCCCTTTGGAGAAGAGGTAGCCCTGTAATCTCCGTGGCACATCCTATAACTGTGTAATGCTGTAGTGTGATAAGCTAGTTAGGTAGGAGTTTTATTCCCAGACATGGCAAGTGTGGATGTTTGTGTATATTTGTTTGTCTGTATAGGGAGCAATGCTTTTGAGGCCATTCACAGTCAGTACAACCTCCAGTGCCCTTCTTCGGCAAGCCTGCTGATGTCATTCACTTTGAAATACACATTTGGGGAAGGAGTAACCCAGTAATCTCTGTGGCACTTCCTATAACTGGGTAAGGCTGTAGTGTGATAAACTAGTTAGGTAGGAATTCTATTCAGAGACATGGCAAGTGACGATGTTTGTGTGTGTGTGTGTTAGCTTGTCTGTGTAGGAAGCAATGCTTTTGAGGCCATTCACAGTCACTACAACCTCCAGTGCCCTTCTTCGGCAAGCCTGCTGATGTCATTCACTTTGAAATACACCTTTGGGGAAGGAGTAACCCAGTAATCTCTGTGGCACTTCCTATAACTGGGTAAGGCTGTAGTGTGATAAACTAGTTAGGTAGGAATTCTATTCAGAGACATGGCAAGTGACGATGTTTGTGTGTGTGTGTGTTAGCTTGTCTGTGTAGGAAGCAATGCTTTTGAGGCCATTCACAGTCACTACAACCTCCAGTGCCCTTCTTCGGCAAGCCTGCTGATGTCATTCACTTTGAAATACACCTTTGGGGAAAGAGTAACCCAGTAATCTCTGGGGCACGTCCTATAACTACATAATGCTGTAGTGTGATAAACTAATTAGGTAGGAGTTCTATGCCCAGACATGGCAACTGTGAAAATCTGTGTATGTGTGTGTGTGTGTGTGTGTGTGTGTGTGTGTGTGTGTGTGTGTGTGTGTGTGTGTGTGTGTGTATGTGTAGGGAGCAATATTTTTTGGTCATTCACAATCACTACGCACACCTACAAATGGAGAACAATGATAACTGCAGTAACAAAGACCTGATCCAAGCCTCCAGAGAGCACCCATGCAATACTAGGTACAGCTGTCACCACACCTGTTGTCCACCAAACTAGGACCAAAACAATAAAGGTGGAGGAGTGTCCATATTCACCAAGAATATTCACACCACCAGGCTACTTGCCCAACAGAATGTGTCTGAAATACCCCCGGTGCAACTAACAGTAGGTTAGACTGCATTCCAAATTGTATAGCTTGCTACAGATCCACCACCATGCTCCATGATACTCACTACAGCCTTTGAAACATAGTGTGAAATATTATGATATAAGCAAACACCCTAATACTGCGTGAGTTATACTACCCTGCCATTAACTGGGAAAACTACTTGTGTCCCAACAGGTGTGCCCAATGGTTCTTGGAAGTCATAATTCCCAATGCCCTGGATTATGTAACCCATAGTCCCACCAGGGGCTCAAATATCCTAGACCTGGTCATTACCAACATGGGGCATCTATGGTCACCCCATTTGTGGTCAGGTATGATCATGAGCTAATCACTCTTAACTTCAACATCCCTCCCCCACACCTCAGTAAGGACACCTCTGTAACACACATCTCCAAAGCAAACATCATGCTACACATCAGATGTGACTAACATCATTACACCCATGCAGAAGGGACCTGAAAGGACAACTGCTGAATCATACATGAAGGCATTGTATGAGCACATGCACTCATGCATGAATTGTGCCATCCAATAGTGAACCAAGATGCTCCCCATCCAAAAAAAGGATGCCAATATCGTGGCCCCCTGCCATAAACATACTGTACAACAAAAGGAGGAAATTCTTGCAGAAATGGGGGACATTCCAGGATGCAAAATACTCTCTTACTAGCTAGAATAGAAGGCAGAGACCCCTCATAACATCCACCAAGGCTAGTTATGAACATAATATAGCCAGATGGCAATGTCAACTGCAAGCCGTTCCATAACTATGTGAGGAATCTAAATGGCAATGCTCAGAACTGCTGTGAGCTGCAATAAGATGGTACTAAATCTACTCCTCCCAGGGATATTGCCAATATCCTGGCAGATCGATTCAGTGCCAATTGCACCCCCTCCCAACCTCCCAAAGGGACCATCTCAAAACAGATAGATTTCCATATGCCAGTACTAATGGCCAAATAGGTTAAAAACACAGTCTACAGAGCTATGACAACAGCAGCCATGGGACCAGTCAACATCCTGGGCTATGTACTACATGAGCTACAAACTGCACTTGCAGCTCACCTACTTGCCATGTCTAATCATAGCCACACCTCAGGCTTCATGCCCACTGTGTGGCACACAGCTACAGTTATCGCAGTCCACAAGGGGGGATCCACCTTGGATTCTGGGAACTACAGCCCCAGCAGTATGACGTGCCTGCTCTGCAAGGCCATGGAATGCATTATCATGGAAATTAAAACAAAGGCATTGGCAACCTGAAAACACTGGACCCTAACCAGGTTTGGTTTGTGAGGGGCCAATCATGTCACCTCAACCTGACTGACAACTGTGAATCCATCTCCAGAGCCATGGACGAGGGTAAGGTGGTTCAGACAGCCTATCTGGACCTCGCCAAGCCCTTCAAAATCATCACCAAGTCTGGAATCATAGATAAATGTATCATGCTGGCTATTAATCCCAATGTCACCTGATGGGCTGCCAACTGCTGTAATGACACAACCCACATGGTAAATGTAGGTGACACCAACCAGAGCCCCAGACAAGTGACAGTTGGAGTACCTTAGGGTTCAGTCCTGGCACTGCCCTTGTTCGGCATCTACCGCTCTGAAGTACAGTCCAACATTAAGGGACACCGGCAAACAAAGGTTGCAGATAACTGCACACTGGGAGCCAATATTGAATCCCCACATGATGTAGATATTCTACAGAAGGGCCTTACAGAAAGACATGCTTGGTGCCTGAGCCATAGCCTCAAGATCAATGCCAAGAAATATATAGCTATCCTCATTGTGAAGGGACATGTACCTGTGAAGTACCACATAAGTGGCAGTTCACTAAGCACCTAAAGTGTGATAACAGACTTAGGGACACAGGTGGACAGTTGTCTCACCTTTGATAACCACATCGCCACCACAGTCAGGAAACCCACTTATGTGGCACACCTCTCACTAAGGGCTTTACATCCAGGAAAAGGAGCCCATTGTCCCACTGTAGGCATCTCTCAGTAAACCCAGTACAGACTACAATGGCCTGTTATGTATGTGCCTCACAAGACATCTGCAACAAGTAGAAAGGCTGCAGCCATACCTCACAAAATGACCACATGCCTAAACCAGATGCCCTATGCTGACCATCTGAAAATTAGCCAGTCATGTATTGTGTTCTCAGACGCAATCTCTGCTTAACATAACATGCCATGTCAAACCCACAGCTGTTGGACATGCTACACTTAGAGAATTCCAAACCCTCACAGCCACATGATCCAGGGATCCAAATCCTGTCATCACAATGAACAATACATGCAGGACGGATGTGTTCCTGACCCAGAGACTCCACAGACTCTGGAATAGACTGCCCACAAATGAAGCAGAGTGCCACTTTGACCCTCTTCAAAAGGAACCTGGATGATTGGATGGGAGATAGGACATTTACCCCGGGGATCATGTCAGCTACCCTGCTAGACAGGGGTGCAGGGAAGTATATATTGTGAGAATTCATAGCCAGAGAAATGTCATGTCTAGGGCTGATAGCTTAGTCTCAAAGTATGACCCTATGAACCTATGAACTACACCTTCCATTGCCCAACCTTGGCAAGGTTGCTGATGTCATTCACTTTGAAATACTCCTTTGGGGAAGAAGTAGTCCAGTAATCTCCATGGTGCATCCTATAACAGCATAATGCTGTAGTGTGATATACTAGTTCAGTAGGAATTCTATTCCCAGACATGGCAAGTTTGGATGCTTGTGTGTGTGTTTGATGTCTGTTTAGGGATCAATGCGTTTGATGCCATTCACAGTCAATACAACCTCCACTGCTCTTCTTTGGCAAGTCTGCTGATGTCATTCACCTTGAAATACACCTTTGTGGAAAAAGCAGCCCAATAATCTCCATAGTGCATGCTATAACTCCGTAATGTTGTAGTGTGATGTGCTAGTTAGGTAGGAGTTCTAATCCCAGACATGGCAACTGTGAGACTCGGTCTGTGTGTGTCTGTGTTTGTCATTCGTATCCTGTGTGGAGGTGGCTGTGTGTGTGTAACAACTGGACTCATTGTGGAGAGGGTTTTGCAAATTTCTTATATGGTGGGTCTATTATATGTCACAATGTCCACCTTACAAGGATAACAGATGTCAAACATCAGAGAGGCTGGAGTTGACAATCCATATTCCTATATGTAACATCAAGGCCTGGCGAACAATTTAGGCAACCCTTGTATTACCCAGAGAACACTCTCAACCCATGTCTCATACACAAACACACTCGGCTAGGCAACAACCACTTTGTTGGTAGTTCCCTGCATATTGCCCACAGATAGTAACCTTGGTGTGATTGCAGCAGACTACAGAGGGCATGGCACCCTGTCCCATCACTACAATAGGCACATAATTGCAGACAGTGGGCCTTCACTATGCTCCCCACTGGACACCTGCAACAACTGTAGTGCCATCAGATGTAACCCACAAAGGACATACCATGCCATAAACACATTCCCTGTATGGAAAGATGCCACTGACACCAGGGAATACCTGTATCATGCTGTCAATGTAGATGCAGGGATAACCTGGTGTCCATTGCCAGTTCCCACCACATGAGGCCAGGAATGGCACATCTGATGATAACAATCTGTGTACACAACATGGCCCAGACACCCCAGGTACAGTTCCACATGTCACAAAACATGCATGTGGGATGTGTGCACATCCCAGATACCATCCATGTCATGGACTATAGAACACATACATGGTAAGCATTGCACAGCACTGGCCACCCATAATAGTAACCCAGATGACTGGATGGTGAATACAATACCCACCTGTGTGAACCAATCTAGACACTACACCCCTGAGCCACACTACAGACCATTGTCATTTGGCCTGATGCCAAGGTATACCCTTCACCTAGCCTTGTACAGCCTTCTGGCACAGTCAATCAATACACACCTGTGAAGCAATGTACCAATGCATGTCAATACTAGCACTCTGTGTCTGTGTGTGTGGAGTATAATGATTTTGACCTCATTCACACTCACTACACCTCTCACTGGCCTACTGAAGCATGCTGTCTGATGTCAGACACCTTCACATACACTTTGCTCATATATCATCCTGATAACCACTGTGGTGCATGTCATACTTGCGTATTACTGTATTGTGGCAAACTAGCTAGTTAGGAAGTCTATTCCTGACCCTGCCAACTGTGTTCATGTGTGTGAGTCCCTGAGAGAGTATGGTTGTGTCGACATTGACACCTGTTCGTGTGGACAGGCGCATGTACTACACCTTTCTTATCGCTCTGATATCACTGTTGCAGATGTCACTCACCATCAGATATATCTTTGGATAGCTCTGCAATATGTAAGCTCTGTGGTGCATGCAATAACTGCATAAACATGTGATAGCAGTACATAGTAAGCCAGGAGTTTGAAACCCTGTACTGGTAGGTGTGTGACACAAACATGATTAGGGTTTACTCTCCCATCCCCTACTTGTCTTACTTTGTCACTGAGTCTCTCACTCCCTCTCTGGTGGATGTGGAGAAGTACACCTACTTTGCTTAGGCAGCAGCTTGTGTTTTGTAAGTGATGCTCATGATCAGCTGATGGCCTCTGCATGAATTGCAGTCCCCCTCTAGCTGATTGCATGTGGAACAGCTGTGGTAACATTCCCATAGCCAATTGTATGGAAACACACTCCGATATCTAGGAACATCATGTGGGTGTTGGGTGTTTTCATTCACTGTGAGCTGGACCTCATGTTGGTGTTTGGCAAACAGTATCACAGATGGTATTGGGATTTACCTCTAACAACATACACTGTGGAGACAGGCCAACAAACAGGAGGGGGATGTGTCAGACATGACTACAGAATGTAAGTGCTGCTCTTCTGCATTTGGAGTAATGTTGGTTTAACAGGGTGTGTGTGGATATGGCTGGTCTACATGATGTAATACCTGTCATGACAGTGTTATGTGTTTGAGGAAACTCCCACCTGTATGGTTATCTGCAGACTGGGCAGTGTTTGGAGTCTTATGTTTCTTGTGTTACTCACAGATAACCTATCTTAGAACTGCAGAAGCATAGTCTGAGGATTGCAGTCAGTACATAGTGACAGCCATGAGAGTTACTGACTTCATACCCCTCATAGGACATATGTCACAACAAACCCTGTTACAACAGTAAATGTATGAGGGTATCACAGCAACATGCCAATATTTGCTCAGTGTTTGTGGCTCCAGTCACAAGTCTGTCAACCTTTGTACATATGTCATGCAGTAAGATGTGTATATGTTCTGTACACTATTATTTATTGACATCATACCTGATAACAAGTCAGTCAGATATCCGACTACTAGACATGTTATGTATAGTAGGGGTTATTTCTGAGGACATAACCTGGGCATTCTGTGGTTGTATGTACAGTACTGAGGTCTGTGTACTTATGGTGATTGTCGACAGTATGTGCATTGCGAATACGTACCTTGGCTTGTTCACAGACTGTGGAAGATGCCATGGTTCTTGGTCTTGCTCTATCTGATGTTACATGCTGCTCCAGTGTATGGTACCCTATTGGCACACATGTTTGTAGGGCCAAACACACACGTGTCCCATACCACAGACAGGCATTGGACTATGCTGTGTTGTGACCCAGTTTATGTAGGGTTAGTGTGTGAGTGGCACATATGAGGATGGTGTTTATCAGACAATCCATATAGTGTCATATTAGGCTTGTGTACCATATGTGGCTGTGGCTGTGTTCACATTGGTTGTGGGTATGTACTTTCTCACAGGTGTCTGTTACTCTGTGCTGTGACATGCCTGTACAGCCTGCTATATTTGCAGGTACATGTGTATTCCCCCATACAAAATGTAGTCCAATGTTGTGGCAGTCTGCCTGTAGTTTGCACAGTGCTCTGTTACATGCTTAGCAGCTTAGTGTAATTACCCAGTGTGATGTTATGTCCAAATATTTGCAAAACGTACTGCTGCCAGGCCACCATAACTCTTGTGTATTTCTGACAAAACAGTGAGATTCTGTACAGATGTATGCCACTAACTACTGGGTAGTATGTGGCCATGTGACCTTTGCACCACCAGTTATAATTTGTCAGGACAGACAGGCATGTGCGAATGCATAAACTGTGTGGGCATATGTAGTCCAGTATTTACGTGATGTACCCATGTGCATGGCTGTTATCCACATTGTCAGGCTTGGTACACATGTCTTGCATAAAGGGGATCTGTATACACCTCTGGACTGACCAGAGAGTGCCAGACTGTCCACATATATTGGTCATATCTCTGCTGTAGTCCACAGGATCATTACTGTGCAATCAGTGGTACTGTACTATGATGTCCTTAGGATGTCTGTCAGTAACCAATGGCATACATGTCAAAAGCAGATGTTACCTCCCACACACAACATGTCTGTTAAGACAACCCCTGTTACAGTAGCAACAGTCTACATATATACCTGCAATACATACATGACATCCCCTTGCACTAAGATGTTGAGACTATTGTTGCTGAGGTAGGACTCCACTCCATGTTCTGGACATATGGTAAAAATATATGCATATAGATAATATATATATCTCTATATATCTATATTGATATATATGTGCATATATAAATATATATATGTATATATATATATATATATATATATATATATATATATATATATATACAAACAGACACACACACACATATATATATATCTATACATATATATATATATATATATATATATATATATATATATATATATATATATACATATACACACATATACACAGCTATATATGTCTACACATATACAGATATATAGATATATATGGATATGTCCATATATATCAACATAAATAGGTATATCTGTTTAGATATGTATGCACATATAGTTATAGATATCTACATATCTATCAACATAAATAGGTATTTCTGTACATATATGATGTACATATATGTATATATATATATATATATATATATATATATATATACAGAGATCTATAAATGGCCATATATATATATATACATATATATATATATATATATATATATATATATATATATATATGATGCACTATACAGATGTGTATAAATACATATATATATATATATATATATATATATATATATATATTATATATGTGTATGTACATGTAGACATATATCTACATATGTATAGGTATATATCCATATCCTTGTCATGTGTAAGCATTACTGTTGTGTATACCTTCCCAAATGTATCACACCATATATATCTCATAGGTGTATATTTAGATATAACAACATATGTGATGCAACAGTAATATCACTAACAAGTACTACACAATTGTGGAAGTCACAGCAATTGTTCAATACTATTCAATATGTCTTCTGACAGGTATACTGGAAAAACAACAACTGTCTTCACAGCTATCATGGCGTAGTGGTTAACTGTTATGACTATAGTGTACAGGGTCCTGGTTTCAAGACCTGCAAGGGATGTTTATTTTTCTGCTGGGCAGAACAAGGGCTGCTGGATACAGAGTGGTTAAGGCACTTTTGAGCAGCTTTAAGTGCGTTTGCATGAAGCTAAGCGATGCTAATGTATGATTAAATGTACACTTTGCTTACCAGTGTGTAAATGTGCGTATCTGTTATATTGCAGCATTTCTGACACCTGCTAAGCATGGCTCAGCACTGGTAACCAGTGCTCACATCCCAGTCTGATAACATAGCAGGGTAATGACATCTGTAATAAGTGTATGTAATGCCATGTACAAAACATGTGTCTATGTGCCATCATTACAATAGCAAGGGGTGTGAGTGTCATGTCTGGGACCCTCGAGTATATAGGACCTGTACATCCCTCCTAGCTATGTGAATGTGTTACATACAAGGGTAGTAACCCAGGTCACGTGCCGTCACACTGGCATGTAGTGTATCATGCTGTTACTACTGTTTTGACAGTGCTTTCCCAAGCAAGAGTAGATTGATAAATGTAGTACTGGAAACAAGCAACCCTGCATGCATAGATGGACTCTTAGGCCTCACTGTCAAGTTCCTGGTGTGTGAGATGTGTCACAGTATATATCGCCTACTGGATAATGATCTGACATGTGGAAAGAAACTGTAGACTACTGTCTGTACAGCACGTCAGTGAGGGCTTCCAACATGTAGTAATGACATACATATAGGTGTCAGATGTCTGTCTGATGACACATTCATCCTACAGCATAGCTAGTTGGCAAGATGATGTCTGTCAGTCCCTGTACAGATGTGCAGATGGAAGGTATCTAGCTTGGATAAGTACAGGCAACCTATGCTTGACTGAAGCTGACATGTCTACCCAGCTGTGTTATAATTAGCACAGATAAGACACAACACCTTGTATGCATCACATACCATGGGTACCTCTACTGCACTAACACAGTCAACAGAACATGCTTGGGTACGGGTCTCCAACACAGACACTAACCATGTTTTGTAATACATGTTGCATACATGTCAACTGGATCACCTCAGTGGCCATTTGCAGGAGGCACCTAGAGGATTGGCTGATGCATGTCACTCTGACCCTAAGGGGCACTACAATGGTGTCTGTAGATAGATCGGCTGCTGGCACATGTCAGGTGGCATGATACCACTGTATATACATACCCTACACTTCCCATTTCTCCATGGACACTAGCCAGGTACACACCTTTGGCCACCTGCAGCGATGCACCCCAGTGCTGACAAATATGTATGTGTGCATTACTGAGGATATCAGAGTCTGTGGGTTAGTACACCTGTAGTTGGGAATACCATGAGGGCCTTCACACTCTCTGCAACATCCATTGCCATAGTTGGATGTGGCTGCTGCTGTATCGGACATTACATGTACCCTGTTATGCTCCTCTCCCCAATGGCTACCTGAGCATTGTAGTACCAGCACAACAGTGTTGTACAAATGGGTTGATAGACATGGGATACCCACTGAGTTCTGGCAAGTGTGTGTATGTGTGCATGTGTGTATATCTGTAGGGTACAGCATTCCGAGGCCACATACTCCTATTACAATATGCATTGCAGCACAGTATTATGGATAGTGATGTTGCTGCCCATAGATGAGGCATGATAATACATCACCCTACTATGCCTGTGGCATGTGCATTAGATGCATATCCCTGCAGTACCACTGTTGAGATGGACAATGGGTTGTATTGCAGTCATGGTCAATGTGTGATGGTGGGTATGTTAGAGTGTCATCATGGGTTCCAGTGTGGACAATATCCACAGTGGGGTCTTGGTGCTGTGTACACTGTCATTACACCATGGTACCCCTGGTACATGTCCCATGTACCACTGTATGGTGACCACTGTCACCATTAACCATACAGGTAACTGATAACTCAATCTAGACCAGTTATGCATGTGCTGTGTGCAGCCTACCTGTATCACATTGGATACACTGACAAGTTAGTTAGCACTGATAGGCCCAGGTCTCTCGGATGTGTGTCTACATGTTATGTGTCTGTTAATGTGTATATGATGGTATGTCACACTATGTATTGTTCATATACAACCATTACATCCCCCACTACCATACTGTACATGTCTGGTGATGTTCTGCATGTGACATGTAACCTGGAACACAACTCATCCTAAACGCTGTGTGGTGTGTGCAATGAAAGCCACACACATCAGTAGCACTATATACCTAGGTAGGGGTCATGCCCCAGTGTTGCCTACTAAGAGTATGCATGTATGTGGATGGATCTACATCAGGTTGCTGATTATACATGTCTCATGTGGCATGGGCAGTAACTGTTATACAGACCAGTGGCATGTGTTCAACTGTACCCAGGATATGTCACAGCCATGGTGTCACCACAGTGCCATACCCCTTGCGGAATATGACTGCAGACCATCCTCCTGCTGACACATGTACACCTACAACACAAATGGATAACATTATGGAGACCACAATCACTCAGTGTTACTAAAAGTATAATGCATAATGGCTGGACAGCTACACTACCTGACATGTAAGCATTAAACATTACTGCTGACAACATGTTACACAGCAATACATTGGTACACTTTAGTGCAGTCACAGTGTGCATCAGAACCATGTTAGCCTGTCCCTGCATCAATTTTATGGATGACAGTTTTGTGGCATAGTTATCATCATATGCACAGGGTGTGTTGTTGGTTTACCAGAGACTGAGGGTAGGCCATATGTTTGACACCATGTGTGTGGGTGAGGAGTGTAATTAGGTGATATGGGCATGATGATGTGGTGTGTGTAGGTAGGGGGTTACCCTAGGTGTGTTTGTATAGTGTGTGGGTATGCATGCACACAGGTCTGCCATGTGGCTGCCCTATACAGGTGTTTCTTGCACAGCTGCAGACCATACCTTGCAGGGCGTGCTGTTCTCCCCCTCTGGCCATGGACAAATGGACTGTGCCTGCCAGGGGTTTCATGGGCACTTCCAGGTACAAGCCTCGATGTGCTAGTCTCCCCGATGATGACAGATGTCCACTGCAACCAGGTCCCTCCTGGGACTGGTCAGGGCCACGTGCAGATGGCCTGCTGTGGGGTGGTGTGGAGAGTGCCCCCCTCCAGTGCTGGGGCTGGTGCTGCCATTACATTAGCACCTTGGTGTCCTTGCATGTCTATGTCGACCGCCGGCTGTTGGTGTTGCTGGCCTACATCCACGCAGCCATCGTCCCACTCTCATCACATGTTTGAGCATGGACAATCCATGGTCGATGAAGCCCACCATCTTACCTAACCATCTAGCCATGATCTTGGTATAATCATGGAGGGCAAGCAAGTTCATGGAAGTTGTCACTTACAGATGAGAGAGCAGCCCTCTGCGGCCCCAGACCCTGTGTGATGTACAGTTCCATACATTCCTGTGCCACCATAACAGTCTGAAACATGCGTCTGGTGGTAACAGTTGTGGCACTTCTGCCAGGGGAATAATGACCAGCGGCCATCTGACAAGCACCCCGGTACATCTGCCTATGTAGTGCCCTGCCAGACATCCGGCTATGCCTGCTGTGTCCAGACACAGCAGGCATAGATACCACACTCTCCTGTGCATTGCCACCAACCACCAACTTTCCCTCTGCTATGGCTACTGGTGATGGGGTATCTATAGGCACTGTGACTGTGTGTGGGATGTCAAACGATGGTGCAGTTTTGGCCTCTGACAACCCTGCCTGTACCTCAACAGTTCTGTCATCATTTTTGGTGTCTGTATGGACACCAACATCAGATTGCTTGCAGGAGGGACCCTGACCCACCTTGCCACCTGTGAGGGCAATACAAGAAACACACATTAAGACCTGTACAGCACTGCATAACACACACACACACACACACACACACACACACACACACACACACACACACACACACACACACACACACACACACACACAGGCCCTGAAATTCCACCATAATATCTACCTGTCCCTGAGTTTACAGACAGTCCCAAGTTTATTCACATAAGTTCCCCATCCTGCATCACACTTGGTAACATACACTCATTAACACCACTCATTAACGTATCATTTTTCTAAATGCCTAGACAAGCAATCACAACACATGACCTGTTACTCCATTAACTCTTTGACTTGATTGAAGTAGGGCTCACTGCTGTCATCCAGTGTTCACCCTGGGTATGTCCGGACATCGTGAGCATGGCCCTCACATGTTAGGGACGTTCACTCCATAATGTCATGCACTGGAGTGTCATACATAACTACTGCTCAGTAGATGCAAGATCTGCTGCTCAATCGACTTATTATGTGAACAACAGTAATATATGGATACACTCCCTGGTGTTGTCTAGTAATTCCCCAATGCACCTGTAGTGCTGCATATATGGGTTGTCGTTCACCCTTCTACTGATTGCAATTTTAATGGTATACCTGGTGTCTAGTGTATTTCCCAATGCATGTCCCATGCTACAGACCTTATTATACTATCAGCTGTTCTGATATTACATATCAGACAAGTATTCCTGGTGTCTCATGTGTCTGTCCATGTACTGCATGATTCCAAATGGGAGTACTGATGTATGAGCACCCCACAATCACACATGTGCATACATGGACACCCACACACACACTCACACACACACACACACACACACACACACACACACACACACACACACACACACACACACACATCCTACATGCATCAACCCCCTCCACTCCACAAGATTGCACTTACAGACAAAATAACTCCCCCACCTACACACACACACCTACATGTGAGGTTGCACAAGGATAGTACACACAGACCTCCCATTACCCATCTGCCAACATGCATAACATATGGTACTCAACAGCATGCAGTGCAGCTATAGTCAATCCATGCTAGCAACAGTATACATGTGTATGATGCATAGCCTATGTTAGTAAGTGATGGCCCTTCCCCTGGAAAACACTGCACCCATGTACACAGTATTGCTGTGCACCTGTTCTGCACCATGCCATGTACTGTGCACCATACCTCACAGGTGTACACACCATTGCTGAATGTGTATTGCTGTGTCAGTTATGTCTGCTCTAATGCTTACAGCCCCTATGTGTTTGTCCAACACATACATGGGATGATATGTGGACAGATGTCATTTGTGAATGCCTGATGTCTGCTTTACAGATCTCAACATCAGCGGTGCATGTATGACCAATACAATACTATTACACTGACAACCGTCAAACCTTACCGTGGCTATGGGGTGTGTACACACCCTTATTGATATGGCACTCTCTTCCTTGATATGCCATGGGACCACATTACTGCATATGTTAACATTACACGAGCCTGATATGTGACATATGTCCTGTACATTCAAATGCAGTGTCTAACAAATGTTACTTGGGCTGATGTCCGTGATGCATACACTTTGTGGGTGCATATGTGTGCATGCCCATATCATGATGGTTTGTTGCAGCTACTGTTATGTGTACTACAGCAGTCACTATTCCTGGCAGGGGTATACTAGCATGTGCCATCTGCAATTGCCAATATATGGTTAATCTGCCCTCCACATGTCCCCCAACTCTGCATGATTGCAAGTTCAACTCATGTGCCCATCCCTTGGAGTTCACACACTGCCGCCACTATTGCTGTGGAGTCAGGGTTACACCTGCCACAGTTCCTGAACCTGACTGTGTGCCGATATAGCCATTCTTAGCATCCTTAGGATCCCTGCTGCAGTGCACTGGTGTGTCATGATGACACCCCTCCCCAGCTTCAGCCTTTTTGCAGATGCTTGACAACTATGGCCTACACATGTGTGACAGTTTGCAATGTCTCAAACACTGAACACCACGTGTAACAGCCTAGTCTCAGCTAATGAATGGCAAACATACAGGTGTACACTGGCACCAGCACAGTACAGATGGGGATGGTGGGTCTGAGGTGGAGTGAGGCGTTGGTTGCACAGCACATGTATCTTACATGATACTGTCTGTAGGTTTCCAATGTGGTCATGGTACACCAGTACACATTGCAATGCATGACTGTTGGGAACCACTTTTGTTATGCATACACTACCTGTAGAGAGGCCTGACTGATGTTTCCTGTGGTACAACTGTCACATCTGACTAACCTAACCCACAGGCCACACGCTTGCAGAGTCCAGGCAATTGCTGACATGGGTACTGCACAGCCAGTACTTGTTGGACATTCCTGCAACCCCCTCAGTGTTGTGGCTTGTTATTGGGCAGCCCCCATGACCAGTTTGCTACATGTGACATCATTTGTCTTGGATGGCCATCTGTTTTTTCCTATATCATTCCTGTCCCATACATCCTTGCCACATGAATGACTGCACTGTTTGCTATGGCATATGCAATGGTGAAGTATGGCTACATGTCCAGCTCATGGGTGCTACCTGTTGGGGATGGGGCCCACACCATATCATGTAAGATCTGTGCAAGCCACGCTGCTCTGTTGCAGATACGTGTGCACATTTGATGGCCAAACGTCTTGGACAGCAGATCAATACGTGGTGTGATATTGGGGACATGTACTTGCTGAAAGGTGCATTTCCATGTCAAATACATGCAGTCAGTACCTCAACAACTGCTTCCATTATATTTTATCTAGAGTGTGTGCAAACATATGCTTCCAGTGTTTGTGAAGGTAAGTATTCTCCATATTTGCTGCCCTAACCTACGATTCCGTATTACATACTCATTGCTCATGTTGGGACCACATTGCATGTTTAAAGAGTTGTGGACCACAGTATTATGATATGCCGTATTGTAGATATGTAACAGTTGCCATTGTAATAGTGGTATATACACTGTTGTAGCACTGTATAAGGGTGATGCTTCACACATGTCCCTACTGTAGGCCATGTGTCCCACCATTATGTTCATCCCTGTGGACACATTTTGCAATGACAGGATGTTAGTTATATTGCAGGTGTCTGACATGCCCTTCAGATACGCCATCATGGTCACCATTGTGATGCAGTGCAGTTAACAGCAACAATACATGAACATGTACAGCATGCATTATGGGTAGGTGTGTTAGATGTGTGCATGGAATATACTATAGCTATTGCATGAGCGATGTATTGGCAAGCATGAACATAAACCATACTCACAAGCTACAGGCTGCTGCCTTGGTGGTATACCAGAGGGACCTACATAAGTGTGTGAGAGATGTGATGTCAGTAGCCACAGCTGTGGCATTGCTACAGGGTGGGTGCAGTATTACAGTACATCAACAGTACAAGTCCACAATACTACAGCTTATGCACATCTGTTTATTACTACGCAGCAACAGACTATATATATGACACCTCGCATATGCATTAACTACCTGTACAGATGTGGATGCATATGCAACAGTGGTCTACTGATGTGCCCTGTGGTCTTACCTGCAAGCACCTCAGCCAGTGTGTGGGTAGCACCCACCTCCACTATGTTCTCTGCCAGTTGTTGCATGTGCGGGCAGGCAGGTGCCACAAGGCTGGTGAAGAGCTCCTCCATACGTGTCAGAGGGGGATGGATGGCATGACCCACCCCGTTGCGAGGTGATCCCCCGGACTGCAGCAGCACACTGACAGGCATTGCGAAGCACGTCACTGCAAGGATGCTGGACCTGC